>NC_139588.1:21343682-21583682 GCF_946808225.1 Silurus aristotelis | reverse complement strand
TCCCAGGTGACCGTTTCCCCAAATCTCATTTCCTTCAGCCGTGTAGTGGAAACACGGCCTCGGCCAGACCGGACGCAGCAGCAGTGAGACACGAAAGTGCAGAACAATCACAGCCAATCGTTCCCGAATCCTAACAGGGCGGAGACACGCAGACACAGAGACACATTCACACAGCTCGAACAGACTGGGTCTGAGCTTTACCAAACTTACATTTTGGTTGTGTATGGCCAAATGTTTGTGGACACCTCACCATAAGATTGGTATGAAACTTTTGAAGGTTCAACATTCAGTCCCTGTTTACCGGTATAATAACCTTCAGTCTTCTCTTGCCCTAGAATTTGGGGAGATTTGTGAAGATCCAATGAGACATAAGGATGTTGTAAAGTCGAGTACTGATGAAGGCGGGGTGAGAAGGACGGGAGGTGCAGTCAGCGTTCACATTCATTTTGTCAATTTGGGTTTAGCTCCATAGCAGGAGAACGTACATTCCAGCCCATGTAATCCATACCCGGAATCCAGAGACGTCCTACACAACTGTGTGTCTCCAGGTTTGTGGAAACAATTTGGAGAAGCAGCACATATAGCAGGGGAAAATGTCCAAATACTTTATAGGAAATATAAACAAACCATCACACCCACACCCACACAAAAGGCAACAATCACTGATCAGGTTTAAAAAAAAAAAAAAAAGTAGATAGTTTTTATCCATTTCTAGTTACATCTTAAGTGTCCCTTATTTATGTGAAAGCAGCAACCAACAATCATTCAATGCTTCCTTCCTGTCTCTCTCCTCCCTCTCCCATTCTCTCCCTCTCTCCCTCTCTCTCTCTCTCTCTCTCTCTCTCTCTCTCGGGGTTAAACAAAACCGAGAAGAAAAATACATCTTGTTCCTGAGAAACCGCAAAAGCGGAACCTCCCCTGTCCTCAAAGTCCCCAGGAGACGATCTGTCACTGAAGCGCGTGTGATGCTGCTCAGCTCGAAAATCCACATTCACACGTACACAGAAGACCTATGATCCACCGGCGCACACACGGCAGTCATGTGACCCGCTGCACGTCTAAGGCTTTATATAAAAACACACACACACGTGGTCATATTGAGAAAAATGCAAACTGTCAAAGTAGAGACACACACAGTCACAGTGTCAAACAGAGAGACACACAGTGTCAAACAGAGAGACACACAGTGTCAAACAGAGAGACACACAGTGTCAAACAGAGAGACACACAGTGTCAAACAGAGAGACACACAGTGTCAAACAGAGAGACACACAGTGTCAAACAGAGAGACACACAGGGACACACAATGTCAAAGAGAGACACGCATTCAGTGAGACACAGTGTCAAAGAAAGACACATTCAGAGACACACTGTCAAAAAGACACATTCATAAAGACTGTCAAACAGACACAGTGACAAAGAGGGAGACACATTCAGAGAGACAGTGTCACACAGAGACACACACGTGTCACACAGAGACACACACGTGTCACACAGAGACACACACGTGTCACACAGAGACACACACGTGTCACACAGAGACACACACGTGTCACACAGAGACACACACGTGTCACACAGAGACACACACGTGTCACACAGAGACACACACGTGTCACACAGAGACACACACGTGTCACACAGAGAGACCCATTCAAAGAGGCACAGTGTCAAACAGAGACATACATGGTGGCAGAGAGAGATAAAAAAAAAAGACATTCAGAGAGAGAGAGAGAGAGAGAGAGAGAGAGAGAGAGAGAGAGAGAGAGAGAGAGAGAGAGACATAGATACAGACACAAAGGGACGCACAGACACAAAGGGACACAGACAGAGTCACACACACAGACACACACACATAGACAAAGAGACACATACACACAGACATACAGATAGAGACAAACAATCACAAAGACACAAAGACACAAAGAGACAGAGACACACACACACACACACACACAGTCCCTGAGAGCGAGACACCGATTCACAGAGGGACACAGATGTAGAAGGGGACCTACAGACACAAACACACACACACACACACACACACACACACACACACACACACCTCGTCATGACGTCACCGGGATTAGTCTACCCCCCAGTAACCCCTTTACTTTGCTCTCCATAAACTCCGAATTTATTTACCTTTTAATCCAACAACACGGTGTCCAACCACCACACACACACACACACACACACACACACACACACACACACACACACTTGTTCGGCTAAGCCTAGCTAGCGAGTTCCTGAGCTGTACAGGTTAGCTAGTCTAAACAGTGTCTCTCCCAGTGTCTCATTCAATACAAAAATCTTCATTAAACACCAAGAAAACACACAAAAATACATTTTTATATTTAAAACATGTTTTTCAGTGAATAGGATAAAAATAAAGAGTAATAGGAGGTGTTTATGATCCCTTTATGGGACATTTGTTAGCTAGGAGGAGAAACTAGCTCTTATATATACACACACACACACACACACACACACCATAAAGATCATTTAGATATAAAATAGTGTTTGAAATGATTTTGGAGAGGTGAGAATGTGTGTAAAGTGTGTATCGGGAATATATAGATATATAAATGTAATAAATATAGAATACATGTAAATAAATATATAAATAAATATGAGGAGCCGGGGTTAGGATACAACACTGAGTGTGTGATTTGTGGTCCAACCGTGTGTGTGTGTGTGTGTGTGTGTGTGTGTGTGTGTGTGTGTGTGTGTGTGTGTGTAAGGCCACACAACCAGGACCAGGACAGAGACCGGGGCCTGCTCCGGTTCCCAGGCCGGTGTTTGAGTGCCTCACCTCGGTCGGTTGGCTGATCTCGAACAGGTCGAGCCGGTTGGCGTTCCAGTGGTTTATGATGTCGGCCAGCTTGCGCCGCTCCTCCTCCCGGTTCCCCGACATCTCTATCTTTTTTCTTCTATTCTATCTATGTGTTTATTTCTTTATCTATCTGTTTAATCAATCCGCGTCCACGACCAGGTTTAATCCACACGTACCCGCGCGCGTTCACGCAGACACGCACACGCACTGCGGGGTAAAAATCGCGGTGTAGCTCTCCGCGTCTCCGTCCACCTCTCCGTCTCTCTCTCTTTCTCTCTCTCTCTTTTCTGTTTCTTTCCTCCTCCTCCCGTTTCCCGTTTCCGCGTTCTCTCTCTCTCTCTCTCTCTCTCTCTCTCTCTCGCTTGCTAGCTCGCTCGCAGCGCGCTCCCGACACTTTCACGGCCGCGCGCCCGCTCTCCAGATGATGTATTCCGTTCCCCGTGGACTCGCGCACGCGCCAGAAATAGGGCGGAGTCACGTTTCCTTTAAAGGAACCGCTTCATAAAAAAATAAAATGATAGATAGATAGATAGATAGATAGATAGATAGATAGATAGATAGATAGATAGATAGATAGATAGATAGATAGATAGATAGATAGATAGATAGATAGATAGATAGATAGATAGATAGATAGATAGATAGATAGATAGATAGATAGATAGATAGATAGATAGATAGATAGATAGATACTGACTGTAACGTTTATTACTAATTAATTCAAAGTGAAAATTAAGGATTTATAATTATAAAACAAACACAGGAAAGTATACCTATTCCCAGGAAAATCAGATACATGACAGAGGGAGACACACACACAGACACACACACACACACACACACACACACACACACACACACACACACACACACACACTGGACTAAATGGAAAAATAGCCTACGCAGAGAAAACCCCTGAAACACATGGAGAACATATAAACTCAAACCCTTATCCCAGAGGTGCAACTCAAACACTCTGAACATAAACCTGTATGATGGGAGTCTGTTCATCTACATGGTTTATTGTGACTATAAAAAAGTTTCAGATTCCTCTTTAGTTCTGAACTGTTATC
Source organism: Silurus aristotelis (assembly GCF_946808225.1). Taxonomy (NCBI): domain Eukaryota; kingdom Metazoa; phylum Chordata; class Actinopteri; order Siluriformes; family Siluridae; genus Silurus; species Silurus aristotelis. The sequence goes on along the minus strand of NC_139588.1, from coordinate 21,579,770 downwards.
TGAAGAGCTGAACATGCGCTGAAACGAGAAGAGGCTTTGAGACAATCCAAGCCACAATCGGACAATTTGTGGTTGTTTGTGAAACAGGAAGTGGTATACGGCTGAGGGTGACATGGTTTCCTTCTGCGGTCTGGGCTCGAGAACTTTCAGAGGAGATTCATACTGTCACTGTCACGTCTGTGATCTGAGCAGAAGACCTGGACTTGATCCAATAATGAACGAATGCAATACTTCTGAAAAGCTGAAATCTTAGAAACTATGGAGGCCCGTTTCCAGCACTGAATAAAAAAAGTTTATTGCAGCCTTTTTTCTCGAAATTGCAGAAAAAAGTGCAGAATTGTGAGAACAGTCTGAGTGTTTATTCACAGTTGCGAGTTTATAACTCATTTGCGACACTTTCTGCCAAAGCACCATAGGAAACCACGAGATGTGATTACTGTTACTGTACCTTCTTATTGTAAACAGAGTTTTGTATGCCATTTTCCCGAAGAAAAGATTCGGGTATATGAACTCTTTGGCATGAAAATCCTTTATGATTTGTGTATGTTATATTAGATATAGAAGCCTATTATGTGCTTTGGCAGAAAGTGTCACAAATGCGTTATAAACTTGCAATTACGGGAAAAAAGTCAGAAATCTGACTTTATAACTCACAATCATGTTTCCCAATTCTGACTTTTTTATGTAAAAAAATAATGGGATTAGTGTTAAATGTAGGAGGTGATTTGGTGCTGCCTCTGTACAACATGACTGTATGATATAATGTAATAAATATGGAGTAAAACACTCGCAGGGAGAAACAGAATAATGAATGATGGAGATGAATAGATGAGATTATGTTTACGTCCCAAAGTGTTTTATTCCCTTTATAACACAACAATCATCAGCTACAGTGTGTTACAGTGGAAGATAGATAGATAGATAGATAGATAGATAGATAGATAGATAGATAGATAGATAGATAGATAGATAGATAGATAGATAGATAGATAGATAGATAGATAGATGGATAGATAAATGGATGGATGGATGGATGGATGGATGGATGGATGGATGGATGGATAGATAGATAGATAGATAGATAGATAGATAGATAGATAGATAGATAGATAGATAGATAGATAGATAGATAGATAGATGGATGGATGGATGGATGGATGGATGGATGGATGGATGGATGGATGGATGGATGGGTGGGATAGATAGATAGATAGATAGATAGATAGATAGATAGATAGATAGATAGATAGATAGATAGATAGATAGATAGATAGATAGATAGATAGATAGATAGATAGATAGATAGATAGATAGATAGATGGATGGATGGATGGATGGATGGATGGATGGATGGATGGATGGGTGGGATAGATAGATATATAGATAGATATATAGATAGATAGATAGATATATAGATAGATAGATAGATAGATAGATAGATAGATAGATAGATAGATAGATAGATAGATAGATAGATAGATAGATAGATAGATAGATAGATAGATAGATAGATGGATGGATGGATGGATGGATGGATGGATGGATGGATGGGTGGGATAGATAGATATATAGATAGATAGATAGATAGATAGATAGATAGATAGATAGATAGATAGATAGATAGATAGATAGATAGATAGATAGATAGATAGATAGATAGATAGATAGATAGATAGATAGATAGATAGATAGATAGATAGATAGATAAAAAGTAAAAAAAAGGCCATATCTGTTTTCCAGTTTTGTTTTGTTTGGCTACACGGCAAAATGATCCTGAACACAGATGATGAAACTTGGCGCTTACAAACATTTCTACAGAAACGAGATTCACAAAACAAAACCAAAAGCAAAGCAGGAAGTCTCAGTTATATCTCCAAGTCAAAGAGTTTATATCGATTCTATAGCATCAACTCTTCTGAGTGTGAAAAATATGGGGGAAAACAAACAAAACCAATCTTCCACTTCAAACCATGTAAATCAGGGGTCTCAAACTCAATTTACCTGGGGGCCGCTGGAGGCAGAGTCTGGGTGAGGCTGGGCCGCATCAGGTTTTCCACAAGAAAAGCTTTGTTTAAAAAATTCCAATCTTCTCAAATCTCTTTATTTTTTAACACAAAATAAGTTGAAAAAATAAATACATTAAGAATTTATGAAAAAAAATAAAGAAATTAAGAATCAATAAGAAAATAAATCAATCACTAATAAATAAATAAAATAATAATAATAATCATGAAAATAATAATAATAATTCGATTTCTCTAGTTAGCGACTATATGTGGTTTCTTCAGTCTTCTATATCTGCTGTATTCAGATTCAAATGTCTGTATTAACAGTTCTTTAACCTTTAACCTTCTTCTGAACATGAATTGTCCTGAACATGAATGGAACATTGAAGAACATGAACTGTTCTTCTGAACATGGCTTCTCTTGCCTACTTCTTGCTGCCAGAGACCTGGCAGCGCCTCCTCTCGCATAGCCGAGCCACATTTAGCTTGAGGGAGGAAGCAGTTGAGACCCTCAGTATGGCTTGAAGATGATCATCAGTACAAGATCATCCGCTTGAACATTCGGGAAAGTTTAGGGAAGCTGGGGGTCAATTCTCTCAAAAATTGCCCAAGCTTGTCTGCTTTTCCACTCACCTCCCTGAACTTCGCTTTGAGTTCAGAGTTGCACTGCAGGTCAATGAGCTCCATTTGAAGCACAGGAGGGGCATCTTGCACATCAAAGGAGAAGGGGTCTGCAAAAATTTGAAATGTGGCTCTGTCTTGAAGTCTGCATATCTGTGATCAAATTCCTCCTGTAGCTTCAAAATGACGTCAACATACTTCTCACCACTGAATGGTGTGCCTGCATCCGCGAGTCTCTTGCATGCTGGGAAATGGCATAGATTTGTCTGAGAGAGCTGGGCTTTCCATAACACTAGTTTTGTGGAGAATGCTTTCAAGTTGTCATAGGCAGCACTGACAAGTTGCCCCTGGCCTTGTAACTTCTTGTTGAGTACATTAAGCTCATGTGTGATATCAACAAGAAAAGCTAAGTCCATGAGCCATTTGGGATTACTTAGCACAGGAACAGCCACTCCATCCTTCTCCATGAAGGCTTTCACTTCTGCTCTTAACTCAAAAAAATCTCTTCAATACGTTCCCCTGCTGAGCCAACGTACCTCGGTGAAGTAGAGCACATCCCCATATTCTGACTCCATTGCCTCTAAAAAAGCATGGAACCTTCGGTGCTTTAAGCCCCTGGATTTGATTTGGTTGATGCATTTCACAACGACAGACATCACATTGTCAAACTTCAGGCATTTGCTGCAAAGGGCCTGCTGATGGATAATGCAGTGCAGCGCAATGGCCTCCTCCACACCCTCCTCTTCCAGTGCCACCAGTCCATTTTTCCTCCCTGTCATTGATGGCGCTCCATCGGTGCATTGGAATTACTCTGAGCAACTCCTCCATCACTTCAAAATTGTCATTAACACCACGGACATACATTGCGAGCTGGGCAGTGTCGGTGATGTCTGTGGTCTCATCAAGAGCGACTGAGTATACACTGAAACATTTGGCTTTCTCACACAGTTGGTCACAAATGTCACTTGACAGGTCAGAAATGCGCTCTGCCACGGTGTTGGCAGAAAGGCTGATGTTGCTAAACTGACCTTTCTTTTCTGGACAGATTATACTTGCAGCCTGTAATATGCACTTTTTGACAAATTCACCTTCTGTGAATGGCTTTCCTGCTGTAGCAATCATCTTACTAACCATGTCGCTAGCATCGACTGCTGCATTACTCTCTTTGTTTGCTTTCTTGAAGAAATCTTGTTGCCTCAGTAGACATGTTTTAAGATTGGCAACCCGGTTGGCTCTTTCATCTCCCTGGTATTTCGCAACTCCTCAGCATGTTTAGTTGTGTAATGATGTTTCAAATTGTATTCCTTGTGCACCGCAACTTTCTCTGTGCAAATAAGACATGTCGGGGTGCCCCTATGCTCAACAAAGAAATATTGCATTTCCCACTTTTCCTGAAATTGTCTGTGCTCATCACCAACCTTTCTCTTCACTGCATGCTTTGAAAAAGACATGTTTGGGGCTGTGTAATATATAGAATTCAACTTGTCACTGTCGCATTGACGTTTCAATCAAGCCTTCAGCCGACGGACAGTGAACCTTTCACTACATGGAGAATGTCATTCCCGCTTCTTTTTATGTGCTGTTGTTACGGGGAAAAAAGCGGAAATGACACCATGCTGTTGTCGATGTCATTTGTTTTGACTACTTTTACATCATATAGAAATATATGTAATGTTCATTGTGTGAGGCAATGCGAATACAATGCAAATAGCGCGATGGAAATAAAAAACAATGACCCATAAATAACGGTGCAACCCTATAATTGGTCCGGGTTACCGAGGACTGTTATTGCCGATGGACAGGTGTCGCTATGTGACTGCAGACTACATTAGGCTGCATTGAGCTCCTTACTTTTCTTTTATCTCGCCGCATACACATCACTTTGATTTATTTTGTTAGAAAGAGAGAGACCTCATATTAACTTTCTAAGTGCCATATATATATATATATATATATATATATATATATATATATATATATATATATATATATATATACACACACACACATACACATTTAGATACGTCTATATATGTATAATGTCCCGCTGGGCAGCAACTTAAGAAAACTTTTTTTTTTAAGTGTTGTGAACGCAGCGTGCTGGGGCGAATGTCCGTGTGTGCCCAATAGAAACGAGGCAGCCAGCCAGGCACGGAAGAAAACACTCCATGGCAACGCTGCTGTATCTTTCACTCATTGAGAAATGTTTCTCTGCTTACATCAAGCCCGGCCGATGTCCCGCCCCCGAGAGCCATATACCCCACCGTGATTGGTAGGATCGTTTAGCTCTGCACACAACACTGTAAAATGCCATACATATCAAACTCGCGGGCCGCACTAACATTAAACTTTTATATTAAGGCGGGGGCCGCAAACTATCGTCCCTCGGGCCGCAATTGGCCCCCGGGCCGCGAGTTTGAGACCCCTGATGTAAATCATATCTTCATAGAGTTTGTTCACAGAGGCCTCGTCATGACGGAGCAGGTTTGGGTCTCCTAGTTCAAGTGAAGGGACAATCTCATGCCATTGCGTCCTGTACAATTGTCTGCCTCCAGGGAAGAAGCACATATGGGTGGAAAAGACGGGCGTCCAAATACTTTTAGCCCTATAGTGTTTGCAATAAACAGTGCAAATAGAAGAAAAAGAAAAAAAAACAGGTACCACATTCTTGTGAAAAGGCATAGTGTGTGTGTGTGTGTGTGTGTGTGTGTGTGTGTGTGTGTGTGTGTGTGTGTGTGTGTGTGGGTGTGGGGGTGTGTGTGTGTGTGTGTGGGTGTGGGGGTGTGTGTGTGTGTGAGTGTGTGAAATTTTTGACACTTGGATCACTCCCATCTCAGAAATGCACATGTTCTCCCAGCGGTGTAGGCGTGTCCCTGCTACACACCATCTGCGGGAAAATGATATTTGTACAGCTGTTGCAGCAGCAAGTTTGGCAAAAACATCGGAATGAAGATGAGTATTTCCAGTGTGGAAATTTCCCAGAAACACGGAGGACACAAGTATCACTAAAGTAAATAATTTCATTAGTAATCATTTCAATGTCTCTTCTCGAGGAACAAAACTATAGAAATGAAACTGGTATCTAAAAATAACTCAACATACAGTCATGACTGGCAACAAAAGTGAGTACACCCTCAGTGAACATGTCAAAACCGTGTCCAAAGTGAATATTTGGTGTGAGCACTTTGTAATGTAGCACTGCTTTACCCTCCTGGGTATGGAATTCACCAGAGCTGCACAGGTTGTTGCTGGGATCCTCTTCCACTCCTCCATAATGACATCACAGAGCTGCTGGATGTTAGACACATGGTGCTTCTCCACCTTCTGCTTGAGGATCCCCACAGGTGCTCAATAGGGTTCAGGTCTGGACACATACTTGAAAACTCCATCACCTTCAGTTACCTTCAGCAAGGTAGTTGTCATCTGGCTGGTGTTTTTTGGGTTGTTATTATGTTGGAAATCTCCCTTTCGGCATCAAGTTCTGCTTCAGAATGTCACAGAACATGTTGGAACCCATATTTCCTTCAATGAACCGCAGCTTTCCAGTACCAGCAGCACTCATGCAGCCCCAGACCATGATGATACCACCACCATGCTTGACTGTAGGCAAGAAACAATTTTTAGGTTCTCCTCACCAGAGCGTCACCGCATATGCTGGACACCATCTGAGCCAAACAAGTTTATCTTAGTCTCATCCAGTGGTGGGCGGTCAGGGCCAGCAAAGCCTTCTCCACTGGCCTAAACACAATCAGAAGCACTGACCTACATTTACAACCTAAATTCTAATATTTATTTTATTCTCTTCATTTTGTAGCGTTTCTCTTCGCTGCACTGCTTCCAGTACGTGTATGTGGATGTTAGATTATTTGTCCAATCAGATTTCAGCCTCTATGTGCTGCCATGTCAATCTTATCAGCCCAGAGCCTTCAAAGTCAGTACTGCTGGCCTTTTTACCATAGTCTTCTTAAGAAATAGCTCTGTTTCTTTAACCAATCAGATTTCAGATTCTCCTCACAGGGCAGCTCGCTAGCCCAGAATAGCGTCAGCATTTTTCCGTCCTCTGATTGGAGTGTGTGTGAGGAGTGTGTGTGTGTGTGTGTGTGTGTGTGTGTGTGTGTAAGGAGTGTGTGTGAAGAGTGTCTGTGAGAAGTGTGTGTGAAGCGTGTGTGTAAGGTGTGTGTGAGGAGTGTGTGTGAAGAGTGTGTGAAGAGTGTGTGTGAGGAGTGTGTGTGTGAAGAGTGTGTGCGAGGTGTGTGTGCGTGGAGTGTGTGAGGAGTGTTTGTGTGAAGAGTGTGTGTGAGGTGTGTGTGTAAAGAGTGTGTGAGGAGTGTTTGTGTGAAGAGTGTGTGAGGAGTGTGTGTGAGGTATGTGTATGTGTAAAGAGTGTGTGGGGAATGTGTGTGAGGAGTGTGTGTGTGTGTGTGTGTGTGTGTGTGTGTGTGTGTGTGTGTGTGAGGAGTGTGTGTGTGTGTGTGTGTGTGTGTGTGTGTGTGTGTGTGTGTGTGTGTGTGTGTGTGTGTGTGAGGGGTGAGTGTGTGAGGGGTGTGTGTGTGAGAGGTGTGTGTGAGGGGTGTGTGTGAGGAGTGTGAGTGTGAGGGGTGTTTGAGGAGTGTGTGTGTGTGTGTAAGGGGGTTGTGGGGTCGTCCACAATTCTGTTGGCATTGCGGATGCAGTATGTGGTGTAAATGCCCATGATGGAGGGAAGAGAGACTCTAATGATCTTCTCAGATGTCCTCACAATCCTCTGCAGGGTCTTGCGATCCGAGACGGGGCAGTTCCCAAACCAGGCAATGATGCAGCTGCTCAGGATGCTCTTGATGGTCTCTCTGTAGAACATGGTCAAGATAGGGAGGAGGAAGATGAGCTTTCCTCAGCCTTCTCAGGAAGTAGAGGATCTAATAGGCTCTCTTGCTGATGGAGCTGGTGTTGAGTGACCAGGTGAAGTTCTCCACCAAATAAACACCAATTAATTTGGTGCTTTTGATAATCTCTACGAAGGATCCATCGATGTTTAGTGGAGAATGGCCGCTCTGTGTCCTCCCAAAATCAACAACTATCTCTTTGGTTTTGTCAACGTTCAGACACAGGTTGCTCTACACCAGGCTGTTAGCTGCTGCACCTCCTTTCAGTATGCTGACTCGTCGTTCTTGCTGATGAGACCCACCAAGGTCGTGTCATCGGTGAACTTGGTGCTTTGGTTCGAGCTGTGCATTGCTACACAGTCGTGAGTCTGCAGAGTGAACAGCAGTGAAGTGGCTAAGCAAATATTATATAAATATATATATATGATACTTATGAATTAACAAAACTAATAGCAGACGTCTGGGATTATTTGAGGACCAGACATAAGGCGCATGTATGGTGAAGTATGAGTAAAGTATTATCTCCACCACCTCTTCTTCATCTCATCCAGATGAAAATGTGTACCCTCCACAGCTCCTCTCCCTCCTACACTTTCAACACTGAGCGTTTCTCTAAAAGCCAAGTCACACCCGTTTACACCCCCTCACACACACTCACACACCATGCCTCCTCCCGTGCCTGGCGTCTGGTTTCCATGGCAATGGGGGTGGCAGGTTCACCTCGTTTGGCCCTGAGAGCCTTTCGAACGAGTGCTGCCTTCAGCTTCGACATGAACAAGAGTGGCTTCTTTAATGTTCTCACAGACAGCTGGGCTTCGCTGATACGGTCTGAATGATATGATTTCATTCAGAAAGAGAGACAGAAAGAGAGAAAGAGAGAGAAAGAAAGAAAGAGAAAGAGAGAGGGAGGGATGCTGCAATGTCTATAATAGGAACCAAGAGGCTTTAAGAGTCTAAGAATGCACCTGTTAATTGCATTCACCATGGCAACTGTTTCTACTTGGTGCAACTTCTGTATTATGGACAGGGCTGAAGGAGACTCAACAACCACACACACACTCACCCACCCACACACACACACACACACACACACACACACACACACACACACACACACACACACACAGGGGCTAAATGCAATTAAACACACCTTCTCTCAAGTACAACATAAATAACTGATGATAATGTAGCGCCACTCGACAGGATCAGCACCAGAATCACTGGGGCATCGGTACTTCACAGGATTAGAGAAATATAGCGTAGGCAAGTGTTCTAAAAATAAATGACGCTTTTTATGGCCCAGATGGACTTTAATGTCTCATGAATTTCCATTCGACATTTTTCATTCCTGAAAGTAACGCATCATATATCCAGAGCCAGGAAATAAATATTCCCACGACTCACCAAATAATCATATACCATCCACTTTTATTATGTTTCATTATTTGCTGCACTTATATATACCGTATTTTTCGGACTATAAGCCGCTACTTTTTCCCACGTTTTGAACTCCGCGGCTTGAACAATGAAGCGGCTAATTTATGAATTTTTTCTGGGTTTTTCCCGGTTTCACAAACTGCAAGCCAAAAAACTGAACCCCATAACATTAGACCAGTGAAATTTCCAAACGGAAACGAAAAAACGCACCTCACCTGTGTTCTGAGCTGCACGGCATCGGGAGAAAAAACTTTTTTTAAACGCACGACGATGCCAAAAGATAAACTCTCGAGAGAAATAGTTGTGAAAGAAAGGAGGAAGACAGTGAATAATGACTTTCTTGGTCAGCTACTGTTTAGATACAAGCCGTTGTAGCGCGTTGAGTCTGGGTGAAGGGAGAGCTCGCTAACTCCAGTTACAACAGAAATCATATAAGCACAGACAGGTTTCCAAAACTCGTGCTTTTTTATTTTTCTTGGCAACAGCGTTACGGGTTAGTCAAAGAAACTTAGAAATGAGCATCAGAAAAAAAGGACATATTCCTCGGTCTTGCACACATGCAGTAATAGAGGAAAAATGCGGTGGAGGCTATTCCCAAAATGCTGCTCTGCTCCTAAAGGAAGCGCAACATATTTCACCCGTTACACCGTGTTACAGACACTGTCTTTTATTAAAGCCTGTGTAAAGTTCATTAGTTTTAGTCTATTAGCGGCTTATAGACAGGTGCGGCTTATTTATGTTCAAAATAAAAATCTTTGTCAAATTCTGTGGGTGCGGCTTATATTTGGGTGTGCTTAATAGTCCGGAAATTACGGTACATTATATGGTTAAAAAGTTTTCTGGACACCTGACCATGTATTTGGTACGATTGATATCTCATTCCACGTTTAGTTTTCATTTCCTTTTATAATAACCTGCACATTTGTGGAAAGATGATTGGAAACAGTTCTATTGACACGCTACAATGCCAAAGGTTTTGAGACACCCAACCTTTCCACCCATATGTGGTTCTTCCTTGAACTGTTCCCACAAAGTCTTTGGATGCTAGCATGAAATCTTCCCTTCACTTGAACTAGGAGACCCAAACCTGTTCCAGCAGGTCTGGTTTACATGGATTGGAGTGGAAGATCTTGGGTGGCCTGCTGTAAAGCTCTTGAACAGTTTTGGGATGAATGTGACTGCTGATTGCCCCCCAGGCCACTGAGGACACTTTCTCAACACCATCACTACCTGATTTTATCAACACCCTTGTGGCTGAATGAATCGCCATAAATCTCCGTAAACACACTTCAAAATTTGGAACATTTTCCCAGAATAGTGATGGTTATTATAAAAGCAAATGGGGACTAAACCAATCTTATGATCAGGCGTCCACAAACTTTTAAGCATAGAGTGTACCACTTATGTGCTACAGTCATTAGATGGTTAAAGAGAAGCTATATGAAAACCCTTGTAAACACTGCTTTATTATTTTCTTCATGCACTCCTTATGCCTTTAACGATGGCACGTCCATGAAACCTGCTCCGGCTGAAGATTGTGTCTGGTTTGTTAACGATAGCCTCGTTCGCCTGATGGACGAAAGAATTCGAGATGTCAAGGTCAGGAAGAAGAAGAGGGAGAGCGTTTTCCTATGCAAAAACCGCCATGAATTATTCAGCGCCTGCTTTGTCTCCTTCTCCTCTTCACCAGCCAGGCCTCCTGACACGTTTATTCCAGGCCTGTCTGAAGAAAACCGAGTGTCGCTTTCCACTCCTTCACACTTCCTGAAATGGCCTTTAATTAGGCGGGAAAATTGCAGGCCATGTTAACGCCTTCAGAGAAACAAGAGGGGGACTGTGGGAAATGTGTGTTTCTCCACCATCCTTTTATCTCCTCACTGTAAGGACAGGAAGCTGAAAAGGAACCCTATTACAGTTTTTATCAGTCGCTTTGGAGCGTTTCTCAGATCAGAAATGAACATTTCTAAACTACTTGTTCAACCTTCACATCATTTAATCATTTGTGCTCATCATAAACGCATTTCTTGTTGCTTTGATCAAATTGCGAAGTATATTCATTTGTCGTGTCGATCAAAATATTTTATACTGGTTTCACCTGAATAGTCTTTTTTTTTTCCCTTCAACTTATTGTCATTCTTTCACTTACACAGTATACAAAAGAACAAAATGGTGGTACTACGAACCAAAAAGTGCATAGAGAGTAAAACAGCAAGAGTCTCATTATTCATAAATAAAGTCTTACAGTTTTTCTCAGTTGCTTTGGACCTTTTCTTGAATCATCCTTAATATTTGCACACCAGTAAGTACATTTCTCAAAACAATGTGTACAAACAGCACAACACATTGAAATTTCTTGCAAAAGCCTGTACTTTCTCAAAATCCTTAGTTCATCTCTCAAAAGTAAGTATTTGTGTGAATGAACATCTCATTCCCATCAGAATGAAAAGTCAGGATTTCTTAATATAAACTACAGTTTGGGGTAAAGTGATTGAAAAGCACCACAGATGCAATATTTGATTTGAGAATGTTGATGAAGTACAGAGAAGGTCAAAAGGAGTTGCATTGTGTGTTTGTGGATTTAGAGAAATTGACGACATGGTGGAGAAAGGAGTTGTGGTATTGTATGAGGAAGTCAGGTGTGTCAGAGACGTATGTGAGGGTGGTGCAGGACATGTATGAGGACAGTGTGACAGCAGTGAAGTGTGCAGTAGGAACGACATACTGGTTCAAGGTGGAGGTTGGACTGCATCAAGGATCGGCTATGAGCCCTTTCCTGTTAGCAGTGATGATGGACACGTTGACGGACGAGGTCAGAAAGGAAGTCTCAGTGGACTCTGATGTTTGCGGATGATATTGTGATTTGTGGTGAGAGTAGGGAGCAGGTTCTGAAGAACCTGGAGAGGTGGAGGTACACGCTGGAGAGAAGGGGAATGAAAGTCAGTAGGAGTAAGACAGAGTACATGTGTGTGAATGAGAGGGAGGGCAGTGGAGGGGTGCGGTTGCATGGAGAAGAGGTGGAGAAGGTGGAGGAGTTCAGGTATCTGGGGTCAACAGTGCAAAGTAATGGAGAGAGTGTTAGAGAAGTGAAGAAAAGAGTGCAGGCAGGGTGGAGTGGGTGGAGAAGAGTGACAGGAGTGATTTGTGATAGAAGAGTATCTGTGAGAGTGAAAGGGAAAGTTTATAGGACTGTGGTGAGACCTGCGATGTTGTATGGATTAGAGACAGTGGCATTGACTAAAAGACAGGAGGTGGAGCTGGAGGTAGCAGAGCTGAAGACGATGAGATGGTCTTTGGGAGTGACGAGGATGGACAGGATGTTGTAGGACGCTTTGGAGACTGGAGGCATGATTGAAATGGTTTGGACATGTGCAGAGGAGGGACATGGGGTATATTGGTAGGAGAATGCGGTAGGAGGTAGGAGGATGGAGCCACCAGGAAGGAGGAAAAGAGGAAGACCAAAGAGGAGATTTATGGATGTGGTGAGAGAAGACATGCAGGTAGTTGGTTTGAAAGAGTCAGATGTAGAGGACAGGGGGGTATGGAGACGGATGATCCGCTGTGACGCCCCCTAAAGGGAGAAGTTAGTATTTATTCAAATTTTGTGGTTTATACAAAGTATTTATAGCTTTTTACTGTTTTATAGTTTGATTTCAGTTTCTCACGCTGAATATCTTTCAATGTTCAGAAATGACAAAATACATTTAATGTTAATAACCTGTTTTATGTTGCAAAACATTTTTGTATTTTGAGAAGTAGCAAGATTTTGTTTGTTTTTGCATCGTAACTACTAAGTGTTCCAAGTGTGTGTCTTCATTTGAATAAATGATCACGTGATGGTAATTTTAATAGTAATCTTGTTTTTAGTTTAAATGCTTTGTCTCATTTTAAGACAGAATATATAATGATGATTCTTAAATTAAGATTAATTAAACTCTTATTTAGTAGCACTGGTTTTGAGATCTTTTTACACACACACAAAAAAACTATTTAAAAAAAGAATTAACTAGCTAGTTTAACCTTTAATCGGTCCTTGGGGTCTATATGACCCCAATCGACTTTTCCTTGATAAAAAAAAAGGGTTCTCTTCATCTGAGTGGAATAATATTTTGTGACTTTTCCTACATAATCTATCTATACACACACAAAAAAACTGGGCTTGATTCGGTTGTTCTGAAGGTATGTAAAAATATTTTTTACACTTCTGGTCTTCGGGGTCAATATGACCCCACATTGAAATGAATGGGAAATGTGAAAAAAACTCAATATTTTTTCTTCATTTGTCAAAAAAAAATCTATAAATCCAGCATAAATCAGAAATTTGGATCATCATTTAAGTGATTTTTTCATAAAAAATTAATATTTCATATGCAAGCTTATGGTGTAGTTGAGGAATTGTGTGGTAAATAGGTACAAAAGTACTTCATATCTCCCAAAACACAGCATCAATGAATAGATGAGAAGTAAACAAAAAAATATATATATTATTTGTATAATTAAAAATGTATATTTTTTTTTATAATTTCTCTATCAATTGTTGGGGTCATATAGACCCCAAAGACCAGATTTGTAAACAGGAAACGAAGACCTTATGAGGGTTAAAGCTAATTAGATTTAATCGACAGCTTGGGATAAGTGTTTTAATCTTCTTAAATCATGCATTTATTTCTTATATTAAGAGGAAATTTTTTTGCAGTGTGGACAAATAAAATTATAATAAATATTCTAAATAAATATTCACTCTTCTGCAGAAAAAAACTTAAGAAATTGATAATGCTCATTGACAATTAAAATGGTACATCTATTGAATTATATATTTCGGTGTTTAGGGAGTAAAAGTCGCTTATACTTTTTGATACTCAGTAAAACTAAAAAGTATTTAAAGTACAGTAACGAAGTACTTTTACTCAAATACTTTACATCAACGCTATCGCAAAGGAATGTGCCAACCATAAATCTGCCGCTTTCTTCATCAGAAAATCAGCACCAACGCTCCATTAACTCTCTCCAGACCTCCGTCTGTGTCTCTGTGAATCATCTGCTTGTCTACATCCAGATGTTTCCTCATTCGCTCTCACTACGTGGTACAGTGATACACAACTCAGTCTTGCTCTCCAAGTAATCAAACATTTTTCACAGGGAAATGAATTTGACATTTGAAGTTAGATATGCTTGTCATAGGTCAACTGAATTAGACCCCAGATTTCATGCACATATTATACTTTTGGATTCTTTTTCGGTGATACTGCCTCCTCCCCTGCCTCCTCCCCCACACACACATTCTCCAGCACTTTCTTTTTTTAGATAAATTGGTGTTGTTGTGGTGGTGGTGGTGGTGAAAGTGAGCTGATTGGATTTAGGTCAGTAAAGGCATTTTGCAGGGTGTCAGCAGTGCTCGCTGAGCCACGTTGTGTATTGTGCTGAGAGATCCAGAGCAGCAGATCTCCATGTGCATCAGCAAACAGTTAACAATAGAGAAGAAGAGAGTGACTCACGCCTGTCACTACCAGCTATCGGCAGGAAAAACCCGTCTCGCCGGCTCACACACACACACTCAATATCACATATACACCACGAACACCACACACACACACACACACACACACACACACACACACACTCATACAGACTCACTATCACATATACACCACGAACACCACACACACACACACACACACACACACACACACACACACACACACTCATACAGACTCACTATCACATATACACCACGAACACCACACACACACACACACACACACACACACACACACACACACACACACACACACACACACATACACACACACACTCATACAGACTCACTATCACATATACACCACGAACACCACACACACACACACACACACACACACACACACACACACACACACACACACACACACACACACACACACACTCATACAGACTCACTATCACATATACACCACGAACACCACACACACACACACACACACACACACACACACACACACACACACACACACACACACACACACACACTCATACAGACTCACTATCACATATACACCATGAACACCACACACACACACACACACACACACACACACACACACACACACACACACACACACACACACACACTATCAAATAAACACCACGCATACCACACACACACACACACACACACACACACTCACTATCACATATACACCATGCATACCACACACACACACACACACACACACACACACACACACACACACACACACACACACACACACACATGCATACTCCAGGAAAGAAAAAACTGTATAAAGCACAAGCCTCATAAAGAAGCAGCATTAAAAAAAAAGATGCTTGATATTCATCACAAGTACATTACAGGACAGTAAAATTCTTTCTTTGCATATTACAATGATGTTAGGAAGCTGGGGTCAGCTGTGATACAGTGCACAAAGGGGTTAAGGGCCTTGCTCAAGGGCCCCAAGAGTGGCAGATTGGTATACCAGGGCTTGAACCCCTGACCTTCTGATGAATAACCCAGAACCTTAACCACTGAGCTTCCACTGAAGGTATGTTACTATACTATTTGTAATATACAAAAGCAGGTCTATGTTACATAAGCAGATTTATTATACTATGAAGCTCTGGAGTATCACTTAAGTATATAAGGTTGATTGTATATTTGTACAATTTGTGCAATCTACACACAAATCAATAAATTACATCAAATGAATTAAAAGTGCTTTAAGGAAAAATGAAACTGTTGGTTTGACTGAGCACTTGCACAGCCCACATAATAATAAACATGGTGGACCCTGCATAACACCCCCAAGCCTCCACTGATGTTCTACCTGAATCAATCCACTTCTCAATACCATCATTATGGCACCACGTCTATAGAAACCATCAGTATTATAGAGAAACGCAGTAGAACAGAGCGCTGCATCACACACGGGAATCTCACGCAGCAAGAATGAATGTCATCACTAAAGCAAGAAAACTAATAAACACAGTTTAACACGTCTCCTTTCACTGGAGCCACAACTGCACCTCCCTCATACATCATTTTCAGCAGAAGCATTGATATTAACCTCATCACATAACTTGTGCATTTTTGTGCATTGTTTCCGTGCATTACGGTTTTCCTGGGGCTTTGAAGGATAAAGGCTTTGCAAATTCTACACAAATGTATAAACGGTTCATTAAAAAAAGCTTAGCAACTGTTTTGAACTGTTTGGGCCGCTGTTTCCTCACAATGTCCAGATAGTCTTCTGTAAAAATGTCCCTGTAAGTGTAAGTGTACCTGTTACCAAATCAACTTCTTCTCTTCTGTCAGCCTGAAGCTTGCAACAGATCATCCAATGAAAAGGCGTAAAAAAATGCTGACGTTATCGGGTGCCTTCTAGAGGGCTTCAGAGTGACCAAATTGCAATCTGAATGTTCTTATGATGTGCACAAATTATTAAATGATGTGGAGGTTGAACAAGAAGTTTTGAGAATTTAATTTCTGATCTGAAAAACTGTAAGCTAAAATAAAGCCAGCAGGTGCTCAGTCTGAAGGCCTTACAGTACACAGATTCCTTTGACTCCGGTGACATGTGATGTGATGACCGAAATCTGATTGGATAGAAACTCCAACCTAAAATTAGACTCGTGTGTGCTCTGCTTCTTGCAGAATCCTACATAGGTCCAGAATGGGTGAAGTTTCTTCCATAAGACTTCAATCACCAGTATTTCATAATCCACCCGATTTGATTTGGCAGATGTTTCAGGAAGCAAGACTCTGAGTGTGCTGAGTGTTCTGAGTGGTATAAGCAGAAGATTGGAGAAAAATTACACCAGTTCTAGGAACGACTTCTTGTAAATTTCGTGAGTATTTGAAAAGTTTGTCATTTATGGTAGGAGATCATAGTTTGAATGTGTTTTTTTGTGACTGCAGTTGAGATCATTACAAAACAATGCTGTGAAATAGGCGTGCAGACCTGCATTTTGGCAAATGCTCTTATTTAGAGTCATTATTGTTTATGTTACTTGTGCAGTTGAGGGTTATGGGTCTCGCTCGTGAGCACAGTATTGGTAGGCTGGTGAACTTGAACTTGAACGCACAATCTTTTAAGTTTGTCACACTGTAAACAATGAACGCTTCTGACCTGTGTTCAACACTGACCTCTAGTGGTGTAAAGAAGGCAAAGAAATCATCTGATCATCTCTTTCCTTATACGAGTTGTGCCTCTGACCCCAAAATATTTAGTTTTGCAACATAAAGAGTTTTGGTGTGAAATTGGAGTGGAAGATCTCCTGCTTTAGAAGCTCAACCCCATGAACACCTTTGGGAGGAATGTGAACGCTGGTGGACTAGTGGAACATCTTCCAAGAGTGGAGGTTAGCAGCAAATGGGGACAAAAAGTGCTCAGAAAACAGATACTTATAAAAGCTTTGGACACCTGAGCATAAGATTCATATGTGCTTTTAAAACATAGCTGTACTACTTCTATCCAACTCTCCTCTCACCACATCAGATAGAGAAGTACAACCTCCTTTACCTGGTCAAGAAGATCCTAAACTCATGCCTCCAGGGAAAGCATTCGAGCACTTGGCAGTATCTCTTTTCTGACAATCCTGACAGAATATTGTATTAACGTTTGTGTGAAATTACTAAAACAAACTAAAACATTGGTTTAGTGTAGGAAAATATATCGAAGCCTGTTAAATTTGACTCAATTCTCACTTAAACAGCAAAAAAATGTACAAGAAATGCTATTGTTCCATAAAGAGAAGAGTTTTCCATGAAGAGATTTTTTTTGCCACAGTCGCCACTCGATCGCTCATCAGGGATAAACTATGATAAGGAACGGCCTTATAGGCGATAAACGTACACATTCTTTTATGTATCTTTATTACGGCGTTATCGGTGTAAAGCTGCTTTGAGACAATTCCCTTGTGCTACAAAAATAAAAATAAATTAAATTATTTTATTCAAATGATCATTCACAGAACTCTCGAATCTTATTGGTCGGAAGGTGTAGATTTATTCTCTATAACAGCGGCTACAAACCACAGCATTGTGTTAATGCGCTCCTTTCGAATTGTCTGTTACTATGGAAATGATCCTATATTATCGTTTCCATAGTAACAGCAAATTTATATTAGAGGCCGATTCTTGAATGTGCTGATAGATAACTAAGCGTCGCAGTGGTGAAGTTTATGGAACATTTCTGGGCGGAGTCTCGGAAATCCTTCTGCGTAACTACCATTTTTGTTCCACTCGTAAGAAAGACGGGAAGCTGTCGAGGGAAATACTGTTTATAGCTACTATAACGTAAGAGGCAACTTTTACATTAAACATTGTGGAACGGCCACGAAACGTTAAATGTAACCGCAAATGGATAAAAAGTGTGTTTCGTTAATGATTATGTTTTATACAGAAATAATGCTATTATGTTTTATACAGAAATTGATCCAAGTGCTGTAAGTAGGGTTGAAAGAGGCTGGAAATTTTCAGTAAATTTCCCCAAACTTACCATGGGAATTTCATCTGGGGAATTTTGGGGAATATTCCAAGTTGAAAACTGCAAAGGAATTTATGTGAATTCATGTAAATTTATGTGAATTTATGTGAATTTATGTGAATTAATTATAATTTTTGGGAAATGTATTTCATTTGTATTATATACAGTAATACACATTAATACAGATGTTTTTTAAATCAACTTTTGACTTTAATTGTTATAATTTTGTTGCACAATAGCTTACACACAAAGATTTAAACAAAAATGTTTGTAATATTTATATAATTTACACATACATACTCCCAAGATGGAATTTTTTTTGACGTGCAGGATTCAAGAAACGATGTGTGTTATGTGATGGAGGGATGGAGGGGGCGTGGCCTCAGTGGCCCTGCAGTAAGTGAGCTGTGTGCATGTGATTGATGAATCTGCAGGTAAAACTGCAATAAATCTGGTTGTTTAAAACAAAAATATCCTACAAGATTTGAAACTCCATTTAAATTCCCTGTTATTGGCCGACTTGCAAATTTTGCAAATTCCCAGTTTCTTCCCATTAATTCCTGTTAATTCACATGAAAATTTTCCAGGCTTGAATGTTCTTGGAATTTCTTGGAAATTCACACCCAAGGTGTGAGCAAAAGAAATCACATTTCATAGCGTTCTATTATCGCGTGTATTGAGCTGTAACTTCGTATCATCTTGTCGTCTCCATAACATCATCATAACCTCAAGTGCTTCACTCATATGTATCTAATCTACACTACAGTGTTACAGTTTCACCTGACGATTTTGCTGATTGCGCTTCAGTGTGGAACGTGGTTGCTCGCCTGTTATCAGCAAAGTCTCATCGGTTACTTATTCGGAGCAAAAAAACAGGTCGGAATCAGTGCACTGGATTCTTGGCCGAAGCGAGTCTCTCAGCCTGGTCGCAAAGTTCATTCGTTATGTGTACATTCTAAGTGTTTTTTTCAACAACAAGGAAGTCGATTAGATCGAAATCCTCGTAAAGACACACTATATGAACTCGTTATCGATGGGTGGAGACGCACAGTTTATTCTGCAGTCATTATACACAAGCTTTTAAAAACACATAATCATCAGCCTTATATAATTCATCTTATCATGTACGTTTAAATGAGTGGACCTTGTTACTTGGGCATGATTGCAAAGCTGAAAAGATGAACAGATTACGCTAAATGGTGCATCCCGAAGGAAGACAAGTATGAATTACATCTGTGGGGCATTCACAGTGCTTTTGGAAACATCTAATCTTTTATGGTCTTTGATAGACACAGGCATGTTTCTTATGTTTCTATGCAACAATCTTGCCCATGCAACAGTATGAAGATTTACTTTGACCAAACAAATCTATAAATGTCCAAAAGTTCCATTTAATTTTCATTGAAAAATCCTCCTTTAGCATGAAGAACAGCTTTACACGCTCTCAGCATCCGGACAGTTAGTTTCTCCAAACTTTCAGCTGAAATACTTCTGCCTCCAGTAAAACTCTCCAAAGATCTTCTTCAATAGTTGGAGATTGCTTTCTTGTGATCCAGTTCATCCCAGAGCAGTTCAGTAGGATTTAGGTGCAGTGACTGGGCAGGTCATTTCATAATAGATATCACTCCAGACGGCTGTCTAGACGCTTGTTGTCGCTCATCGTTGTACAATGAAGTAGATTCCAATAGGCCACAGTCTAGTCAAGTCAAGTTTATTTCAACAGACATTGTCTCAAAGCAGATTTACAGGATTTAACAGTTAAGGTGAACGATGTATGTTTATCCCTGATGAGCAGCCATGGCGACTGTGACCAGGAAAAACTCCCTTAGATGTTATGAGGAAGAAACCTTAAGAGGAACCAGATTCAAAAAGGAACCCATCCTCATTTGGGTGACATCAAGAGTGTGATTATAGTGTTTAAACAATGCAGAACACTGGAGAGTGAGAACTAACATGAGCACTGGCATGTAAGATTATGAGTAATGATCTTTCTACAGTCTTATACAACAATTTGAGATTATGGAACCAGGAGCTACTAAGCACGTCATAAAATAGCTCAACATTTAAGATCATTATAGATCCAACACCAGCTTCTTCATGCCAGAGCCTTTAAACACTCAAAGAGGTCCAGTGTCCAAACTCCACATAAAATGGGAGTCTAGATGGAATTGCATGGAATGCTATGGGAACGAGAAATGATAGCCATGTTGGGTGAGGATTTCTTCAACCTACATGTATATAATATACCTCTCCAAATATAAACAGAAACTTGTAAATATGATTTTCCTCCAAAACAATTGTCTTTGCCAAAGGTGACAGTTTGATGAAAATTAATACCGTTAATGACATTTTGCATAGAAACAAAAGGACCAGTCTATTCACTGTAGAAGATGGATTCCAAGTAGACCACCTTTGGTTTCGTGCCCAAATACACCTGTAATATTTTTCATTAATATTCTTCACTTGATCTGTCTGATGAGGTTTTTTATTATTATGATCAGACTTCATTTTGGTCAAAAAAAGGTGATCTTGCTTTTTCAGTAGTAGGTCCAAAATTAGCTTTACATTCTATTTAATAGCTTTAATATCTTCCTCAAAGTCCCATTGTATCTTAGCTTTAAAATAGCTTCATAAACTGGCTGAAATTAGTAAATATTTGATTAAATCTACTATTATTATACAGGATGGTGCAGAAAAGATTTTGGAACTAGGATTTGGCAATACTGGAGCGTCTACAATTGTTTGGAACCAGTGCGACCTCATTTATAACCTCTTGCGACGTGTTATAACGGATCGGTGCAGTGGTGCGTAACCAGCGTTCACTGTAAAAGCTTATTATAAAATTTATAAAATTATATATATCATTTCTTGCTTTCCTGCACCACCTTGTACATTTAAATAGAACTTAATTGTAACTTATGTGATTTAATGGATGATGATTATGTGCTTGATGGGGATTCACTTGAGCACTGGGATCCTCAGACTTCATTGGCCAGTAGCTATTAGTAATAGAAGATGTACTTTGGTTTTGCCTCACTATACAGAGCCTCACTTATCAACCACATTAGCAGAATCACCTGTTTGTTCATCTGGTTATCCGATCAGACCATCACGAGGCTGCTGAGCAATAAAGTCAATTATGCACATACAGGTCAAGAGTTGTTGGTTTTTGTTGAACTTGGAAACCCAAACCTGTTCCAGCAAGGCGATGCCCCTGTGCACGAAGTGAGCTCCTTAAAGATCTGGTTGACATGCTTTGGAGAGAAAGATCTTGCTGCTATAGAGCTCTGATCTCATCCCTACTGAACACCTTTGGGATGAATGTGAACGCTGACTGCACCCCAGGTCTCCTCACCTACATCAGTACCTGCCTTTAGTAATACCCTTGTGGCTGATGAACACAAATATCCATAAACACACTCCAAAATCTAGTGGAACATCTTCCCAGAAGAGTGGAGAGAATTATAAGAGCAAATTGAGACTAAATGTGGAATGCGATGCTCACAAAGCACATATGTTAAGAAATTGAGCTAGTTCGGTTTATAAAATAGTGATAATAAATATAATAATATTTTATATAAAATAATAATAACTGCAATATAGTAAAAGTTAAATAAAAATCGGTTCAATAGTAATTGTAAAGTTGGTTTATTGGTGAGTGGCAGGTGCATGTGTACATTACGTATGGAACATATTAGAAAATGTCAGTAAATGTCAGACAAAGATATTAATACACGTCTGCTGCCTATGTGGTTTAACACCGTGGCTATGTGGAGGAAACAGAGAGACCGCATGACGTCTTGACTCATTGTGCTGCATAATAATAATAATATAAAGTTCACCCATATGTTTAGCTTCAGTCAGCTTCAGCTATCAGTAGCAGAATCTAGTAATATATCATATCATTTAGCATTAAACTTCAGTTATACATATAACGTTGCTTATATTTAGTATAAGTGCAAGATTTATTCATGTAACCGTTATTAACATTAGTGCAGTATAATAGTGTATAAAGAGAGTAAAAAGAAAATTCAACATTTAGAGTTTAAAGTTTAGCATATATAAGGTTAGCATACATTCTATGATCAAAATGCTAGTAAATGTGTTACATGTTATTAAGGCTAGTGAGCAGATAAGACTGATGGATTAGATTCGGGATTAGAAAACTAGGAGTTGTAGAAAATAATGGGAAAGTTCATGGTGAAAGAATAATAGTGTCAGGTCCTGAGGAGTTGGATGGACCAGGATCGTCTCCAGTGGGAGAATTGGGGTATAGTCAGGAGAGATGGGGTCCGGGGGAAAACGCTTGATTAGTAGCTGGAGATCAGTTTAAGTAAAGGCATTGCGAGTATGAACCGAAAGAGTTATTCGAGGTGGAATATACTGTAGAGACGCGTATAATGACCAATAAGTCGCCCAAAAAAACAGTTATGAGCCATGGCCAATAGAAAGTGGTGACCAAAGGGGGTCGGCCGGAAGCGTGCCGAAGAGACAGAGAAGGGAAAATATACCAGGGAATACTACAAAAAGCAAGCAGCATGCAGGAAACATGCATTGACTATACTCAAACAGCATATAGGCATTTATATTGAAAGCACAAGTAGAAACAAGGGAAAAATCATATAAAAATACATCAAAATATTAAAAGATTTGAAGAGTAATAGGGTAATAAACACAACACATCGTCAGATAAGAACATAGGAGAATAGTTGCAAGAAATTGTATAAGAGATCCAATGCCCAAAACACACAGGAAGTCAGATGCTTCTATAAGAGCATGAGGTACAGGCAGGATGAGAGTAAGACAGGAAATTCTATATAACGAAGGATTCTGGGATTAGAAACATATTTTGAGAATATTTTTAATAATTGAAAAAACAGAGCTATGAAAAATAGGGAAAGCATTTGGAGAAAAGAGCTGGTGTGTAAAAACTAAGGCCCCGGTTTGTAAAACTAGAAAAATAACACAAAACACAAAACTAAGGATGATTTGCAGACAGAGAAAAAACCCCCCAGAGGAGATTTTTAAGAAAAGGTGTGAATATTGCGGGGGATGATCTGTTGCATTTAGTTATTTGCAAAAATGCACGATCAGGGGATTTTTCAAGAAAAGGTCACTATCAAGAGATATTTTTTCCTACATGTAAATTTAGATCGTATGGAGGTAAGTAAGATTTCCAAGAAAGAGGATGAATTTAACAGAATGTGCGTAAACAAATGGGTGGAGTGTGAAATCCCTCGTGAAATTATTGGCGTATGTAAATTGCTAGGGAGGAGATTTTAGAGAAAATTTCAGATATAAGAAGTGAGTATATTAATTTCGCACTCGCATGAAGGGTGCTATTGCTGTCAGGATCTTTTTTTCCCGAGAGCTTTACGGGACAGGGCTGAATTGAGTGCAATAAAGCTGATTTGCTCCTTGTTATTCGTGATTGGATGATGTCTTCATTTGGTTTGTATATGTATTTTTTTTAAACTTAGTGTTGAGTGATTATTGTATAACTGATTTAAATATCGAGCCACTTAACTGATATGTCTACTCGGACATGGGGTCTGAGTTCCGACACATATTATACTTATGATCAGTAAGACCACATGTACACTACATGGCCTAAAGTATTGGACGCAGGATTTCTTCAGCTATATGTGGTTCTTTCTCTAATTCTTAAACTTGGAGGCACACAATTATAAAGGATGTCTTTGGATGTGCTAAAGATATATTTTCCTTCTGTCCAGCTTCATAAACATATGGTTTGCATACCGATCCTATTGCCGGGTGTCCACAAACTTTTGGCCATATAGTGTATATAATGACCTATGAATACATTTATAGATTTACAGATGAATTCATTATATTAAAACGATCCGAATCTGTATCAATTTTGACACAGACGATATTTATATCTTGACATAAGCATGTATTCTTGTGAGATTTTATTGTGGTGATGAAAAAGGTAATAAATCGATTAGAGCTATAACTTGGAATAACCTGTTACACATGATTAAGCACAGAAATGCTATAAACAGATGTTATAAAAAGTAATTTCAGTGTTTTCTCAATTGAAGTCAGGAACTTTCTGTTATATTATATTATATTATATTATATTATATTATATTATATTATATTATATTATATTATTTTATATTTTATTTTATTTTATTTTATTTTATTTTATTTTATTTTATTTTATTTTATTTTATATTTTATTATATTTTATTATATTATATTATATTATATTATATTATATTTTATTTTATTATATTATATTATATTATTTTATTTTATTTTATTTTATTTTATTTTATTTTATTTTATTTTATATTTTATTATATTATATTATATTATATTATATTATATTATATTATATTATATTATATTATATTATATTATATTATATTTTATTATATTAGATTATATTTTATTATGTAATATTATATTATGGTATGTTATGTTATATTATATTATATTATATTTTATTATATTATATTATATTTTATTATGTTATGTTATATTATATTTTATTATATTATATTATATTTTATTATGTAATATTATATTATGGTATGTTATGTTATATTTTATATTATATTATATTTTATTATATTATATTATATTTTATTATGTTATGTTATATTATATTACGGCAAGTTGTGTCATGTTAGCAGCATGCTTTCAAAAGTTCAGCTATCACCATACAAATAAGGCCCACTTTTCCACTTACACCTTTATGGTTCCCATGTGCTGAACTTTGTCCTCCAACACAACGGGCTGCAGAGTATATGAAGTGTGTAGAAAATTGACATTCGCCAGTCAGAATCGATCTTCTCCTGCGCTCCCGTTTTTACCATTTTGTGCCCTTTTTTTTTCTAATTACAGGATTTTCACACCTGCCACAATGATAAGTCGGAATACCAAGAACGTGCTCGTGGTGTCATTTGGGTTTTTGTTCCTGTTCACAGCTTACGGAGGACTGCAGAGTCTACAGGTAATCATGGCCATGTTACATATGCAAATACACATAATCTAATACAAACATTAGATTAATACATGTTATTTAACTAAGAAAAACATTGAAAATGGTAATATGGTGTTATTTTATGTTAAGAAATAGTTATAACGTTTAGTTATTTAGTCTCCATTTGCTCTTAAAATAACCTCCACTCTTCTGGGAAGATGTTCCACTAGATCTTGGAGTGTGTTTGTAGAGATTTGTGCTCATTCAGCCTTAAAGTCAGGTACTGATGTAGGTAAAGTGAGGAGGCCTGGGGTGCAGTCAGCATTCACATTCATTTCAAAGATGTTTTTCACTAGTTGGAGATTTCTTTCTGACCTTATGACCATCCCAAAGCAGTTCAATAGGATTTGGGTGTGATGACTGGGCAGGTCATTCCATGATAGATATCACTCCAGATGTCTGTTTGTTTTCTAAATAACAGAGCTTAGACATACGTTTTGGCTCATTGTCTTGTAGATTGGTGAAGTCGGTTCCAATGAGTCACAGTCCAGACGGAATTGCAGGGTGTTGAAGTATGGACTTGTAACCATGTTGGTTCAGGATTCCTTTCCATAGATGGACTGTCATGCTGGAACAGGGTTTAAAGACTTCCCATACAAATGTTGTGCCTTCCAGATTGTGGAAGAACCACATATAGCTGGAAATGTTCAGGTTACCTGATACTTTTGTCCTTTTAATTATTTATTTATCTATTATTTTTACAATGTCAGCTCTTCATAACAAACCTTTGTTATTTTCTGTTGCTGTTAAAGCGCCACTTGCATTTCTTTGCATAGTAACTTTATTTATAGCTGCTGTAACCTGAATGATAAGTGGAATGTACTTGTATAATGGCTGTTGCTCAACAGTAAATGTAGCTATAAACTGATAAAACTATGTTGTGTCATTTGTTACTAAATAACATTGTAAACGTTGGCAAGTTGCTGAAGTATACGAGGAAACAAACACTTGTGTAAATGGGAAAATATTTAATGGGGTAATGTGGTTTTACCCAGTTGTTGATTATTTCCTAAAACAGCCTGTTACTATGTTTTTATATGTTCACATAATGAAAATAAAAAAAAGCCATGATATGGTTATTGGACTTTCATGGGCTTTTATAGAGAGTCCAACAGGTTGTCCTGTCAGGAAGTTGGCTTTTCTTTTTTTTTGTTTTTGCACTTGTTATCCATTTTTGCTCACCAAATTTGCCATTAATTTCATTTTTCCTTCTCTCAACTGCTAAGAAATCTTTTTTTTGTTTGTTTGTTTTTTTTTGGTAAAGAATTTTTGAGGAGATTTATGCCCTTCCCCATTTTTTTGTTTTTTAAATTACAAAAATGGGGAAGGGCATAAATCAAAACAAACAAAAAATGATTTCTTACATTTATACATATTCACAGAGACCACTCGCTGGCACTGAGAATGGTTCCGCATGAACAGGATAAAGACCCATTAGGCTACAGAGCAGGGTTTTATTTAGAAACCATGAAGATAGATTTGGACTGTAATTACTATATACAGTCTGCTACAATGTCCATCAGTAAACAGTTGATAACCTGAACAATGATTGAACTGTATTGAATGGACATTTGGTGCCACCCAGATAAAGATGGGTTTCCTTCTGAGTCCGATTTATCTAGGGGGTTTCTTACTCGGACCATCTCAGGGAGTTTTTCCCTCACCACTGGCACCTTGTTCATTAGGGCTTAACTTATACAGACTGATTTCTAAACTTATAAATATATGCATAATCTGTTTATCTCTGTAAATCTGATTTTAGACGATGTTTACTGTTAAAAGTGCGCAAACAAATAAAACCAAGTTAAAATTAAATTTACTTCACATGACCAGTCTAAAGATGCATGAAGCAACTCAAGAACTTTGAGGATGGATTTAGACTGTAATATCCCTTTCAAATTTTGGTTCCTCTCAAGATTTCTTCCTTAAACCATCTCAGGCAGGTTTTGCTTGTGACTCTCGGCACTGGCTGACTAATTAAAGATTAGGTTAATATTGTATAACCTCTTTATCTCTGTAAAGCTGTTATGAAACAATGTTCATTGTTAAAGGTGCTCTAAAAATAAAACCAAGTCAAAATTGAATTAAACGTCTCTGTGGCATATTCTGATCGACACTGGTTTGAATCTCGGCCCTAACAGTTATAGTCACATAAATATGAGTTAGTGTATTTTCTACTGAGATATTTGGAAGACTGACATCTTAAGCAATTGATCGAAGTTTACACAACGCAATGAGGAAAAATACAGTCTTTTAGTTAGATGCTTTAAATCGAATCTAGAAATCCAGAAAGGTTCTTGAAGGAAGAACAAAGCACTTTCTGATATGGAGAATTCCAGCCACTTCTCTGGAAACTAATATTCTGAAAGGTTCTAATTAACCTTTAAAGAAGACTTTTAAGACTTTTTACACTCTTTGTGTTATTGTTTTTTTTTTTGAGAGACAAAATTCTAGATCTATTACAGTTTTTCTTAGTTGCTTTGGAGCGTTTCTCAGATGAGAAATAAAATTCTCAAAAAACGACTTGTTCAACCTCCACATCATTTAATGACTATATTATACTGGTTAACCTGAATAGTTTTAACCCCCAAAACATCTCAGCATCAGTTCATTGTATAAGTCATTGAATGCAAAATGGTTAAAGCAGTTGTCAGAATCTGTAATCTAGAATTTCCAGATGACTATTTGGATAGATAGATAGATAGATAGATAGATAGATAGATAGATAGATAGATAGATAGATAGATAGACAGACAGACAGACAGACAGACAGACAGACAGACAGACAGACAGACAGACAGACAGACAGACAGACAGGTAGATAGATAGATAGATAGATAGATAGATAGATAGATAGATAGATAGATAGATAGATAGATAGATAGACAGACAGACAGACAGACAGACAGACAGACAGACAGACAGACAGACAGGTAGACAGGTAGATAGATAGATAGATAGATAGATAGATAGATAGATAGATAGATAGATAGATAGATAGATAGATAGATAGATATAGATAGTAAACTACAAAATTCTAGCATAAGCTTCACCTAAAACCACTTAAATGAATTATTGAATGTAATTGGATTTGTGGAAGTGCTGCTGAAAGAGTTTTTAAAAGCATGCTGTGTGTTTACACTCTCTATCACAGAGCAGTCTAAATGCCGAAGAAGGAATGGGCGTTATCTCGCTGAGCGTCATCTATGGAACCATCATTCTGTCCTCTATGTTTCTGCCTCCCATCATGATCAAAAACCTGGGCTGTAAATGGACCATCTTCCTCTGCATGGCCTGCTATATCAGCTATTCTTTTGGAAATCTCTTCCCTGGATGGTAAGGCCTGTTCATCTACAAACATTAATGAAGGGTATGGAAGGTTAGGTTCAACCCAGCCGTTAGGGAGGCACAAGCCAGGAAGGTTAGGTTCAGTCAATCATCAATGCCACATATAGTAAATTGTTTGTATACCTTGATATCAAAGAGATATTTAGACTCTGTGAATTAATACACCAGAAAAACATTTGTAACACCAAAATGTTTTACATTCACAGGCCGAGTCTGATTGCTACATCTGCTATTCTGGGTTTAGGAGGCTCTCCACTTTGGTCTGCTAAATGCACATACCTCACAATCAGTGGAAATCTACAGGCAGAGAAGGATAACAAGAAAGGCCAGGATATCATCAACCAATACTTTGGCATTTTCTTTCTTATCTTTCAGTCATCTGCCGTATGGGGAAACCTCATGTCATCACTTATATTTCAACAAGACACTAACATAGGTATGTCTGAAACATGACCTTTTATTGTATAGTGCTTTTAACAATAGACATTGTCACAAGGTAGCATTTAAAATGTAGAAATTGATCTCCAATGAGCAAACCAGAGGTACTAAACATGAGGGAAAAACTCCCTGAGATGATAAAAGGAAGAAACCTCGAAAGGAACAAGATTTAAAAGGAAACCTGTCATCATCTGGGTGACACTGAATATTACCATTAATGACCATTAGACATGTCTTTCAGAGTACTATATGGTCAAGAAGTGATAATTGTCTAACCCTAGTTAATATAGTTTTTTGAAGTCTTTATATATTTGAAAATAAACTGGTGCAGCCTTGAGGCCATCCTCAGGTTTTCTAAAAGATACCATCTCTAGTAATCTTATGTATCTGGACATGTAGGCCATCCTCTGATGAAGCGAGTAATCCTCATCCAATTGATGAGAATTGCAACAAGCAGTAGGGCACCAAGATGGATCATGATCACTCGGATTTCAGCAGTAACTGGAAAAACATAGAAAGAAACAAAGAAAAACAGATAAATACAGATTATTAGGTATGCTTATTGTCAGGTAATGGTTAAAGACAATCTACATTGTGTACATTGTGGAGACCCAGAAGATTATTTAGTTCCCTGGGACGTCAAATGTCATCAACCCTGAGTAAACAATAAGAGTGAGAACATCCCAGTGCGTTTAATCACTCATTGCCCATTAAACATGACTATACATTTTGTAGGATCTAATTTAATGCAAGTTTGTTAAACAAAAAACTAAATTTCTACAAATTTACATTACAATGAATTTTTGTTTAGCTCGGGTGACATACAGCAGATACAGTGGCACCTGAGTGACAATCCACTGCCACTAGCAGACAGTTTAACCTGCTTGTCTGCTCTCTGGCCTTGGCACTGGATTGTCACTGATCATACTGCAAAAAAATAACCGTCTAAATATAAGAAATAATTGCATGATTTAAGAAGATACAGACTAGAAACAAGTCAAATGATCTGCCAGTGCAGTAAGATAATTACACCTGGTAAAATTTGTTGAAATAAGAAAACATATCTAGGTTTTAGAAAAGAACACAATGGCTTCAAATAAGCATTAAAACACTATATTTCGATTCAGTCTAATTAACTTAATACTAATTGTTAATTATTTTTTTAACAGTTTGCCAAATGATGCAAAATACTAAAATGTATTGCAACATAAAACATTATTGAATGTATTTTGTCATTTCTGAACATTAAAATATATTCAACATGTGAAACTGAAATCAAACTACCAAACATCTTTGTCAACCTTAAGTACAGAACACGGAATAAAGTCCAAACAAAAAATAAAATAAAAAAATACTGAAAGTTTGTGCTGACTTACTACTGCAAACTTATATCATTTGTTATTAGTTTGTAAATAAATGTGTTGCTGTTAACATAAAACAAGCATGCGGAAAATATAATACTATCGAACAAATCCTAAGTGTAAGTATGGAAAAGATTTCAACTGTGAAACCTTAAAACCAGTTATTACAGCTACTATAAAGTCTTAAAAGATACAAGGCCTCAAATGATGTCTCTAATGGTAATTAAGATCGATCTGGAGATAAAATAACTAACTTCTTTCTTGCATAGTATCTTATTCTTTATATATGATCAACATTTTTATGGCTAGAAAAATTGTAAGTCTTGACTAGAGTATTTTTAGAGGAGTTTTTGCTGTGTAGGCTTGCTCCATGTGCTAAAACTTCCTGTGAGTGGAATATCATCCCGCCCTTGTGTGGCCTTGCCTTTAAAACTATTCCAATTATTTATAAATCCCACATTGTTTCTGAAGCATCACCTTGATATCCAAGGCCTGTTATAAACAACACTGCCATGATGCGTTGCAATGGGTCCAGAACAAAAAGTACTACATCTGTTAATTAACATTAACTCTTAAAAAAAAAAAAACACTGAATATATGAATATATAAATATCTATCGTTAACTCCTACAAAAAAAAACCCCCAACCTTCAAAAACCTATGCTTGCTTAAAACCCTTTAATTATTTGCTTTGTCCAGTGTCCTATGGCTACTGGTTTCTACCAGAGCTTCTGGTTTTTGTCAGTGATTATGATGATTGGACTTACTGTAAATAAATATATAATGATGGCGTGTTTGTTCTTTTAGCTGAAATCCCTGAGGAGAGAATGCAATTCTGTGGGGCTGCTCTTTGCAACGAGAACTTCACCACCGCAGGGAACTTCACACGGCCGAAAGAGAATCTCGTCAACATACTGATGGGCTGCTATATTGGTAAACAGTTAGTTATTAGCTTTTCTACATCGCATTGTTGAATACTTTTTCTGAAGTACTGCAAATAACTCAGCCGAGCGATTCCTCTGTAGGTGTGGGGGTTCTGGCGATGTTTCTTGTGGCAGTTTTTCTGGAGAACATTGATGTAAAAGAAGCAAAAGAGTTTCGGAACAACAAAGACAACCACTTCTTCAGTACCTTTCTGGCCACGTTCAAGCTTCTAAGAGATAAGAGGTTGATAATGCTCATACCTTTGACAATGTACAGCGGATTTGAACAAAGCTTCCTCGCAGGCGAATACACCAAGGTAAAACTAATTTGAGAATATAATCGATTATAATTATAGCATGATTTTACTTGTATTAGAAAACAACATACTAAACTAAGGGGCACTATATGAACAAACGTATTGGGACATCTGACTTTTCCAGCCATATATGATTCTTTCCCAAAAACTCCATGAAGATATGGTTTACACGGGTTAGCATGGAAAATCTTGAGTGCCCTTTAGAGCCCCACCTTTGGGATGAATGTGAATGCTGGCTGCCTCCCCAGCCTCCTCACCTCACCCTATAGCTGTACCTGACTTTACTGACACCCTTGTAGCTGAATGAGCACAAATCTCCACAAAAATCTAGTGGAACATCTTCCCAGAAGAGTGGTGGTTATTAGTAAATGGTAGACAGTAAATGAGGACTAAATGTAGAATGTGATGTTAAAAAAGAAGCACATACCAATCTTATGGTCAGGTGTCCACAAAACCTTCTCCATAGAGTGTATAACCATTCTATTTCTCATCTATAACTATGCATAATTATAACTCATATATATTTGTTTTTTATACCAATTATATGCAGGTTCTCCTATCAATAAATTAGTAAAGTAATTGTGTAATTTTGTGTAATTATTATCTATATATCTTCTATTTATATATTTGTTTATGTTTAGCATTTTTTTCTGTAAAATAAATATTTTGTTTGACTTTTTTCTAATGCAATTGGAGTTCACACTGAGATCAGGGTCCCATTATAGAGTTAACCTTCATGATATAAATCAATAAAGCAAAGAAAGTTTAGAAATGAAGTAGGATGTTAGAATAATTATAGAATTTGTTATAGATATATTTTTAGATTTTAGACTTTTAGATTGGTAAAATGCAGTTCTTCCAATGTGCAGAACATCGTTACAATATGAGTTTCTCATAGAACATATTAAGTGGTGGACCCCAAGTTTGTTTAGTCTCCGCCTCGCACTTTGAGTGCATTTTTGTTATTATTATAAAACTTGAAAACATTCACAACAATACCAGGGGTAAAAAAAAAAAAAAAAGAAAAAAAAAGAAAGGAGAGTTAGCGCAGTGTCACTGTGGCGACTCGCTCCATACTGGAAATACTATTTGTTTTGCGCATGCATGATTTTTCTATTAATTTTAAGCTTTTAATTAAGAATTTTAAGTAGTTCAATTTGCTGCAGTTCAATTACAAAATATAAAAAAATTTAGGCAGTTAATTTAAAATCGTTTAAAATATATAAACGGTTGATGTTTACAAATAATAATTAATAATAAAACTGCGTTAATGAGATAAGAATAAGAGGAATTTTATGTTTCTAATTTAGAGTACTTATGCATGGTTGTGCTGGGATTTGAACTTGTGATCTTCCAGTCCAGCGTTCATTACATTAGAAACTGAGCTGTTAGGTCTTTTTTACAGAATTATGTAACCTGTGCATTGGGAATCCATTATGTCGGCTTTGTGATGATCTGCTTCGGAGCTGTGAACTCGTTGTCCTCGTACACGTTCGGGAAACTTGCGCAGTACACCGGGAGGATCGCCCTTTTTTGCTTCGGTAAGTCAGTTTAATCAGAGAATGAAAAATCAGAGGTGGGGAAAATTTTTGGTATAGGAAATTGTTGCCCAAAGATCATATCATAAATATTTAGTGTTAAAGTGATGGGGAAATTTAATGCTACAGCATCCAGAGACACAAATGTGAGCCTTTAAATTTATAGTAACGGTTTAAGGAAGTTGAATGTCCTAATAAATTTGTCCATAAAATGTACCAATAAAAGAGCTGTCACTGCTTATCGGCTATTTTCACCTCTGTCTCCTCACAGCCGCTGTGATAAACCTGAGCTCGGCAATAGCGCTGCTGTACTGGAGGCCTCATCCGGACCAGCTCGCCGTCTTCTTCGTGTTTCCTGCTCTTTGGGGTATGGCAGATGCTGTGTGGCAAACGCAAACTAACGGTGAGAGACTCTTAACCAAAGGTTTTTGGATTAAAATAAAATAACTTAAAATAAAATAAATACATAGATCAAAAAGAAATGACCATTAGCTACTCTGGTAGAAACTAATAAATTAGAAATATACAAAAACAACAACAAAAAAAAACAATCAACACTTTCAATATAATATTTAACCCTCACCCTTTCCTCTGCACAAGACAACTGATGTTCTGAAGTAGATTAAAGAAGGAAAGAAATGTCAGAAATAAACTGAAGGCACGCTGGTAAACTGAAAACAATTCCAGGTGACACTTGTGAATCTGACGAGAGAATGCCATGAGTTTGCCAAACTGTTATCAAAGCTAAATGGAGCTACTTTGGACAATTGGAAATATAAAACACTTTCAGTTATTTAACACTTTCTTGTTTACGTAGTTCCATGTTTATGTTTTTTCATAGTTTGGACGTCTTCAGTATTAAGTATTAATGTCAAAATTAATAATAAAGAAGATAGGATATATATTTATATATATATATTATAACTAATTTACAGGTACACTAAATGGCCAAAAGTTTTGGGACAATTCACTTGTGAAGTCATTAACTACTCTGGGATTACAGAATATAATTTACAACAATGTTATAACTACAACATCAGCTGTCATGACGCGTACAGTCCACACCCTTTATAATGCCTCACAAAAGATCTACTAACAGCTGTTCTGTTTGTTTTTTACTCCACTACAGCTCTATACGGCATTCTGTTCCCTCAACACAAGGAGGCAGCGTTCGCTAATTATCGCATGTGGGAGTCTTTGGGCTTCGTGATAGCCTTCGCATACAGCACTTACATCTGTCTATCCACAAAACTCTACATCCTCATCTCAGTCCTTCTGCTGGCCATGCTGACGTACCTGTGGGTGGAGTACAACGAGTACAAGAATCCTACTCCTGCAGTGAGACATACCAAGGACGTGCTGGACGGACATGCAGCTTAAAGACAAGGAGAAAACACAGATTGTCAGTCAGACAAAATTATAGACGAAGAGGATAGAATCTGCTTTTTGGGTTTTTTTGGATTTAGGGGAGGATCATCAATATGTGGTTCTTATAGCTAAAATCTTTACATTTTTATATGCAAACAAACCAAAAAATAAATATCTAATCATATTATTATTATTATTATTATTATTATTATTATTATTATTATTATTGTTATTTTAATTGTTATTATTTCAGAAATGATTTCTTTTATTACATTTTTTAATTTGAAAGCAATTTTTTCTTTGACAATAAAGAATGGAACCATATAGGGGATATATATTTTGAAATAAAATACACATTTTTAATTAAAAAAACATTATTAAAATACTTAAATGCATAAAAATCATTAATGCATCACCGGACATTTCATATTCCAAATCTCGAAAACACACAGGTCTGATTATTTTACCATTATGTCTAATTAAGTTACAATTTATTCCCTACTTCAGTGGAATGATTTAAATGACAAGCTAAATTACAGCATAAAAAATCAATTCATTTTCATTTGTAGAGTGCTTTTACTGTTTTTCTCAGTTGCTTTGATGCGTTTTTCTCATATCAGAAATGAATTTCTCAAAACGACTTGTTCAACATCATTTCATCATTTGTGCTCATCACAAAAACATTTCTTGTCGCTTCGATCAAACTGCGAAAGCTTTAGTACATTAATATAAAGGATTGTGTACGAGTGTCTGCTGTTTCCTACAGTATCAGTTGTTTATGTTCATGTTGATTAAAATATATTTTACTGGTTTCACCTGAATATTTTTTAACCCCCAAAACATCTCAGCAGCAGTTCATTGTAAGTCAGCGAATGTAAAATTGTTAAAGCAGTCGTCAGAATTTGTCATCTAACATTTCTGTTACACTTTTATTAGTAAATGTGATGAACTGATGAATTGTGCAGATGAATCTTGAATGTCACTAATGAAGGCGAATGAACGACATCAGAACCAATCATCAACCAGTTCTCTAAAACAGGTCAAAGGTGAATCTGGTGAAGCTTCAGTTGGAGAGTGAATACAGACAAAACACAGAATTATACATTCTGAAAATGGATGAAGTAGGAAACATACGAACACCAGTACAGTACAGTAAAAGTGTGAATCCTGTCCGTCTCTTACAATCAATATAAATCAAATATCCAATTAAATAAATGAATTTGTGCTGCTGAAATTCATAGATGCCAAATAGATGCATTTTCATTCACTGTGATCCAAACCATAGTTTATATCAAGAAACACTGAAACATAACATGAATAAACATTCTGATGATTTTGTTTGTGAACAATGACAAAAGAACTTTTCATTCTGATGGGAACGAGATGTTCATCACACACATACTTACTTTAGAGAGATGAATTGAGGATTTTAGGAAAAGTACAGACTTTTGCAAGAAATCCAATGTGTTGTGCTGTTTGTAGAAATAGTTTTGAGAAATGCACTTTACTGGTTTGCAGATGTTAATGATGATTCAAGAAAAGCTCCAAAGCCACTGAGAAAAACTGTAACAATGAACACTGTCGCAAAGCAGCTTTACAGAGATTATGAAGTTGCTCCAGTTGCTTAGTAACTTCATAGATCTTTAAGGCTGTTGATGTTTACATGCTCCTATACAGTATATTTGCACATTGTGCAGTCCAAACCTGGACAGACTGTTGAGAATTAGGATCATTTATAACATCACTTTATGGAGGATAATGACATGCGTAATAATGACATTTTTTGTTTAAAATTTGGTATGATTGTGTAAAATACGTATCAATCTTAAACGAGTTTCATACACTGGAGAAAAACCTTGTTTTTTGGATAAATGCTTTGCTTCAAGATTTGTTCATGTACACCCAAGTAATACATTATTCAGATTCGCATTTCACATTTATTTCCGTTTACTCTTATAATAACCTCCACTCTTCTGGGAAGATGTTTTGGGAAGATGTGAGAAGGCCTGAGGTGCAGTCAGCGTCCAAAAGTATTGGGACACATGACTTTCCCAACCCTACGTCAGTCTTTATCCAATCTGTAAACACAAAATAGGAGGCACACAATTGTACAGGCCGTCTTTGGATACGGCGGTTTATCTAAAATAGAAGACCCGAACCCGTTTCAGTATGACAATACCCCTGTGCACAAAGCCAGCTCCATGCGCTTTATGTGGTTTGGAGTGGAAGATCTCCTTTAGAAATGAGTTTATTAGAGGGACAGCACATGTAGGATGTTTTGGTGACAAGGTGAGGGAGGCGAGATTGAGATGGTTTGGACATGTGCAGAGAAGGGACATGAATTATATTGGTAGAAGAATGCTGAAGATGGAGCCACCAGGTAGGAGGAAAAGAGGAAGGCCAAGGAGGAGGTTCATGGATGTGGTGAGGGAAGACATGCAGGTAGTTGGGGTGAAAGAGGCAGATGTAGAGGACAGGGTGGTATTGAGACGGATGATCCGCTGTGGCGACCCCTAATAGGAGCAGCCGAAAGAAGAAGAAGAAGAAGGAGTGGAAGATCTCCTGCTATAGAGTCTGACCTCAACCCTATTGAACACCTTTGGGATAGGTTTGTTACTATGGCGACATTTATTTCTATACAAGTATATAAAACAGTACAGCCATGGTATGGTGGCTACGATAACAATGGTAACTATGGTTACTTTTACCTCCATACCATGAAACTTGGAACGCTGTACACGTGCACATGAGTAAGATCCGAATGCAGAAGGTCCTGCTGAAACAGAGTGGCTTTCTATACAAGGTAACACACATATCACAGGAAATAAAGTGTGTGTGTAGCTTCTCTAGACAAATACCGTTTCAATAAATTGATTTATTACTTCATGCATTTTCTTATTTGACTTTTGAGACTTAATTTGTCATATCCAACAAAAACAACAACTTCCACTTACAGAAACAGACAAATACAATTCAATAGACACCATATACAGTAACATACACTATATGGCCATAGGTATTGGGACGCCTGACTCCTGAATGATTCCTATTAAACACCTTTGAGATGAATTGTAATGTTGACTAAACCCCAAGCCTCCTCACCTCACCTACATCAGTACCTAACTTTACTTGTGGCAAAATGAATCTCCACAAATCTCCAAAAGCACACTCCAAAATCGAGTGGAACACCTTCCCAGAAGAGTAGAGCTTATTATATTAAGTAAATGAAGACTACAGTGTGGAATGGCGTGTCCTAAAAAGCACATACAGCATCAAATTCAGCATTTTCATTCAGCATATATTATATATTTCTTTAAGGAAGAAAGAAAATCGAAGCTTTTCTTCTTTTTTTTTTTTTCTGCAATTGTCATTAAAGCAGAATTAATAGCAGGGTATTTTATTGAGTTTAATTTCAATTTCAACTGGGACCTGTAAAATAATAATAATGATAATAATAATAATAATAATAATAATAATAATAATAATAATAATAATAATAATAATAATAATAAAAACTATTATGAGAGAATGTTAAGCTCTAAAAGAAAAAAAAAAAAAACGGCTTATGACGTTTTAATTTTTTTTTCCGGTAACATACACTACGTGGCCAAAAGTATTGGAACACCTCACATTTCCACCAATTTGTGGTTCTTCCTCAAACTGTTACAACAAAGTTGGAGGAAAACAATTGTACAATTGTATGTAAATTTTTCTTTCACTTAAACAATGAGGCTCAAACCTGTTTCAGCATGACAAGACCCCTGTGCACAAAGCCGGCTCCATAAAGATCTGCTTTACATGGGATGGAATGAAAGATCTCCTGCTATAGAGCTTCAACCCTATTGAACACCTTTGGGATGAATGTGAATGCTGACTGCACCCCAGGTCTCCTCACCTCACCTCACCCTACATCAGTACCTAAATTTACTAACACATGTATAGCTGACATGAGACTCTTGGCCCCTTGAGCAAGGCCCTTAACCCTCTATGCTCCAGGGGACCCTTACGAGAAAAATAAATCAAGGACCGTGACGTCGGAGCGACGTGGGGCCGCCTTACCGTGGGCTCACCACCTGCAGGAGGGACCGTAAGGGACCGGTGCTGAGAGGATCGGGCAGCAGTCGAAGGCGGGGGCCTTGACAGCCTGATCCCTGGACACGGAGAAGTGTCTGGGGAATCTGCTTAGACTGCTGCCCCCGCGACCCGAATTACGGATAAGCGGGAGAAGATGAAATGAAATGAAATGAAATGTATAGCTGAATACGCACAAATCTCCACAGAAATCTAGTAGAACATCTTTCCAGAAGAGTGGAGGATTATTAATGTGTTAAGGTGGAATGGGATGTTCAGAAAGATCTTTTTTTTGCATTTTTTTTATTAATTACACAACACCAAGTTATTATTTACTGAAAATAAAATGTATGCTGCAAAAAATTAAGATGTAAAGCGTCAGCAAGTTATCACACCAATAAATTTATTTCATCTTGAAGAAGTCACACTGCAAAATCTGGAATATCTCAAGGAAGGTCGAAAGCTATTTTCTTCTCAACAATATACACCACTTCTATTTTTGAATTCATGGTAATGTTCAGATCTACGTTTTATAGTGTTCTTGTTTTCTTTCCTCTAGGAATATCCCTATTTTGCTCCATTTCCTTGCTTTGTTGAAAGCTGTGTGGTTTCCTCCATGCCAGCAAAACCACCGCTGGTCTTCCGGCTCCATGAGAACGCTCCAGACGTGTTGCATGATGTCCCACTGGAGCACGGCTGGGAGGAGTTCACCCCTCAGGAGCAGAAGGAAGGAGACTTGCGCAGCTCAGACAACCAGAATATCTGGCCCTGGCGATCATCTCACACAAGGACTGCCTGGCACGCAACCTGAAAAGAATGAGAGACTCGTATGGCCCTGAATTTGATCAGTCTCTTGGTGTTCATCGTGCCAAAAACACACCAGGTTTCTCGCGAAGTGTACTGGAAAGTGAGTGTAGTGAATCTGAAAACCTGTTTATCGCTCTCAAGAGAGGTGCATCTTTATTTTTGACTTCAGTAATTGTACAGAAATATATTGTACAAGTTTGACCTGAG
Organism: Silurus aristotelis; assembly: GCF_946808225.1. Taxonomy (NCBI): domain Eukaryota; kingdom Metazoa; phylum Chordata; class Actinopteri; order Siluriformes; family Siluridae; genus Silurus; species Silurus aristotelis. The sequence continues at coordinate 21,539,958 of NC_139588.1, read as the reverse complement.
CATCTACAGGTGTCTGAAGAAATAAGAGGAAGGTGTAGCTCAATGGATAAGCTGTTGGACTTCTAATCAGAAGGTTATGGGTTTAAATCTCAGCACCACCAAGCCCCCACTGCTGGGCCCTTTAGCAAGGCCCTTAACTCTCAATTGCTCAGCTTTGTAACAGAGGTAACTGTAAGTCGCTCTGGATAAGGATGTCTGACAAATGCCTTAATGTTAATGTAAATGAAAAGTTTCCTTCCTCCTACCATCTGCATGCCTCACAAACACGAGCATCAATAAATTCAGTTTGTTCAGGGGTGTAATGGACCATGAGCAAATTCTGGAGCTTCCTTCACAGCCAAGAGATCAATGAAGATCAGATCTGGAGTTCAGCAACATACCTACACTATACTCACCATTATTGCCTTCCAGCCCTAACTACTTCAAGCCTTCGATTTTAAAGGCCAATTACAGTTTGAATATGTAAACACTGAGGCATCTGGGAACTTAAATTTTACGTGCATTACCATCGATTCTCAACCTCACAAAATTACACAATGTTCTCCTGGAACCTGAGGATTAATGACTAGACTGTACCAGGTCATAGTGTTGGGGATTTCGTACTGAAGTTTCTGTTCAGGGTCACATGGAAATCCTCAGAGCACACACTCGATCTTAGACAATAGAGCATGAGGTGCACCAGATCCATGAACCATCTAATGTCCTCACATGTCCACAGAAGAGATGAGAAGGAACAGTGGTTCTTTTACAGAAAATAAATTCAATTCAATCCAGTTCAATTCAATCCAGTTTTAACAATGGACAATGGTCTCAAAGCAGCTTTACAGAGTTATAAAGATGTATAAAAGTGAGCCAGTGGTGACTGTGGAAAGGAAAACTTCCTGCGAGGAACCAAACTCAAAAGGGAACCTGTCCTCATCCTTCCATCAAATTCAAAAATACATTTTATGTTAACTGAGAACTCCTTCTCCACCTCCTAAAAACTACTTCCAATCAGAAACTGATCATATCCAACTTTAGGAGGAAGATTTTTACCTCAGGATTATGGCTTACACCACCTGCTGAACCATAAAATACTGATCAATAATTCACAAGAATGTCACACATCCTTGACTGAATACCAAATCAATCAGATGCACAGGGTCACACTAATCATTGGATCATAAGTCGAGTAGTGCAGGACGAGTTTCATCACAACTAGGATGTGAAATCTATTTACACAGGGGGCAAGATCAACCAGAAAACCACATCTGAGCACTTTTTTTCCCTCTATTAACAATTTGATGTGTATGAGACTCTACACATAAATACACATAATAAACATAAATATAACTATTCGATTGATTTGCCATTGTATAAAGGAAAATATATGTTAAAAAAAAAGCAAAATAATGGTCCAAATCTCACATTACAGGTTAAATAAACAAAAATAAACCATTTTCCAACCAAAAGTCAATAAATAAAGCTTTTGTTTTTTAGGTTTTAATGCCATATTATGATGCTTTGTCCAGAATTATAGCCACCCTTTCAGGAAAACGAGTAAAAAAATAAAAGATAATGTGAATACCATGAAAGAGAATGATATTATGAGCTAAAGCAGTCAGGGCTAACATTATTGATTTATGCTAACAATAACAGTTTATGCTAACATTATTAATATTGTCCTGAACAGGGCTGACAGTGAGTGTTTCTTCAGGGTTCTCCAGTTTCCTCCTAAAAACATGTGTGTGTGTGTGTGTGTGTGTGTGTGTGTGTGTGTGTGTGTGTGTGTGTGTGTGTGTGTGTGTGTGTCAGTCCACGACGGCCATGTTTGAAGCCTGTGGAGAAAGATTGTCTATTCGAAATTATTTGTATAAGTGTGTGTGCTTCAACAATACAATCTGAAATTAGTTTGTTTGTTGTGTCAATATTTCTGAAATGCAAATATTCTTTCACTTTCTGTCCGTCATTATGACGTCTTTATTGGTGTTAACGCAAATCGTCCCAGATGAGAATTTCGTCTCTTGCCTTCCATTTAAATACACTGTTTTGACAGTTCCATCAGGGTAAATCCTCTGCTTGCACTGTGACGTGTGGATCTCACGTTGGCCATTTGTGAACTCCACAGTTTTCTCTCCATTTCTGTAGACAAAAATTTTTTTTTAACTGAATGCAGAATTTTTAGGGACTAGTCACCTAGATTTAATGAGCCACCAATTCATAGATTCACTATAAACTGCTGTCTAAATAATTGAAGGAAAGCAGAGCCAAAAAGGAATATAAAAGTAATTTGTAGTTTATGGTGTGCTATAATGTTATGAGAGGGACAATTGTGATATTTTCCGATTGTAGGAGAAAAAGTCTAAAATGACGAGAAAAAGGTAAAATTGGAAAAATTGGCAAACAGGACAAATGTGGGAAGTGGTATCTCAGTGGTTAAGGTGTTGGTTTCTTGGATTAGAAGTTCAAATCCCTGCACGAGCAAGCTGTCATTGCTTGGCCCCTGAGCAAGGCCCTTAACCATCACTTGCCCAATTGCATACAATCAGATAATTGTAAATTGGTGGATAAGGATGTCTAGTAAATGTGGATCAACATTTTAACACGTTATTGTAAATTGTGACCAGTAGGCGGCGCTGGTATGAACTTTGTTATACAGCTTCAATCACCATCCTGATGATACCTACTGAGTGCATGACTGAGCTGCGTCCTGTCTGACAACTTTGCTATCAGATTTTTTGGCCCACTATGAGCTACCCATATTTTAATTTTGAAGATATTACTCACCAAATACAGAAGCAAAGTTTGTAGGAGGAATAATGAAAAACAAAATCAGGATGGTGGACTATAAAATTTGACCCAATTGTGGTGCTACAGTGTTGGCAGCCCAAATTTGGTCAAAATGTTCCTTTCAGCCTTCCCAATCAGTGTTAAATGAACTTTTTACCTGTTACAGTACTACGGGTTGCCATTAACACTAGATATTATAAGATTCAAATTGATGCATCGGCATAAAAGTTAATAATGTGATGCATCGATTCGATGCATTTGTAACATATTTGCGTCGGAAAAAAATATCTATTTATATATAATTATTATTGGTAGATGCGCTATCTTCTTTTCTTTTCTTTTCTTTTCTTTCGGCTTCTCCCATTAGGGGTTGCCACAGCAGATCATCTGCATGTTCGATTTGGCACATGTTTTTACACTGGATGCCCTTCTTAAACGCAACCCGGGCTTGGGACCAGCACTAAGAATGCACTGGTTTGTGCAACCCTAATGGCTGGGGTTGGTTCCCTGACCGGGGATCGAACCCAGGCCGCAGCAGTGTGAGCGCCGCATCCCAACCACTAGACCACCAGGGAAAGTGACCAATATTTTGTGACTCATATTCCATATGTAGATTGATTTCTCATCGCTAAACTGTTTCTCAAACCCATTCTAACTGCTGCTATGTGAATATGACCTATCACAACACTAGGAAGAACGAGGCGTGTCCTGAGTGTCACATTTAATATATCTTAATACAGATTAACACGGCAGAGGTAGAGCTGCATCTTCCTGGAGACAGAACAGGTAAAGAACTCTTTTTTCTTTTTGCACAACAAAGATGTGTTTGTAAAAGGGTCATGCGTTAGAAGTCAGAAGGCACAAATTCTGATTTGCTGTCTGTCTGAACCAAAGAAATGAAAGCAGACTGTCGTTTTCCATATGGAATTGCATAGCATCATATTTTTCCATTGAACCGTATTGCAAGCTAGAAGAAAGAAAGATTGAGAATTAATTGCCGATTAAACCCCTAATGAAAATAACTGCACTCGGCTTTATACCGGTATCAGATTTTACTTGAAAATCCGATGTGTTGTATTAGAAAATAAAAAATGTGTTTAAAAATAGATTTTTGCGACAGTAGAGGGATTGGTGGAATTTTGGCATGACTTTTAATGAATTTTAATGAGAATGGGATTAGAAAAACAGTCCCATGCATATATTAAAATAACAGCAAGTGGCATCATTGATTTATCTCTAGTGGCTGCTCTTTTACTGTATAACGCAACCCGGAAAAACTATCTGTATTGGTTTTTGCTGAAAGCCGATAGTTTCAGCCCTGATGAATCGGTCTATGTGAGGCTGATGATTTGACGATTTTGTTTGAGTTTCAATAAAGCAAACGAATATATTGGTTTGTTAGTTTCTTTCTTAGATAATTAATATCAATGCTATTAGTTATGCATTTGATTATTTATGTCGTAATGCATTTGATTATTTACTTATTTATTTATGCAATATTAATCCATACAACAAAGGACACATTGATGCAATATGGTCAACCGAAAGGTTGCCAATAGCAAGCAATCAGCCAACAGGAAGTAATACAGAGAAAATAGAAGTGTTTACCTGTGCCCATGTGATGGTACACAGCCAATGAGAAATGACAATCAGTTAATGCTACACATGCTACAATAAGAAATTTTACCTTGACAACTTGACAACAGTTCCATCAGGGAAGGAACTTTCCTGTCGACCGTCAGAGTGCATGATCTTGATGGTACCATCAGGGAAAAAGATTTCTCGTGTTCCATCAGGATGGCGCTTCTCTACAGAAAAAATATAGACTTGTTCAAATGCTCACCATTATATATTATAACCAAAAAGCATTTACGTGTTAAATACTCCACCTCTTTGCTTATTTGGAAACTGCAGAACCTCTAAGCCAGACGGGTAAGTGGAGTGAGTCGTCTGAGCATCACAGTAATAGTACACCTTCGAGAACACAAACACTGAATCATAAGCCCGAAGAGAGGAACATGGCCAATGTATGTAATGTGAATGTGTTTTATAATAAGGAACTTCTATTACTACACTTCCACCATTTATTACATGGAGATCAGTGACTGAAAAGAAAATGCCAAAGCAAGAAAAACATATGAAAAGCACTCCAAGGTGTTGACATGTGGGCTTATGTAAGAATTTCTCAATTGAACATGGGCTTAGGCAGCACTTAGGAAGCATTTCACAAGCCTATGACTGGGATAATATGACCCAAACAACTTTTACTTTTCCACAGACAGCACTGGAGAGCATGAAGCTTTCAAAATCTGTCCTATTTCACACTTACACACACCCTCATTACTATAAAAGTGGGGATTAACAAATTGCAACTAAGTGTGCTTGTGTTTCACTTATGTATATACCACAGTCCCATCAGCCAGAATGCGTTTGATGTCTCCGTTGGAAAACGTGACCTTGATCGATTTCTGATCCGCTCCGATCTCCTTTCTGGTTCCGTTACGGAAAACAATAACCCGTGACCCATCGGACCGGAGCTGCTCTACCTACGGGATCAAAATCATCAAGGGGGGACCTAAGAACTGGATTTTTTTATTAGAATATCAGTGAGGAAGTAAGGAAATATTCCCCTTACCTTACCATCCGGATATCGAGTTTCCTCTCGAACTACAGCTTTAGAGGCTGCTTGAGCGCTGGAATTTTTCAGCTCGGAAATGAGCAAATCCTAAAATCGAATGTGTCCATATAAATATGACTCAGCTGCACAGATTATCAATCGATACAAAACTGTAAATGTTTTTACCGATCCGGTGTGCTGTTTAAGTATAAATAGATATTCGAATGATAAGTACACTGCATACTATAATTTGATCATTGCATATTACTTGATTGAACATTTGAACGAGGAAAAGTCGGCTATATGGCCAAAAGTATTGGGGCACCAGCCTATTTAAGCTTTCCTAGAATCAAAATATTCCTTCACTTGAACTAGAAGACCCAAATCAATTCCCCTGTGCACAAAGCCGGCTCCATGAAGATATGCTTTATATGAGTTAGAGTGAAAGATCTCCCGCTATAGAGCTCCAAACACCTTCGGGATGAATGTGAATGCTGACTGCACCCCAGACCTTCTCACCTCACCTACATCAGTACCTGACTTTACTAACACCCTTGTGGCTGTACCTACCTACATACCTACCTCCCTACCTACCACATATTTCTGAGATATAGACCAAACCTCAGTCATGTCTGTGGATCCATAATCAGACTCTGATGATACAGATTTGCCAGATTTCACAGCACTCTGTAATCTGTTTGGTGCTGAATTCCTGCACTCAACCCCGATCTGCTTCTCTTCAGACCTGCACGAGCCCTAAGGACAATGTCAAAGACCTGAATGTATTTTAAATTATATTATTATTATTATTATTATTATTATTATAAATAACATGATTCATTTTATTTATTAATTTTACAATTCCGATTAAAAAAAAAAGTCGTGAATAATAACAGAATGCAATGATGTGGAAGTTTCAAATTTCAATATTTTATTTAGAATACAACATAGATGACATATCAAATGTTTAAACTGAGAAAATTTATCATTTTAAGGGAAAAATAAGTTGATTTTAAAATGTAATGGCATCAACACATCTCAAAAAAGTTGGGACAAGGCCATGTTTACCACTGTGTGGCGTCCCCTCTTCTGTTTATAACAGTCTGCACACGTCTGGGGACTGAGGAGACAAGTTGCTTACGTTTAGGAATAGGAATGTTGTCCTATTCTTATCTAATACAGGCTTCTAGTTGCTCAACCTTCTTGGGTCTTCTTTGTAGCATCTTCCTCTTTATGATGCACCAAATGTTTTCTATGGGTGAAAGATCTAGACTGCAGGCTGGTCCCCAGATCCTTCTTCTACACAACCATGATGTTGTAATTGAAGCAGTATGTGTTCTGTCATTGTCATGTTGGAAAATGCAAGGTCTTCTCTGAAAGGGACGACGTCTGGATGAGAGTATATGTTGTTCTAGAACTTGGATATACCTTTCATCAAGGATGGTGCCGTTCCAAAAGTGTAAGCTGCCCATGCCACACGCCCTCATGCAACCCCATACCATCAGAGATGCAGGCTTCTGAACTGAGCGCTGGTAACAACTTGGGTTGTCCTTATCCTCTTTAGTCCGGATGACATGGCGTCCCAGTTTTCCAAAAAGAACTTAAAATTTTGATTCGTCTGACCATAGAACAGTTTTCCACTTTGCCACAGTCCATTTTAAATAAGCCTTGTCCCAGAGAAAACACCTGCGCTTCTGGATCATGTTTAGATATGGCTTCTTTTTTGACCTATAAAGCTTTAGCCGGCGACGGCGAATGGCACGGTGCATTGTGTTCACCGACAATGTTTTCTGGAAGTATTCCTGAGCCCATGTTGTGATTTCCATTACAGTAGGATTCCTGTATGTGATGCAGTGCCGTCTAAGGGCCCGACGATCACGGGCATCCAGTATGGTTTTCCAGGCTTGACCCTTACGCACAGAGATTGTTCCAGGTTCTCTAAATCTTTGGATGATATTATGTACTGTAGATGATGAGAACTTCAAACTGTTTGCAATTTGTCTCTGAGAAACTCCTTTCTGATATTGCTCCACTATTTTTGAATTGGTACTCCTCTGCCCATCTTGACTTCTGAGAGGCTCTTTTAATACCCAATCATGTTGTTAATTGACCTAATAAGTTGCAAATTGGTCCTCAAGCTGCTCCTTATATGTACATATAACTTTTCCGGCCTCTTATTGCTGCCTGTCCCAACTTTTTTGGAATGTGTAGCTCTCATGACATTTCAAAATGTCTCACTTTCAACATTTGATATGTTATCTATATTCTATTATGAATAAAATATAAGTTTATGAGATTTGTAAATTATTGCATTCCTTTTTGAGTCACAATTTGTACAGTGTCCCAACTCAGACCTGATTGTTCAGATTGATGAACATACCTCTCCTCCATCCTCGCTGTACAGGATCATGTCACTGTCCCCTGGACTCTGAGATGCCAAAGAGTCTCGTCCTGTTGAAAACCAGTTGCCATATAAAGTATACATACTCTACACTTGGAGCAGTTCAGAGTTCAGCATAATGGACCCCTTTTAAGATAACTGGGGGAAAACGTCACAAAAATGAGTTAAGGTTTCTAATAAAAAAACCTGGACATTGCAGGGACTACTGTCTACACCATTCCGCTAACACATTCCTTCTCATAGAACTTGCAAGGTGACAAAAGCAATGGCACCCGCACAACTATTTACATGTAATCCAAATGTTCATGCTTGAAGAGACTTGATTTTTTATGTTCGTAGTCTCCGGGTTTCTGTCATTGACCAAAGTCAATATCTGTCCACATGACTTGTCACATGACCTTTAGATAAGATGATGAAGATGACTTTACTGTTATAATTCACATATTAATCATTTTCCTATAACAAGCATGTTATGACATTTCAACCACCTATACAACAGAAATGTGCATTGTTTTAGTAATTAGAAAAATGTACAGCAGTGTTGAAACATGTGGAAAGCTTTAAATGATCTTCACATATAACATTTTAATCGAATTTAATAGAATGAGGGCACCAAAACTTTTAAAGAAAATCAAAATAAAAAATGTCAAGCAGCCTTATGATATGTTTAAGCTCAAAATATTTTTCATTGACGTGTTATTTAATTTCAGCTCTTTTTTTTTTTTCATAAAAGGTGCCAATAATTTTGGATTTGACGTTATTCTGGAATCCATCAACACAAAAGGTGTGACAAGCAAGAAATTGTTTATTTAACTGTATATATTTATATACAATGGACTTACTTGAAGGTGAAATCTTTGAAATCTTCTGTTGGTTCTTTTCCTGTGGATCGGGAACTGAACTTCTTCTCGTCTGAAGAAAAAAACAGAAAAGCTACACTATGTGGCAAAAGTTTGTGGACACCTGAGCATAGGAATGGAATGTGTTTCATTCCATTTCACTTTTAGTCCCATTTGCTGTCATAATAAGCTCCACTCTTTTGGGAAGATGTTCCACTTTATTTTGGAGTGTGCTTGTGGAGATTCATTCATCCACAAGGGTGTTAGTTAAGTCAGCTACTGATGTAGGTGAGGTGAGAAGACCTGGGGTGCAGTCAGCGTTCACATTCATTATGTTCAATAGGTTTGAAGTTCTATAGCAGGAGACCTTCCACTCCAACCAATGTAAAGCATATCCTCATGCACAGGGGCATCATCATGCTGGGTCTACTAGTTCAGGTGAAGGGAGAATTTACTACTAGCGCATGTACGAATTTGCACATTTACACAAAATACTGTGAAACCAGTTGCGCATAAAACTATGTGTATATATAGACAACAGCATGTGGCGATCACACTGACAAAAACACAAGTACAGAATGGCCTGTTTGCTGCTTTTGGGGTATAAACACCTCAGTGACATGTGATTTGTACAGGATGTGATACGGGCATGTGGAACAACATTGCAATGCCCTTGAAATTCACTTCCTCAGCACTATAAAAGCCCAGATTTACCTATTTAATAAACAAACAAATGATGTGCCTGGTGCGCACGGAAGTAGTGACTGTTACTTCTCTGAAATTCCTATACTCACTTGGACCATATTGAACATTTTGGTCTCTAACAGAACTTCTGTACGATGGAGAACAGGAGAAAAGATGTTAACAGACTGCCCTCACCCCCACACTCACACATGGAGGTAGAAGCTTAATGGTTTGAGGTTGTTTTAGAGACTTATTTTGGAGAGTGAAAGGAACCAACATGGCTCTCATTCCATACTTCAACACCATGCAATTCCGTCTAGACTGCGGCTCATTGGAACCGATTTCACCGTACAACAAAACAATGAGATAAAGCATACGTCTGAGTTGTATAGAGAGCAAGCAGTTGTCTGGAGTTGACCTGCCCCATGTCACCGCACCTAAATCCTAATGAACTGCTCTGGGATGAACCGGATCACAAGAAAGAAACCTCTGGCGACTTTTACAAGAGGAACAGCAAAGAATTTCAAACGAACTGTCCGGATGCCAAGAGTGTGTAAATCTGTCCTCTATGCTAAGGAAAAAATACAGTGGAACATCTGGACATTTTTAGATTTGTTCAAGCATACTGTTAAATGATCTAGTTTGCTGCATAGAAAAAAGGAACATGCAGGTGTCTCTCAAAAATCATAAAAGACCAGGTGTTTCCAAACTTTTCACAAAGTCTTCATACTCTATGTACAGAAACCCAAACAAGGCCTGATTAATTATACTTGCAATAATAAAATAATTGATAAAAAAATGTCAAATACATTAATTAATAAAAAGGATTCTATTGTAAAATGTTTGCATTGAATAGAAACTCAATTCTCTATGCAAAATCGTCTGATTTGATCTGTACGTAGGCATAGATTTCCTCTTTCACATGTTGGATCACATACTTCCTGTTTCAGAATTTATCCCAGATCTGCAACATGTGGATTTCAGATCGAATGCAAAAACTCAATTATACTGAGTCTAAAATAAAAACCAGACAGTCTCCAGTCTGTATAAAAGCTCTAACATGTGTATAAGCGTGAAAGGCTGCTCACCAGGTGTCGAGCATCAGGATGAGGTGTGGATCTGCCGGAGCGCTGAGGTCTGACCTGAACGACGCAGCGACTCATCAGCGCCTCGTTCTCTCGAGTCAGCGCATCAACTCGACTCTGTAGCTCACCGTGAGCCTGCCACCACTCGCAATCTCTTCTCCTCAGCTGCTCCTTCAGAAACTGGATTTGCTCTCGGAGATCCTGAAGGAAGAAAACAACATAGGATAGAGATACATTCAAATGATTTCGAATGAGACATGTTATTCGTGGATTGCTTAGAGAACCACTGAATTATTCAGTCCACCTTACATACACAAACAATTGCCTTTACTCACTGGTAAACTGTGAGGCCAAACCCTAGTTTGCTTCAAAACAGGACTTAGCAATGAAATGCAGTTTAGCATCGACCAAAGGTCAGTCTAATCAAACTATTAAACAAATACATAGACTCCAAATCAATCGCCACCCAGACCAGGACAAAGCTGAAGAAAAATGCACGTTTTTGCTCGATTTACCAGCACACTGGAAACATATTCATCGATTTTGATTAATCACTTGTTTCAGACTGACGTCAACCTCAAAAAAAAACTTTCCTCCTGCATTCTCTACTATACTGTAGCACGTCTTGTAAACATAGCTGCCGATGTGGATAAGAATCGGTCTGATTGGCCATTTACACAGCTGCATGTACACTTTTATCCACTGTGGGACAATAAGCTATAGGGTAAAAGGAAACATTGATTTGGCAGACGTCCCTGCTTAGGGTCAAAATCAACAGATCCTGGATTTACCTCAGATTTATTTAGATGCTGTGCATCTTTCGGTGTATGATCACGGTCTGATGAGCTGAGGTTTGTGTCGTTATTACACAAGCGGTCCATTTCAGATCTGTACAAATAAAATGGCATGTAATAAGTCATGTGTCTGATTCCAAAGAAACAAAAATTGTTGACATATATAGCAGACGCCTTTGTTCAGAGCGACTTAGATTTATCTCATTCATACAACTAAGCAGCTATGGCATTAAGGGCCTTGCTCAGGGGCCCAGGAGAGGTATGGCTGAGATTTACACTCATGACCTTCTGATCCAATGCCTTAACCACTAAGCTACCACCTTCCAAAAATCAAATACAAAATCAACACGAAATACGGGACTAACACTGCAGATCGAACCTTTTTTCAGGAAAACTGGACATCGGTAATCCAATCCTCTCCAAACTGTTGCCACAAAGTTGGAGGCACACATTTGTATAGGATGTTTTTGATATTTAAAAGTTACATAGAAATCTTATGGTGTCCACACACTTTTCTAGATATAGTGTATGCTGTTATTTATGAATCTATATGTCATAGTTATCCCCTGAAAATCTGATTCAAATCTTATACACAACCTGATGAAATTCAGCGCTTTATCCTGCTCTGTTTTCATCTTGTCCATCATCAGACCATTGCATCTTCCATCTCTGATATCCAAACCAGGAGTTTCCGTTTCATTCTTTACTAGCTTGCGTCCTGAAAAGCAGCAAGGTGTATTTTAAATAGCATTGATTGTAGCTATTGTTGTTGTTCCATGCAAACAAAAAATAATATGAGCACTGATGGGTGATGCATTGATTTTAAAAAGTGTGCATCGGATACCATTTTTGCGATGCATCGTTTTTAACATACATAAATCTGTAAAAAACTTTGCATTTACATATATTTAATAATAGATTTGCTGAACTTTTATTATTTAGAAATTGAACAATAATTTGTGACCAATATTTGATATGTTGATCGATTTCTCGTCGCTAAACGATTTCTCGAGCGCGTCTCAGCGCCGCCGCTGCTACGTGAATGACGCATCACAACACTTCGGAAAACGAGGCGTGTCCTGAGAGTCACATAGAATACAGATTAACATGGCAGAGGTAGAGCTGTAACTTCCTGCACACACAACAGGAAAAGAACGTCTGGTTTTATAATTTTTTTTTTTTTTTTTATATATATATATTTTTTTACAAAGGTCAGTGTGTAAAAGGGTCATGCGTTAGAAGTCTCACGACACTTAAGTAAATTTGTGATTTGCTGTTTGTTTGAACTAAAGAAATAAAAGTGAACTATATGTACCATATTCAATATCATATTGCATTGAATTGCATTGTGTTGGATCGATTCGATTTTTTATTTATTTAAGAAATGAATCATCTCCTGACCAATCAGAATTGAGAATTCAACAGTGCTTTGGTATGAAAATGTTCATAAAAAGATGTAAATCCTCACCATTTGTGGAATGCTGAGTTTTTAAATCTTTCTCCCAAAGTGTTTTTTCCGTATTGGATTTCACATGGGGGAAAATTCTAGCAAGGAGGTCTGAGCTCCTGCCACAGGCACGTGTGGCCTCACTGCTGATCTTCTCTTTGGGATTTATTGATGTTTTGTGAGGTTCAGCCCAGCAAAGCTGTTGTAGTTCAGAGTCGCTTCCATCATCAGATCCGGATGAACTGGAAAGTTGAACTAAGAAGCCATGTGGAGTTTGTGGACATTCACTGGGACCGGCGTCACTTGGAGCATCGCTGGCATAGTCCTCATCGGAGAGATCCAGATTGCGATCTGAGTTTATTCTTAAAGAATTGGAAGGATTGGGATCATCCTCAGCACCAGTGCTGTCACCAGAAGTATTATGTAGAAGCATCTGCTTTATTTCAGTACTCAAACATAGAGTCTTGGTGGTAGCCTCATCCAGATCACACACTCTGACAATGCGGTCGTTTATCTTCTTGAAGCCAACTCTTTCTTGAAGAAGGTGGAGCTTCGGTACAACTTTTTTATCAGAAAGCGCAGTACATCTATTGTGTAACTTGATACTTATTTGACTTGGCTGCTCTGAAGGTTCTTTAAGTTTTTGAGAGGAGTTTTTATCATGATCCACAGCTGGAGGTTTGGCATCGTGTGGAGAAACTTTGTTCCTCTGTAGATTCTTCGCTTGACCTTTTCTAATTGACAGGTTCTCAGAAGCTGGGCTGTTACTTTCTTGAGTATGAGGGCTACCGTTTAGCCATTTGTTTTTGTCAATGTGCAGGACAGTAGATGCTGTTGTGGGTTTTGGAAGCTGCAAAGACGTTGCATTCTTGGAGGATGGATGGATTTTCTGGATGTTATCTTTGGCTTTACTGATTCTAGACCTTCCACCCCCTTTATGCAGGAAATTCCTTTTTTCTGTGGATCTGAGCTGCAGCAATGGAGATAAAAATATAAGACATTCTTACCAGTCTAACAAGATATCACACATAGCAAAGGAAAAATCCACACGGAACAGCCAGAATATAATTATAATAACTAACATGAGGTTGGGAGATCAGTGTTTAAGATCAGTTGGACTTCTGAACAAAAGGTCAAGAGTTGAAATCCCAGCACCACCCAGCTCCAACTGCTCGGCCCTTTAGAAAAGCCCTTCACCTTCAACTGCTCAGTTGTATCATGGAATAATTGTTCAATTATTTTTTTTTGTTTGTATAGCGCTTTTAAAAAAAGACTGTCGCAAAACAGCTTTATAGAGATTAAGGCGATAATAAAAGAGTGTATAAGTTAGTTCCTTATAATTAGAAGTTAATTCCTAATGAGCGAGCCAGTGACAATGGCAAGGAAAAACTCCCTGAGATGTCATGAGGTGTCATTGTTAGTCACTGTAAGAAATACAATATAACTAATTTACAATCTCATTGGAAGGATTAATGCATAATTGATAAACCAATTCTTCCTGGGTCATCACAAGTCATTTCTTTTTCTGAAGATGTCTCAAATATTTCAATATAAACATATTTCATGTGTTTTAAAGTGGATTCCCATTGGATGGTACTCTTGGCATACAACTTGGCAAATCTAGACATCTTGTTATACATATACATTTACAGTGCTTGTAACAAATATTATATATAATTTTTGATATAAATATGTTTACCTGTTTGTCCTTTTTTAGAACCTCTTTATCCAGTTTAAGCTGCTCTTCAACAAAATCTTCAAAAGTCTTCTCCATTTCTTTGAGTCCTGGCCGAATAGGCCTGGAGTAAATCAAATAAAGATTTTTCTAGTCAAATAAAGACTGGCACACAGTGACATTTTATCTTCACATATTCTTCAAATAAAGGATAATAAGTATTAGTTTTTTAAATATATATTTTTCAACACTACAATATTCTCAAATAAATTTATCATAGACCAGGAGACTTAGGAGGATATCTTTCAGCAGTAGTCTTTATTGCAGACGAGCCTACACATCACGGCGTACTGCTGCAGCACTGCAGTCATCAACTTTAAGAACTTAGAATTGTGGTTTTATACACATTTTGGGGGGCAGTCCCTCCGAAGGAGAACAAAGCACTTAGGTGATGAGTAAAAACAAAACATGCAAGGCCTCAGACCACTTCATTATCATATAAATACCAAAAGGTTCACACAGCTTTGGCATTCTCTCATTTCACTGATTTAATCATAAGCAAATAGTCACCAACACAGCAGGAGATGAGACAAGGCGATAATTGCCCCCTCGATTTTTTTAAGATTAGATTTATTGGCCAAGCGTGTTGACACACACAAGGAATTTGTTTCCAGCCAGGTGAGACTGGGAGGTTTTACCTCAAGTATTCTGACAGTCAGCACTGGTGCTCCTCAGGGATGTATCCTCTCCCCAATGCTATTCTCCCTCTTCACTAATGACTGAACGTCAAGTGACCCAACTGTTAAACTCCTTAAATTTGCAGATGATACTACGCTCATGAATACGGATGATCCGCTGTGGCCACCCATAATGGGAGAAGCCGAAAAAAAGTTTACTACGCTCATCGACTACGCAATGAGTCTGCATATCAGCAGGAGATGTAGCAGCTGGTGCTGTGGTGCAGTCAGAACAGCCTAGAGCTAAACACAATCAAAACTGAGGAGATGATAGTGGAAATACCCCCAAACATTACCCCCACTCACAATATCCAACAACCCTTTGTTTTATAAAAAGGAGCATTTGAAACTTGCAAACCGTTTTCTTTTTTACGTCTCCTGAAGATGTATAACGTGTGTATATATATATATGCATGTACAGTTCACAATACAGAAGAATAAAATAAAACAACTATTTAAAAAATCACATTCCTACAATTGTATGAAGTCTTTTTTATCAATGGGGTGGAATTAGAGTTGAACTGCTGTACAGATCAATTAGCTCTTAACTGTAATGTACTGTATACACTGAGTTTTCCTGATCGTCACCTTTCCTCTGGATTTGCCGAGACTTTTCTCCTGACTCCAAAAGGACTGAATGTGCTTGCTTCCTCCCCCGGCTCACACCACTCCTCCCTTATAGGAGATAAAGATCTCTGCTCTGAGCCGATTCCCTGTAGAGACGTTAGATCTGAGAAAAATAAGTAAATAACTACTGCTTACAACTGATCACCTGATCGTATACATAAAATATAAAGTACAACACTGTCTATTTAATCTCAATAAACCCAAGCACATTAGGAGTGTTTTTTTTTTTTTTTTTTATGTTTATAATATGATAATTGTAGGCAGCATTTACACAGAATGACTGAGACGATGGGATCAAATGACAGGGTATTTTCCTTAGAGGTAGTGAAGGAAAGCCTTTAGGGCACAGTATTACTGCTTATTGTTTACTTGATATACACTAGACCGGGGCACATGCGGGCATCTGTATTGCCCTGGAGTGCATTTGTTCATGATTTCTCCATTTGAATGGCAGATATTAGGGCACTTTATGACGTGTCATCGACTTTACCTCTGCAACATGAAGGTGCTTTATACTTATTACATGTACTTTACATCACAGTGAATTTCTTTCTTCAAAAAATCAATCGATGTTAGGAAGCTCGGGTAAGAGCACAGGGCCACCCATGATACAGCAACTCTGGAGCACAGAAGGGCCTTGCTCAAGGGCCAAAGTGTGGTAGCTTTTATTCACCTTGTCCATGCTCACTTAGTCACACACTATGTATTTTTTTATTACAATTTATATAAATTAATTACATTTAACACGTTATATTGATTATATTCATATAAACGTTTAAATATGAGGATATTATTTTGAAAATGATATATTTTATATTATGCATATACACACACACACACACACACGCACACACACACATATATATATATATATATATATATATATATATATATATATATATATATATATATATATATATTTATTTTTTTAATATTATATATATATATATATATATATATATATATATATATATATATATATATATATATATATATATATATATATATATTTATTTTTTTTATATTATATATATTTATATATATATATATATATATATATATATATATATATATATATATATATATATATATATATATATATATATATTTAAATAGTTAGGTAATTATATTTGATTTCATATGTAAGTATTTGTATAAATAAAAATAACTAAATGAAAAGATTTTTCTTTTATTATATAAAAAATATAGTTAGGGGTGAGTCCCAAAAATAATAATGAAAAAAAAGAAAAAAAAAAAAAGAAAAATGTATATTAGGGGTGTAACGGTACACAAAACTCACGGTTCAATAAGTCTAACATCTTAATCACTGAGCTCCCACTTCCCTGAATTGTATCTCTTCTGGTAATCAAGCAGAATATCAAAAGAGCTTCAGTCCCTCAATTAAATTTATGATTCAAAAATTCCACATAATAATGAACACATCTGGGAACGAAATCTGCATGATTCATTCTTTATTTTTTTCACAGCAGAACAGGTTTAGACTCGCTTGGATGTTCTCAGATTCCAAAAAATGTCCTCAGCTTTGCTTCATTCCGTCATAGTAACATCACAACACTAAAAATAGTAAAACTTCGTAATAACATTTTTCATGTAAACCTACTCGGATTAGGGTTTTTTTTTTTAAGTACGCTTCATGTGCTTGAGAAACCAGGCGTCTACGGCATGCGAGTGACTTTATCTTTCCACACGATCTTTCTTGCACAACCATAAACACATCATCAGGCGTTACTGTGCGAAGGAAAACCCCATAGAACCGGTTGCATGAGGATCAGGAAGAAACAGAAATGGTTACAAATGATGACAAATCTGGGATCCGGTTTAATAAATCAACGTGATTGGTGACTTTTTTATTCTTATTGTATTAGTTCTTTGGTTCTTCTCATGCTGAGTGGCTGCATAACTCTGGAGCCTGTCGTGACGTGCCTTCTCAGGCGTAGGAAGTGCTCTGGGAACAAGTCTGAGCAACTTTAAGCAGTGCTGCAGAGCCACTGAGGGACTAAGACCGGAGTGGAGCTCAGGAAACACAGAGCAGTATGTATCTGGGAAACATGCAAGACTTTTAACTCTGGTGCTGAGGATTTCAGGACCCCGGATTCACTAAGCTTCGGATTATATTACTACTCATAATGGTATACCACGCAAGTGACAACTGTACCGCTGGAAGTAAGAATCTGTACACTTTCTACTTCTCGGTGATGATCGTGGAGTTCATCCTGGCACTCCCTCTGAACCTCACTGTGATCTACCTCTTCATTTTTAAACTCAAATTCTGGAAAACTAAAAGCAACAACATTTTCCTGTTCAATCTGGTCCTGGCGGATATCCTGTTGCTGATCTGCTTGCCTGTCAGGGCGTACTATTTCCAGCGTGGAGAGAGACGGAGTAACAACGACGTCCTTTGCAACTCGGTGCTCTTCATGCTTTTTTTGAACCGAGGAGCGAGTATCGCTTTCCTGACTATCATTTCCATCGACCGGTTTCTGAGCGTGGTCCACCCCGGGATCAAGAACCCCTTCAAGATCCGTAAGCGATCTGTTCTCATTTCCGTCCTGGTCTGGGTTTTGCTCTTGCCTCTGACCATCCCGTCCATGCTGTCCACCTTCGAGTGCTGCGACACGAGCTCCAACTCCACTGAAAACATCCCTACCGAGGTGTTCAGAGAGCTCGTGTTCTTCACGCCGGTTCTCATCCCGTTCATCATCCTGGTGTACTGCGCCGTAAGGATCACAAACAGGCTGAAGCAGAAGACGGTCGGAGACAGGACCAAGCTGAAAAGAGCCGTGTTCCTGGTCATTTTGGTCGTCTTGGTGTTTTCTTTCTGCTTCTGGCCCTCTGCCATTTCAAGGCTGGTGCTGCTGGTGGTCAGAGTGCAAGAGCTTCCGAGAGCAGAAGAAATCGCTGTTCAGGTCTACGATGGCCTCATGTGCCTTTCCTATCTGGACTGCCTTCTGGACCCGATCGTCTACTGTCTGAGCAGTACCAAGTTCAAAAACTTGTATATATCCACGTATCTGCCTTTTCTAATGAAAGCACAACATGCAGAACATCACTGAAACTTGTGCAGGAAAAAAACAACAAGAATAAGGTGGAAAAATAGAGGTGAATGTAATAACAATACAAAAACTACCTGAACTTCAAAAAAACAATCATGATGAAATTCAAGATTTTTAGAGATACGATTTTAAACTGTGACAATGTTGATTTTTTTTTTTTTGGTTTTGCATTTGGGTTCAAAACAGAAAAACATCTGTTTATGTCTCATTAGTTGGTAATATTGTCATATTCTTTTTTATTTTTTATTTATACACTGGTATGCACCGGGTGCTGTATTATGTGCTATAGACCTATAGACTATATATCATATTTGTATTCTTTTATTAAATATACTGGGTTTGTTTTGTAGTAAAAAAAAATATGTTGATTTTTTGTCAGATAGTTGAAAGGTTTTGTTTTTTTCCATAGTATTGCGCACAATTCAGATCTCAGGACTTATAAAAGAGAGATACTCAGCAGGATTTATGTGCAGGAAGGAGATTAAGTTGAAGTAAAACACAATTTTGACCTTGCAAATGCAATACCACATCCGCTGCACACTTTGGGACGTCTTGTAGCTTTACGCTGGATCGAGTGCAATTTTAAGAGCTGCTTATGTGCAATATACTGATCCATTAGGGTTGTCTAGTTATACAAGTTAGAATCGTTATACAAAACAACTATCTTTTTTTTAACGTTGTCACCAATGAAAAAAAAATGATTTGTGGCTTTTGTCTATATTTTCTATTCCAGACCTCCAACTCAAAACTTAATAATCATGATACTGTTGAAAAATACCAAATTTTGAAACATCTGTTAAAGGACGCTGGCAATGTTTCTAGAACAGAGTATTGAACTGGAGTGGAACTCGATTCTGAATATGCATAACTTTATATAACCTTTAGACTCTGATGCTGATTAAAATACTTATTTTTTCCACACTAGAACTAAAGTTTGTTAGCTCAGTTATTCATTATATGAAATAGCTTTGGGAAACGCTCCAAAAAAATAAAATTTTCATAATTGTTTTATTGAAAAGTGTAAGGAATTGTGTTTGTTCCTTAACCCCTTTCTTGCATATTTCTTTTATTTTTCAAGAAAATAAATGATCCTTTTAACTCACTAGAGATCTAGTTTAACTGTTTGTTTTTTAAAGGAAAATGTATTTTATTCTTGTGTTTTCAAATCATGAAATAGTCCTTGTTTATTTACGAGGGAAGGGAAAGCTCAGTCGCTAACATCTTGGACTTATTAGAAGGTTGTAAGTTTAAATCCCAGTATCACCAAGCTGTCCCTGCTGGGCCCTTGAGAAAGGCCCTTGACCATCAACTGGTCAGATGTACAAAATTTAGATAAATTCTCAATAAGGGCGTCTTACAAATGCCATAAATCAAGATGTTACTTGTAAGAGAAATAAAAATATTGTCCCAATATTGAAAACCTTCTACCATGTTTTTCAACATTGCATTTTTAAGAATGATTTAAAATAAAATTAAAAATATACATTTTCACCATACTGTTTCACTTCTTTTTTTTTTTTTTACCCATGGACAATCTATTTACTGTCTATTTATGTATGAATTTTGATTCTGTCATGTAATTTTAGGTAACAGGATGCAACACAAGAATTTTATCACTAATATTAATACAGTTATTTTTGTACACTGCAGATTTCTAAAAGACTAATAAATAAATCGTGACAAATAAAAACCAGTAAATACTAAACACTAATTATTAAATAATTAAATAATTAGCAAATAGTAAAATAAGACTAATTAATAACTAATATCAAAACACATATCAATAAAAACAAATTAATAACAAATAATCTAAGACTAAATAACTAAATAAAGATGAACTTAGAAATAATAATGACTAAGAAATAGTCAATAAACATTTTACAAGGGCCAGACCATAATTATCCACACGTTCCTTAAAAATTATTTATATAACGTAATAATTTTACTATTATTATTATTATATAACAATATAATATATATATTACAGTGTAGATATGTAGATAAGTTTGTGGACATCTAACTATACGATTCATCTGTCCTTTTTGAACAACTATTCCACAATTAGTCTCCGTTTGCTGCTATAATAACCTCCACTCTTTTGGGAAGCTGTTCCACTAGATTATGAAATGTTCTTGTAAAGATTCATTTAGCTACAAGAGTGTTTAAATTCATCCCAAAAGTGTTCAATAGGGTTGAGTTCAGAGCTCTATAGGAGGAGATCTTCCACTCCAACCCATGTAAAGTATCTCTTTATGGAGCTGGCTTTGTTCACATGGGGGATTATCATGCTGGAACGGGTTTGGGTCTCCAAGTTTATTGAAAGGAGAAATGTAATGCTACAGCATCCAAAAACTCGATTAACTATTTGGAAGAAAAATCAAATATGGGTGGAAAATGTCAGGTGTCCCAATATATTTAGACAAATAAGATTTTTTACCTCTAGCTGCAGATCAATGTGGTACATGAGAGGTGAATGGGATGTATAGAGACTGGATGGTCTATAAAACGTATAGAAAGGTTAGTAGGATTTCTTTAATGCTGAGGTGATTGTCCTACCGGTGCACTGTGTTAGCTGAGGACCGGGGGCCGGGATTTCCTGCTCCACTCCAGCTCTGATAATAACAGTGTTGGAAACACATTTCCTGCAGTCTACCACAGCATCAGTGTGAGAGCCTGGATCTGTTTCAGGATGTTGTGTAAGTGAATAAGCCTGGTACTGGGTTAAGAAAGCTGGGGACAGCATCAGACCTGGAAGAGAGCAAAGACAATCTCCAATGACTTGATAATCACGGCTGTGTTAATGTCATGTGCATTGTCGAATCTCCTCATGTTTATTTGTCACCTAATGACTTCATAAACTCATGGACAGGAAGTGATTTGTGACAAATCATTAAGAATTCTCACAGTAAAAAACAAAGTGCAATAAAGCCTTGTAACTGTGTAAAAATGAACACGAATCGTTATTTGTTTATTTGTAAAGAATAAGTCTAGTTTAAACACATTTTCTGAGCCAGGATCTCATTCCTTTGACGCTCTTTCCCAGCAAATGAGTGTGTGTTGAGTAATTTACAACAAGCCTCTTCATGAAGAAGAACAGCAAGCAGTCACATGAGCACACTCGTTTTTTTTTGGGCTGTCAGATAAATCAATCCAAAACTCTTTTGTAAACTTTGGGGTTTACACACACACACACACACACACACACACACACACACACACACACACACACACACACACACACACACACACACACACACACACACACACGTACACACGTTTTCCCACATTACAGTAATGTGAAATCTTGATTCTAATTTGTTCAAAGGGTGGTTATTAATAATATTCATAATCAATAGTGCAGCTACAAATCACAAGTTTGTAGCTTCAACAACTTCAACAACAACCCATAATCTTCAACCCTAATCCCAAAACAAACCCAAACCCTTAACCCTAACCCCAATCCTCATCCCTAATCACAGTTCCTAACTGTGTAATACCTAACCATAGTCCCTAACCAATAACTTTCAACCCTAACCCCAACACTAACATTGATGCCTAGACCTAATCCCTAACCCATAACCTTCAACCCTAAGCATTATACCTAAGACTATCCTCTAACACCAAACCAAAACCATAACTCTTGACTCTAAATCTAAACCTAATCTTAACCATTAACCCTAACCCCAATCCTAATCTTAATGCCTAGACCTAACCCCTCACCCCACCCCTCTATCCCATAATCCATAATCCCTACCCCTACCCCCAATACTAATCCCTAACTCTTAACCCTAGCCATAGTTCCTTGCCCATAACCTTCAACCCTAAACCATAACATCTAATTGTAGTCCCTAACCTATAACCATGAACCATAACCTCAATCCAAACCACTAATCCAAACTCCAACACTAATACCTAACTTCAAGATCTAATCATAATCCTTATCTAACCCCTAGACCTAACCATTAAACCTTAGACATAACAACTAACTCTTAGACATAACATTTCATCATTAGACCACACCTCTAACTTTTAGACACATCCCTTAACCACTAAACCAAACTCCTAGATCTAATCTCTAACTATTAGATATAACCTCTAACCCATAACCCCCTAGTCATAACCCCTTACATCCACACCAAACCTCTAACCCTTAGACATTACCCCAATCCCTAAACGTAACCACTATATCTAATTTCTAATCCTTAGATATAACCCCTAACCCCTAGACCTAACCTAGACTTCACATCTAATCCTTATAATTAGTCTTCTAAGATTTAACTTTATTGGTAAATTGATATAATGTACAAAGAATAAATCACACCAGGATGTGCAGTAATTGGGAAATAATCCAGTTCTTAATTCTAACAGTAACTTCGCTTTAACAGAAAAGCTCATTATTGATTCCAACACAGCACACCCCCAAGTGGTAAAAATTACATAAGAACATACATATCTGGCGATCTTTTACTTCACTACATTTCATTGTGTTACATCTTTTTACTCTACATTTCAAAATTTGATGTAAATCTATAAGTTTTGTTGTTAACAGAATCTGTGGTGAGACAAGCGTAATCTTTACATGTATGGCGTTTGGCAGACACTCATACAGACCGACTTACATTTATCTCAGTTCTACAGATGAGCCTTGGCCAGCCAAGGGTTAAGGGCCTTAGTCAGGGGCCCAGCACTGGCAGGGGCCCAAGGTTTCTCTCGCCTGGGTTTTCTCACTGTGTGCATGTAAGTATGAAAAACTTTCTCTTTATAAAGGTCTGATGTGCAGGAGAATAGACCACTCAATGACATCTATCACATAAAGTTGTCTAATATCACTACTTTAACTTTTCATATTAAAGTCTGTTCAACAGCGAGAACTTTGGTACTTTACTCAAGTAGAAACTCCTCAAGAAAAGCTTTAAACGTTTAACTTTTACTGGCCTCAAATATTATCACTGGATTAGTACTTTAACTCAAGTACGGAACCAATGTACTTTGTCTTGTATTGTAAAATAGATTATTTTGGAGCAAGATGGAACTCTTGCTCCAAAAAACATGACAGGTTTATTGTAATAAAAGGTTGTGGAGTTGATTTATTCCAGGAGAAACCTATATTCTGATTAAAAATTACCCTTCATGGCTGACATTTATAGATTTTACAGACGAGAAGTAAAGTGACTAATCAGTGCAGATGAAAGCAGTAGTTCCTCAGGGTCATAGCTGTCAGTCTCATGTCTCAACACTCACATGTTTGGACTTATTACAGTAGCTTCTATTTATAGCCGTTAGCTCTGATGTGTTCTGTCTGCAGTCACCTCATGAGATGATATGTTTAATAATTATATCTTGTTACACTTCATGCGCTTCATCGACCTGTGTTATAAAATATGCTAATAAAATAAACATAATTGTTTTGCACCTAGCATAAATTTCTCTCCATTTTTATAGCAGTAAGGTAGTTTTAGCTAAGTATTTAGCATTGCTAACAGTTCTCAACATGTTAGCTAACATTAGGCTATGCATTACCCCATAAGATTAAAACTAATTACAATGAAGATACAATTTGTGGATGAAAGTATTAGGACCCCTGCTTTTTCCAGTCATATGTGGTTCTTCCTCACACTGTTACCACAAAGTTGCACACAATTGTGTAGGACGTCTTTGGATGTAGTAGCATGAAAGTTTCCCTTCACTCCAACCAGAAGACGTATATTTTATATGGGTTCTAGTGGAAGATCTCCTGCTATAGAGCTCTAAACCTATTGAACATCTTTGGGATGAACGTGAACACTGACTGCACCCTAGGCCTCCTCACCTTCTCACCTACATCAGTACTAACTAGCACAATAATAAGCACAAATCTCCACAAAAATCTAAAGGAACATCTTCCTAGAAGAGTTAAGGTGGCTATAAGTGGAAATGGTGACTAAATGTGAATGGTAAGTTCAAAAAACACACACCATTTTTTCCAAATAGCGTTGCTACAGAACCCTAAAGCTAATATATTTTGCATGGTGTAAACCCTGATGCTACAGAAGCTCAGCTCACTGTCAAGCTAGTCAACATTATGCTAGGTAATATATTGGGTTAATCAATAGCCATGATTGCTAACATTAGGGTTACTACTATATATCCAGCAATCCTTTTTATGTAAGGAACATCGTTTATTAGTTTATAAAGTATTAAGTGGCGGATCGCACGTTTGGTTAGTTTCCACCTCGCACTTTGTGCGCAGTGTCACTGTTATTTTTTTTACTTTTTATTATTTTTAAACTTGAAAAAATACACAACAATGCCAGTGATATAAAAAAGAAACTACAGTTAGCGCAGTGTCACTGTGGCTGTAGTGCACCGAAATACAATTTGTTGTCCATTATAAGCAAAGCGCAAAGTGCAAAGCGTTGACACTGGAGACTCCTTCCATAAATTTTTAAAGTAACTGTTTCCTTTTAGCAAATCTCACAGCAATTTTAACATTTTTTTCCAATGTATTGTATCAGTCTGAATGATTCAGTCGCTTCAGTAAAATCGAAAGAAGATATTTGCAGCCAGAAACAATGTAAAGGCTGCTGTTAGAGAAAATTAATCAACACTTCCTGACCAATCAGAATCAAGAGAAAGCAGAAATGTCAGAGAAGAAAACAAGGGCAGCAATAACCTGCCAAGTCAGTGAGATTAGTTATAGTTATACTGTAATTAGGGTTATGGTTAATGAGCATTACCCATTAATAATTAAATGTCTCTCCATGATTCATAAGTAATAGTTATTTGTAAAGTGTTCCTGCTTGTGTGTTGTGTTTTTGACTCACCTGAGTGCAGGACGTTGAGCAGAGCGTTCTGTTCGTGAAGAGCTTTCTGGAGTTGCTTTACCTGCATCTGTAAGAGCTGCTACACACACACACACACACACACACACACACACACACACACACACATACAACCACACCTCAGTTTCACTTAAACATACCACTCAGATCATTACCAAGACGAACTGCTGGAAATAATTCTAATCATTTTAATTAGATTCTAATTAGGCATAATTTAAATATGTTTTTTTTTTTTATTGTTAACCTAGTCTAAAACCAAATGCACCTTCACACAATCAATTGCAATGTGAAAACCTCATGACGTGTTGAGAAAAGATCTGTGGTTTTGAAGAAGCAGGATAAACAAAAGCACAATTCACAATAGAACAATGAGAACATATCAAATGTTTAAACTAAGCAAATGTACCATTTTAATGGGAAAATCTTTTTTTTAATTTGATGAAACAAGTCTAAAGAAATTTGGGACAGGGCAACAAAATTCTGGAAAAAGTGTGTGTTACTAAAAAAAAAGCAGCCTGAGAAATATTTAGCTAATTAATGAACTAATAAGGTTAATTAACAACAGGTCAGGAAGATGATTGGATATAAATAGTCTATGTTAGAGAGGTAAAGTATTTTTCAAAAAATAAAGATGGGTGGAGCTTCACCACTCTATGAAATATTGTGTCTACAAATTATGAAACGATTTCAGAATAATGTTCCTCAACATCAAATTGCAAAGATGTTGAATATCTCATCATTTACAGAACGTTATATCATCAAACGTTTCTGAGAATCTGGAGAAATCTCTGTGCACAAGAGACAAGAGCAAAAATCAATATTGGATGCCTGTGATCTTCTGGCCCTCAAGCAGCATTGCATTTAAAACAGTCGTGACTCTGTAATTGAAATCGCTGCATGGGCAGAGAAACACCTTCTGTCGGGGAACACAGTTTGCCATGGCATCCACGAATGCAGGTTAAATCTCTTTCATGCAAAAAAGAAGCTACAGATGAACATGATCCAGAAATGCCGCCATTCTTTCTGTGCTAATGATAATTTAAAATGGAATGAGGCAAAGTGAAAAACTTTTCTCTGGTCAGATGAATTAAAATAAAAAATTTTTTTTGGAAACCATGGACACCACGTCCTTCAGACTAAAGAGGAGGGGGATCATCTGGCTTGTTATCAGGGCTCAGTTCAAAAAGTGGCATCTTTGATGGTATGGGAGTGTATTAGTGCCTGTGGAATGGGCAGCTTGCACATCTGGAATAGCTCTATTAATGCTCAACAGTATATACAAGTTTTAGAACAACAAATACTTTAATACAGAAAACATCTTTTTCAGGGAAGGAGTTGTATATTTAAGCAAGACAATGCTAACTGCATACTGTATCAATTACATCTAATAGCATCTATTTGTAGCGTAAACATACACACATCCTTCACCCAAGTAGAAGTACATATACTCATGTTTTAAAAGACTCTGGTAAAAGTTGAAGTACTGACTTTTTACTCAAGTTCAAGTAAAGAAATATGGTCTCCGATGTACTTAAGAAAAAAGTAGCCATTACTACTACCTGTTTTAGTGTCATGTGACTGGACCTCACATTATATTTATATATTAATACAAAAGAATTACAAATGTTGTTACCTATTGAATGTATCCAGGCTGAACATTTACTATATAGAATACAAGCAAAACAAAGATGATGATGAAGGTGATCACAAATGTCTCTGTTCTCAGTCATGTTTTCATCGCTGGCTCCCTCTGTCTCATCCACATTAGCTTGTTGCTTGTTGCCTTCTGCCTTGCTCATTGTTAGCTTCATAAATTACCCTACGACTGTGGTGTGTGAGAGCCACGAAAAGATACACCAGTGATAGGTTAAAGAAGCCGTGCAATAACAAGAAATAGGTTGGTGGACTGAAAATGGCACAGTGAGAAGAAATTGTATTGATCATGTCACCAAATAGATTAAAACTGAAGTAAAAGTAAAAAATAAATAGTTAAGTAAAGTACTGATACCAGCAAAATCTACTTAAGCAAAATAACAAAGGATGCATATTTTGTAACTTCCCATCTCTGATTTGTTGTAGAGTTGTCTGGGTGCTAAATTGTCCTGCCCACAGTCCAGACCTTCATCCAGTTAAAAACATTTGGCACATCATAAAATGAAAAATATACCAAAGAAGACCCAGGACTGCTGAGCAGCTAGAAACCTGAATCAGACGCATATGGGATAAAGTTCATCTACCAAAACTTCAGCAACTGGTCTCCTCATGTCCCAGATGTATACAGCCAGAAGACGTGATGCTACACAGGGATAAACATGGCCGTGTCCCAACTCTTTTAAACCTGTTTTGAGGTACCTGTTTGCTGCCAGCAAATTCAAAATAAAAATCTTTTTCTTTAAATGATATATATATATATATTCTTAGTTTAAACATTTTGTGTTTTTATGTTTCTATTGTAAATAAAATAAGGGTTTTTAAGATTTGCAAATTATTGTATTCTGTTTTTATTAACATTTTACACAGCGTCCCACCTTTTTTGGAATTGGGCTTGTGGGTAAGAGAGGTGCTCATGGGTAATGTTAGATGTGTGAACATTATAAATGTGAGAGTAGCAGGTGATTTTCATAAACACAGCTCCTGACCTCTCGGGCGGCACTGTTGTTGTGGTTGAGGTTGTGTGGATGTTGGTAGTCATGTTGGTTCAGGTGAGACTGCAGCACCCCCTGTAGGACTTCTTGGCTCACTGGCTCACAGGGAGGAAGCTGCAGTTTTATCTTCTCTTTACTCTCAGGAGTTTCAGGAGGGTCAGCATTCCTCTCAGACACGGCTCCTGAAGAAGACCCAGGTGGAGAGATTTTCACTGACATTAACCTGAAAAGACAGTGAGAGAAGAGACTGTTAGAGAGAGAGAGAGAGAGAGAGAGAGAGAGAGAGAGAGAGAGAGAGAGAGAGAGAGAGAGAGAGAGAGAGAGCACATTTATAAAAAAAAAAATTAAAAGGGAGAAATGTTGTCACACCCACACAAAGAAAGAAAGAAAGAAAGAAAGAAAGAAAGAAAGAAAGAAAGAAAGAAAGAAAGAAAGAAAGAAAGAAAGAAAGAAAGAAAAAAAAATAAGAAAAGGAAAAATAAGAATTACATTAAAAACTAACAAAAAAAAGGGAAATACAGAACTCTATCACCTTTTTTACTTACACACACACACACACACACACACACACACACACACACACACACACACACACACACACACACACACACACACACACACACAAGTATGTATAAATACAGTGTGTCACTTCTCTATTCAATAAACACTGAAGAAACTCTCAAAACATCCTACATGTACAGCTGTATCGTACAGTATGTTGTGCGTAGTGTGTTGTGTGTTTGTAACACCACCAAGACACACACACACACACACACACACACACACACACACACACACACACACACACACACACACACACACACACACACACACACACACACACAGTGTCATGAAGGATAGATGCAGTTAATCATCTCTCAAAACCACTTCTTCACTACATATTGCACTTCATTAAACACAACAGTTTATACGATTATATAAAACAGTGGGAACACACACACACACACACACACACACACACACACACACACACACACACACCTACCCTCTGTGATATTTCTTTAATGAGAAGAGTGAATTAAAGTCTCTGTACTGAAGTCCTGACTGAGAGAACTGACTGAGTTCAGTAGTTATAGTAACAGTAAACACTCCATGTAGATGAGACGCTCAGGGCCGAGCTTATAAACACAGCTTCAACGCTCCAGCTTCTGTTCCTTTGTCCTCACGATTGTCGCGTTTCAAACAAAGACACTAACAAGGCTCTCGAAACGCCTCTTACGCAACAGAAACATACACTTTACACGTGTGCCCTGAAGTTTTTATGCTTCATATCTTTTTTGTGTGTCCTCTCCACAGTCTTTATTTTTATTATTTAACTTATACACAAAATATTCTAGATTTTTTATCATTTGCTTCTATGTTAATGTACTTCCTTATAAACACCTGTAACCATAGAAGCATCCAGTTCCAGTAAGATACAGATCAGAGACAGCTACTGTAGACATTTCCTAAAGATCTCACTGAACTCAAAGCTTGTATCTACTTATATGGTAAATACGATGATTTTTATAAATGGCTCGAGGGAAAAGATGAATTCGGAGACAAGCTGGAGAAAAAACATAACATTTACAATAAGAAATACAATGACAACTCGGCATCAGGAGTCGACTCCAACAGCTTCATTATTAGACAATAAAAAAAAAAAACAAGCAAATTCAATTCATTTTTATTTGTGTAATGCTTTTTTTACAATGGACATTGTCTCAAAACAGATTCACTCAGATAAAGCTGTTATAGGGTTGTATAAAAGAATGTGTACATTTATTGCCTATAAGTTTGTTCCTCATAATTGTTTATCCCTGATGAGTGAGCCAGTGGAGACTGTGGCAAGAAAAAAACCTTGAGAGGAACCAGACTCAAAACAAAACCCATCTTTATTAAGGTGGCACCAAATGCCCATTTATTGCAGTTTCATTGTTGAGGTACGTTGTAGTAGGTGATACTCATGCAACCTGTGGTCCTGAGCCATTGTTGTTGACTTTTAATTTTAATTACAATCCAAATTCATCCTTAAGAGTTCTTGAGTTGCTCAGTGGCTTCATGAATATTTTGCTGTAGATGTGGAACCATCTTCAGCCAAACCATCCATCCAGATGTATGACGTTGGGATAAACTGGTCAGTGGAACCTCAGGGGCATGTTTAATAAAACCAAAAATTAATTTGGATAAATTAGGCCACGGATGTTGTGGCGAGTTCGAGTCTGGAGTTTCTTCCATCATTCATTCTTCTCTAAATGTTCTGCTTGATGTTGAACTGTGATCAGTAGATACACCAAACAGAAATCAAAACAAATTCAAAACAGAGCGCACGCTCGACCCTGACTGGTGACTCACTGCGTGTTTGACCGGTTAAGTTTTTATCTTCATAAGTAAAAAGGAACGACTGATTTCACAAAATGTAGTTGAGTTAAAAGTCAAATATTTGACTTTAAAATGTAATTAAAGTCTCCCCCAAATGAAAATACTTCAGTAAAGTACAGAAACGTGAAGCTACTTAAGTACAGTAACCATTTACATTTACTTTGTTTCTGTCCATCACTGATAAAATGACATTTACATTATAAAAACATCTCAGAGATGATCCTGGATTCCTTTTAACTCCAATGAACCAGTGTACTGTAATTCATATACTTCATGATATGTTATTTTTTCTTCATTAAGATCTTTTATGTCTGCATCATTTTTCTTAAACAGTGAACATTTTCGTCTCCACGTCTATTTGTACATTGTGTTCAGACTTGCGAAAACTTGGATGTTTGGTGAATTGAGTTTGGATAAAGGTTAGTGATTAACTTAAATTGATTTGAAACTCTGAGCTGGAATTGTAGGTTTTGATATAGATGCAGTATAAATAATTGTGACCTCTTCTTCTCCTTTTCTCGTCTTTTTATTTTTTCGCCTAGCTTGCATTGTTTGTCACAATGATTTAATGTTTGCGAATACACCACATACAAGATGACATTGAATGATGAGATATAAAATACGATATAAAATATATCATAATTATTTATTTATAAATATATATGAAGTACAATATTGACATCCCAGAATGAGTCCCTGGGAAAATAAATCTGTGTGAACGGATGTTTATAGAATACAATTGTTTCAAAATGTACAGCTGAATGATTGAACGTGGTCTTAAATGTAGGTCCAGTAAACACAACATGAACTCTGTTCTATGTCCTTGTTGGGAAAATGATTGACCGATGATTATTTGTCTTATTGACATTCGAGACAAAAAAATACTTGCTCCAAAATCAGTGTGTGTTAGTAATACAGCATGGATGTCCACCAAGCAGCTTCACTCCTCTGTCTATTGCTTTATGCAGGTGAGACTATGGATTAAAAGTATATTAATAATAATTACAAATTAATGATATTTATTATCTGCTTGCTTCAGGATGCATACTGTTGGTATTGGGTAATGTGTAGCAAGTAGTGCCTTATTTTTTTATTTATTTTAGAAAATGTGTAGATTTTATGATTCTAAACTTTTACATTCGCTTTGGATCCCTAAACAATGTAATCTCTCTCTTCGACAGGTGCCTTTAAGGGTCAGGCCGAGAGCACAGGTATGATTATTCCTACCAAATCCGTTATCTATTTTACATAATTCCAAAAACCTCCAATGGACCGTAAATAGATTATAAAATTATTGTTTCTTATAGCCGAAGAACACGTTTCTTGATATTGGCGCTTAACCCAATCAGCTCCATTCCTGCATCTACTCAGAGATAAACCAATTTCTACCATGCCCATTCACAATTATTATACTTGTGTTTAAAAAAGATAAAATAAGATTAGGTGCAGGACAGAAATGTCTCTGAGCTTCATTTGTCCATGTTCAGTGAAGCCTCAAAATACTGTTTTTGACTGGGAATAGTGGATATGCTTTTTATTTTATTTATTTATTTATTTATTTATTTATTTAAAGTTATCCTAGAAATCCACCTCAATGTTTGACATGCTGTGTGTATTGATGCTTTTCTGCTCACCATGTTTATAAAAAGTTGTTGAGGTTACTGTTGCCTTACTGTCAGTGTATATTGCTCTGTCACTAGCCAGTCCCAGTTGTAACTTGCTCACTGGATGTTTTTTGTTTTTTGCACCAGCTCTACTGAAAATCTCAACCCAATCCGTGGATAATTAACGCAGTCACATACATAGTTTTTCATTCTCATGTTTGATACAAGGATTAAGTAAAACTCGACCTGGAGCTCAATAATTTTGTACACGATCATCTGAGTGCAATTCTTTATCTTTTTATAAAGATGTGGCCTGCACCTATGTAATCAATTTAGAATAAACTTATAAAAAACATTTATAGCAGCCAGCAGTGAAAAGAAAATTTGTAATATGTCTTTACAAAGACACAATAAAGATATATATATATATATATATATATATATATATATATATGATAGATAGATAGATAGATAGATAGATAGATAGATAGATAGATAGATAGATAGATAGATAGATAGATAGATAGATAGATAGATAGATAGATAGATAGATATCGGCCGTGTTATGTCTTATGTGTTTTGGTTTTGTATGTGTTGACAGTGTTAGATGAGTACACTAAAACTGACGGCGCTTGGATTATCACGTTGCAAAAAGGTCAATACCCTGCAATTTCAGCAGAACTATGTGCACTGAAGTGCAATGCAGAAACACTGTTCACATGCAGGTAAAACTCTAACATACAGTCACAAACTGTAACAATGTAATAGACCATAACACACTGTAACAATGTCACACACGGTTATCATACTGCGGCACACTGTGACAAACACACAAACACATTGTGACACACCATAACATACTGTAACACACTGTGACAGACACACTGTAACACACCTTTACATAGTGTAACACATTCTGACACACCATAACATACTGTAACACACTGTGACAGACACACTGTAACACACCTTAACATAGTGTAAAACATTGTAACACACCATATGGTAACACACTGTAACAGACACACTGTAACACACCTTAACATAGTGTAACACATTCTGACACACCATAACATACTGTAACACACTGTGGCAGACACACTGTAACACACCTTAACATAGTGTAAAACATTGTAACACACCATATGGTAACACACTGTGAAAGACACACTGTAACACACCTTAACATAGTGTAACACATTCTGACACAACATAACATACTGTAACACACTGTGACAGACACACTGTAACACACCTTAACATAGTGTAAAACATTCTGACACACCATAACATACTGTAACACATCTTAACATAGTGTAACACATTCTGACACACCATAACATACTGTAACACACTGTGAAAGACACACTGTAACACACCTTAACATAGTGTAAAACATTGTAACACACCATATGGTAACACACTGTGAAAGACACACTGTAACACACCTTAACATAGTGTAACACATTCTGACACAACATAACATACTGTAACACACTGTGACAGACACACTGTAACACACCTTAACATAGTGTAAAACATTCTGACACACCATAACATACTGTAACACATCTTAACATAGTGTAACACATTCTGACACACCATAACATACTGTAACACACTGTGAAAGACACACTGTAACACACCTTAACATAGTGTAAAACATTGTAACACCATATGGTAACATACTGTAACAGACACACTGTAACACACCTTAACATAGTGTAACACATTCTGACACACCATAACATACTGTAACACATCTTAACATAGTGTAACACATTCTGACACACCATAACATACAGTAACACACTGTGACAGACACACTGTAACACATCTTAAAATAGTGTAACACATTCTGACACACCATAACATACTGTAACACACTGTGACAGACACACTGTAACACACCTTTACATAGTGTAACACATTCTGACACTCCATAACATACTGTAACACACTGTGACAGACACACTAACACATCTTAACATAGTGTAACACATTCTGACACACCATAACATACTGTAACACACTGTGACAGACACACTGTAACACATCTTAACATAGTGTAACACATTGTAACATACTATAACATACTGTAACACACTGTGACAGACACACTGTAACACAATGTGACACACCGTAACATATTGTAACACACTGTGACACACGCCGTAACAAACACATGGTGACACACCATAACATACTGTAACACACTGTAACACAATGTGACACACTGTAACATATTGTAACACACTGTGACACACACCGTTACATTGTGTAACACATTGAAAAACACCGTAACACACTGTGACACACCGTAACATAGTGTGACATCTAATGACACGCTGTAACATACTGTGTAACACATTGTCACACACTGTAACACCCTGTAGCACACAGTAACACCAGCACACACTGTTACACACCATAATTAACTAACACTTTGTAACAGACTGTAAGACTCTGTGACACAGTAAACGCTAACGCATTGCTGCAGACTGTGAAATTATAACACACTGTATGACATTGCAACACAATGTAACATGGTGTATCACACTAACCTGCTGAACCTTGTGATTTAATCGCACAGTCTACAGTAGTTGATCATTTCATTTGTTCTGATTTTTCTTTTTTCAGGTCTTTTTTATTCATTGAAAAGGATCAGGATTGCATTACAATACCAGCTAACTCAAAGATCGAGCAGGTGTTTCGGAGAACAAGCTCGGCTCTGTATGAGAAAAAAGGTAAATGTGTGGAAAGATTTTTGTTATAATTATTAATTATAATGATTATTTTTATTTAATTTTATTCTATTTAAATTCTCAAGATAACAGATAAAAATAATAAATGTGTAAATTATTTTTATATTTAATATGATTTTTTATATTCGATATAAAATATATCGAATATATGTGTGCCATTTTTTCAATTATGAAACTCTTTAAATCAGTGTGAAAATAATAATAATAATAATAATAATAATAAATTGTATCTTCAAACGGACACAGAATCTATATGAAAAAATGACAAAATCCAGTCTTCACTTTTACTTATTTGATTATTTATATCTTGTTTTAAATCTCGAATTCTTTTTAATTGAATTTTTCAAGCTGAGGTACATTTAAATGCAAACAGTTATTGGTATTTATTAAAAACTGGTATGGATTTGTTGATGATTCTGGATTCTGATTGGTCGGAAGCTGTTGATTACTTTTCTATAAAAGTAGCTCTGACATTATCACAGCTGCACTAATAAAAGCTGCTTTGTACTAATGCGCTTGTAATAATACGTTGTTTTTACTATAGTAACGGCTCATGCAAAGTGAGTTGATTGCATGCAGTCATAAAAAGTTTAAGTAGAATATATAGAGGGAGACTCTGATGTCAGTGGTTTGTAACAGGCAGAGGTATAGGTGGAAACTCTCATTCAGGGTGGGGATGTTTTTATAATGTATTTTTCTCAGTAATGTAACGGGTTATTTTAGCTTATTATTTAGCAGTTTATTTCTTCTAAAATTCAGCTGAAATACTTTGCAGTGTCTCTTGTAAAACTTACCAAAGATATTCAAAAGGTTTCTTTCTTGTGATACAGTTCATCCCAGAGCAGTTGAATAGGATTTATGTGCGGTGACTGGGCAGGTCATTCCATGATAGACATCACTCCAGATGACTGTTTGCTCTCTAAATAACGCATTCAGAGCCAGGAAGTTATAGTATGGTGAAG
The DNA here is from genome assembly GCF_946808225.1 of Silurus aristotelis. Taxonomy (NCBI): domain Eukaryota; kingdom Metazoa; phylum Chordata; class Actinopteri; order Siluriformes; family Siluridae; genus Silurus; species Silurus aristotelis. The sequence continues at coordinate 21,504,030 of NC_139588.1, read as the reverse complement.
TCGCTTACAATAAGCTGCAGTCCAGATGGAACTGCATGGTGTTGAGGTGTGAAATGGTTGCCATGTTGGTTCAGGATTCCTTTCACCTGGAAAAAGTCTCCAATCTTCTCTGCTCCAAACAACCCCAAACCATTAAGCTTCCACCTCCACGTTCACTGTGAGGCAATCTGATTACATATTCTGGGTGTTTCCAAATTTTTGACAAGTACTATAAACTTCTACATGTCAAATTCCATTCAGAGGGTTGGATGCAAACAGACAGACAGACAGACAGACAGACAGACAGACAGACAGACAGACAGACAGACAGACAGACAGACAGACAGGATATGATATGATATATGATATGATACCTTACTTAATAAATAAAATAAAGTTGCTGTCTATGTTTAAAAGATTCCCAATTCCCAGAGTCATTTTTTCTTCTAGATTTCACATCTAAAAATCAAAATGCATTTTTAATCATATTTTATACATCCAGATTATTTACTGGAGTGTGTAAGAGGCATCGGGAGCGATTACAGAGGAACAAGGACTAAAACAAAATCAGGAACATTGTGCCAGCGATGGGATAGTACTTTCCCCCACGTTCCAACGTACGCCTTATACAAATCATCATGTTCATACAAAGAGTTCACAGCTTATGCTTTGGTAAGATACTGTTCTGTGTTGTCCTCACAGCCACACGAAGATTAAGCACCCAAAAGCTGACCTGGAGTCTAACTACTGTCGAAACCCTGAGGGAGACAGCAACGGCCCCTGGTGCTACACTGTGGATGTGAATAAGAGATGGGAGCACTGTGACATCCCCAGCTGCAGCGGTATGACTTACATTTCACCCGCAGGTGCACATGATTCAAACAAGGGGTTGGGATTCTTACGCAAGATGACACAATTCCAAGAAAAAATCTGAGCTTTCATACCAGTCAGTCATATGCATCGTAATTGAGACAGTGCCAAGCAGTATATATAAACAGAATCAGTAGTATAAATCTGAAAGATAAATCACTGACTGCACCCCCATGCCTCCTCATCTCACCTACATCAGTACCTGACTAACACCCTTGTGTCTGAAGGAACACAAATCTCCATAAAAATCAAGTGGAAAATCTTCTCAGAAAAATGAAGGTTATTATAACAGGAAGTGAGGACTAAATGTCAAATGGGATGGTGATGTGTCCAAAACATTTGCCCATACAGTATATATAGAAACGACAACCAAGGAAGTTTGAAATTTAGAAGAGCCCTCTAGTGGCTTGAGGGTGAATTAACAATGTAGTAACATGGCTGCAGTGTAGGAAAAATCTATTTAGGATTGTTCTCACCCTTAGTTTAAACCCTTTTTTAATAAATAAAAAAAATACAAAATTATGAGTTATAAAAAAAATCTGCATTTATTTTTACTTTATACATGTTCTTAATTTTTATTTTTTTTTACACTTTATTTAATTTAAACCTACTATACTTCAAATGTCATTCTAGCATATATATATATACATATATATATTAATTCTGAATAATTGTATGTTTACAGAAGAATGCATGTACTGTAGTGGGGAAAACTACAGAGGGAAGACCTCCAACACTGTACTAGGATACACTTGTCAACGCTGGGACTCCCAGAAACCCAATAACCATGGATACATTCCCTCAGTGTGAGACTTCTGTATTCTCCGAACACTTTGGGGGTTTTTTGAGAATGTGATGGAACCATTAATGGCAAACTTTAATCATATAGATTTTTTCATTTTTTCATTCTGTTTGTATATATATAGGTCGAGTCTTCCCTTCAGACATCTTAGTTATGTTATAGTCAAACGTACATTACAATGTTAAGTAGTTGAAATGAATCTTTGTGGCAAAAGTGTCTTCAATTTTAGCATTTATTGAAATCAACAAAAATAAACGAGCTTATTATCAGGACAAGCAAATCATAACGCTTGTAAATAAAGAAAGCAATATTTCAATTCGTTCAACTCAAATAAATTTTTGGTGTTTTGAAAATAAACAATGTCCCAGAGCGGTTTTACATAATGAAATAGTTTACAAATTTACCTCGAGAGGAACCAGACACATCCATATCTGGATGACACCGAATGTCCATTCATTATGGTTCCATCATTGTTGAGGTGATCGTATGTTCACTGATGGAACAGCAAAACTGATCAGTAAAATTGAGGCCCTAACCCTGTGTAGCAGACTGTTTATATTAATTAAAGTCCAAATCCAACTTCTTGCTTCTTGGGGTTCAACCCTGCACAGTAACCCCTTGGATATCTTCATGTGAAGACATTTAATGTATTTAACCATATTTGGATGGTAAGAAGTCCATTTTTTTAAAATATATTTAACATGTTCACATCATTGAGGTATTAAAAGGCTACTTGTGTGTGTGTTTGTGTAGTCTGCCTGACAAATACTTAGAGGAGAACTACTGCAGAAATCCAGATGGAGAACCCAGACCTTGGTGTTTCACCACAAATCCAGCCAAACGCTGGGATTACTGTTTCATCCCTCGCTGCAGTAAGCTCCATTACAAAATTAACACTTTTTACAGTTACTTTAAACTGTAGAAACCCGAAACATGCCTTTTTAACCCTGCAGCATCTCAGCCTCCGACCATCGCACCAGAGATGACCTGTGTTACAGGAGACGGGAGCTCTTACAGAGGGAACATTGCTGTAACCGTATCTGGGAAAACCTGCCAATCGTGGTCATCTCAGCTTCCTCATAAGCATTCAAGAACCCCAGATAATTACCCGTGCAAGTGAGGAACAATGTGTACATCCCTCTGACACCATAAAGATAAAAGGGCTTCATCTAGTAATGCTCTTTTGTTTCCTTCATGGTCAATCAAGAGGAAAAGTAAATGCTTTTCTGAACTTTTGACCAGATTCCCAGGCAAAGATTTGAGAACTGACAGTTATGAGGTTCAGCCACTTTAAGAGAGCATCCATTTCATTGGTAGAACAAACAAAGAGCGCAATGTCCAATAAAGGTTCAGATACAGTGACCTCCAAAAGTATTAGACCTCCAAAACTAATTGATTAGACATTTGGGAGTGAGATTTTAAAAAATACACCAATCAGGCATAACATTATGACCACCTGTCTAATATTGTGTTGGTCCCCTAAACAGTTCTGATCCATAGAGTATTAACAGCATGATCTTCTTCATAAGTTTGAGCTACAGGAGCTCGTCTGTTGGATCGGACCACACGGACCAGCCTTCACTCCTCACGTGTCTGTTGGATCGGACCACCCGGACCACCCTTCACTCCTCACGTGTCTGATGGATCGGACCACACCGACCAGCCTTCACTCCTCACGTTTCTGTTAGATCGGACCACACGGACCAGCCTTTGCTCCTCACTGTTCCTTTCTTAGAGCACTTTTGATAGATACTGACCACTGCAGACCAGGAACATCCCACTAAAGCTGCAGTTTTGGAGATGCTCTGACCCAGTCGTCTAGACATAACAATTAGTCAAACTCGTTCAAATTCTTACGCTCACCCATTTTTCCTGCTTCTTAAACTTTGAGGACAAAATGTTCACCTGCTGCCTAATAAATAAATCCACCCACTAACAGGTGCCATGATGAAGCAGATCATCAGTGTTCTTCACTTCACCGCTCATGATGTTTTAATATTATAATGTTATGCCTGATCAGTGTATTAAAAAAGAATTTCCTTCCATTACAGCACCTAGTAATTGAATCTGCACCATAATTATTGACCCATCCTAACATTTCTAAATAGCACTATACTGTACATGGGCATATTCATTTGTTTCTGCAGAGATCTGGATAACAACTACTGCAGAAACCCTGACAATGAGAGAAGTCCCTGGTGTTACACCACCGACTCAGAAACCCGCTGGGAGTACTGCAATGTACCAAGCTGTGGTGCGGAGCCTCGTCCAGGTCGGCCTGCTGTACAGCCAGGATTCACACCTTATTACTCGTCCTACTGTGATATATTATACTCATTATACAATTATTCATCATCATACAAAGGCACACAAGTTTTTGACCTCTATAAAATGTGTTTACAGAGGAGCCAATTATCGCTCCAGCCGAGGACTGTTACACAGGAAACGGCAGCTCGTACCGTGGAGTGATGTCCGAGACTATCAGTGGGAAGAAGTGCCAGTTCTGGACGTCTATGGAGCCTCATAAACATTCCAAAACACCACAGGCATTCCCCAATGGGTAAGGCTAAGAATACTGGAAACACATTCGATTTGAACTTTATAGAAAACAAGCATTAACAAGCATCACTGCTATAAGGTTCTAATTTGAACCTTTAAGGGTTCCACCAATAGGACAAAATGTAAATGGTCATAAAAATGATCTGTCTTTGTTTCCACTAGTTTCTGGGAAAAACTTGATCAGAAAATTAGCATTTAGGAACTCCGGCCTAGAGTATGCATGTGATTTAGAGGGCGTGTCTTTGGCAGATAAGCTGTATCTGTTTGGACTACTAGCTTCAGTTTAGCCCTGAAAACAATAAATCATTGGTCAAAAAACAACCAAAACTAAAAACAAACACATTCCTGAGACTCTCCTGTGCCACCAAGTGTTTGATGAAAAGCTAGAAACAGGGAAATACACTTGTATGCAAAATATATGATATCTGGGCATACCAAATTTTTGAAAAAACTATATTAAGATTCTCATGTTTTTAGTCATCAAAGATCAGCTAACCAGCTCCTAAATGGAACCAGGGTTGAAAGAACTTCAGTATCTACCTCTTTTTCTGACCAATGATTTGTTAAGGCATTCAAGTGCTTAATACTTTGCCAGTTTGGGCCCATTATTATTATTTATGTTTAAATCCAAATTTCTCCTTCACTACGCAGTGATTTGAGAAGAAACCTGTGCAGGAACCCTGATAATGACAAGGCTCCATGGTGCTACACCACTGACCCTTCTGTGCGCTGGGAGTACTGTAAGATAGAGCGCTGTGATGGCGCATTTCTCCCCAATCCAACCACTCAGAACAATCCGGTTGTGAATTCACCCTCGAGCCCAGTTTTAGAACTTCCTCCTTCAGAAGTTACAGGTCTGTCCTCATGAAACAATACAACTGAGCGCAAAAGTTTATTCTAACCCTTTCACTCTTGCAGATATCCTTCTATCACAAATTACTCCTGCTATCACTCTTCTCCACCCACTCCACCCTGCCTGCACTCTTTTTTTTCACTTATCTATCACACTCTCCATTACTTTGCACTGTTAACCCCAGGTACCTGAACTCCTCCACCTTCTTCACCTCTTCTCCCTGCAACCGCACCGCACCACTCCACTGCCCTCCCTCTCATTCACACACATGTACTCATCCTACTGATTTTAATTCCCCTTCTCTCCAGCGTGTATCTCCACCACTCCAGGCTCTTCTCCACCTGCTCCATACTCTTAACACAAATCACAATATCATCTGCAAACATTATAGTCCAGGGAGACTCCTGTCTGACCTCATCCGTCAACCTGTCCATCACCACTGCAAACAGGAAAGGGCTCAGAGCCGATCCTTGATGCAGTCCGACCTTCACCTTGAACCAGTCTGTCGTTCCTACTGCACACTTCACTGCTGTCACACTGTCCTCATACATGTCCTGCACCACCCTCACATACTTCTCTGCCACACCTGACTTCCTAATACAATACCACAACTCCTCTCTCTCCCCACCCTGTCATACGCTTTCTCTAAATCCACAAACATGCAATGCAACTCCTTCTGACCTTCTCTATACTTCTCCATCAACATTCTAAAAAAGCAAATGATTCGTCTGTGGTGCTTTTCCTCGGCATGAAACCATACTGCTGCTCACAGATGGTCACCTCTTCTCTCAGCCTGGCTTCCACTACTCTTTCCCATAACTTCATGGTGTGACTGATCAACAATTCCCCTGTAGTTACTGATTATTATTATACAATAAAATTAAAATATTTATTTAAAAATTTTATTTAACCACGGGTGCACAAACTTTTGCCCTCAATAGAAGCATTATTATTCACTCATTCACCATATTATACATTTTGGGATGATCAATTTCCTTTGATTTCTAATAAATTTTCGTGCTTTTTTTAAAAAAAAAAAAAAAAAAAAAAGATTGCAAGAACGGCAACGGCGAAGATTATCGAGGTTCGGTATCGAGGACCACAACAGGAGTGACCTGCCAAGCCTGGAGTGCCAGTAGCCCCCATACTTCCAACTTTAACCCTTCGACACACCCGAACAAAGGCCTGGAGTCTAATGTAGGTCATAAAGCTTGACCTGGTGCCATGAATTTATTAGTAATTATTTACTCATTATAACTGTATCACAGTACAAAATAGGAACACACCAATAGATTTATACCTGATACCAGAAATCAGTGTCTGTATTAATAGGTTCCCTTTTAAGGCTGGTTGCTCCTCTTAAGGTTCCTTTCTTCATCTTCATAAACTCATAGGGGATAAACATACATGGGCTGATTTCTACATTTAGACATTTTAATCTATTTTCTGTATGTATTCTGTAAAAAGCAATTATTCTTTAGCAATTATACTACAATAAGGCTAATGTTCCTAAGGTTGTTATAACCCCAACATACTTACATAACACTGTAGCTTCAGTATGAATACCTATGCCAAATCGGGACACTGTAACATCATTATGTACACCTATGCCAATGCCAAGACAGTGTAATTCCAATATGAATACCTATGCCAGTGTCATGACAATGTAACATCAGTATGTCTACCTATGAAAATGTCATGTCATTATGAATACCTATGCCAATGTCATGACACTACGATATAAAAAAGAATACCTATGTCAGTGTCATGTCAATGTAATGCTAGTGTCATGACAATGTAACATCAGTATGTCTACCTATGTCAGAGTCATTTCATTATGAATACCTATGCCAAAGTCATGCCAATGTCACTTCATTATGAATACCTATGTCAGTGTCATGTCAATGTAATGCTAGTGTCATGTCAATGTAACATCAGTATGTCTACCTATGTCAGAGTTATGTCATTATGAATACCTATGCCAAAGTCATGACAATGGCACTTCAGTATGAATACCTATGAAAATGTCATGTCATTATGAATACCTATGGCAATGTCATGACACTACAGCATCAGTATGTCTACCTATGTCAGAGTCATGTCATTATAAATACCTATGCCAAAGTCATGATAATGTCACTTCAGTATGAATACCTATGCCAATGTCATGACACTACAGCATCAGTATGAATAATTATGTCAGTGTCAGGACATTGTAATGTCATTACGAACACCTATGTCATTGATCGGTTGAACACTATCATCAGTATTTGAGTTTCCTGTTATTTCAATATCTAGAATTGCAGAAATCCTGATGGTGATGTGAACGGTCCTTGGTGTTACACTACAGATCGAAGTAAGAAGTGGGACTACTGTCAGATTCCAGACTGTGGTATGAACCGTCTTTAATCTTCCCTGATTTCCTGCTGTCATGTTTCTGGTATAGCAGAGGTTTTATATGTAAATGACACGTTTTCTGTACAGAAGGAGCAAAATGTGGACAGCCAGCAGTTAAACCAAGGCGGTGCTTTGGCCGGATCGTTGGTGGATGCGTCTCTAAAGCTCACTCTTGGCCATGGCAGATCAGCCTCAGAACCAAGTAGGACTCTCTAAACGTTGTACAGTGGTTATCTACTACATCTGTGTTTACGCTGTGATGAACATGACTGTGTGTTTTAGCCTCGGCCTACACTTCTGTGGAGGAACTTTAATCGCTGATCAGTGGGTCCTTACAGCAGCTCACTGCCTCGAGCGGTGAGTTTCTCTGATGTTTCAACAGAAATTGAGTCTCTTCCACAACATTTTGTTTTAATGGTGGCATATTTACATTTATTCTACAGGTCTAACAGACCATCCGCCTACAAAGTGTACATGGGAATCCATTCAGAACGAGCAACCGAGTCATCCAAACAGATCCGAAACCTGGAAAAGATAGTAAAGGGACCAGCAGGAACTGATATCGCTTTACTCAAGCTGGACGAGTGAGGAATTTCTCTGCACTATTAGTGCTCTTCTATTATATCAGTTATAATTATTTCTAGATCCTCTATATAAATATGTGGTGACCACTTTATCAGCACCCTATCAGAAAAATGAGAAATAATTATCAAGGAGAAAAAATACTATGTTCTTAAAAATTATCTTTTAAAAACTTTCAGAAATTTTTTTCATATTCTGTCTCACAGAAATTTCTTTTTGTCTTCGGAAAATCCCTTTAACCACATCCTGATTCCCAGGAAAATAATATTCATTGTTAGTTTTCCATCTGGCATCAGCAAACAGTGGACAACCTGTCTGTCTGTCTGTCTGTCTGTCTGTCTGTCTGTCTGTCTGTCTGTCTGTCTGTCTGTCTGTCTGTCTGTCTGTCTGTCTGTCTAACCTGTGTCCACATGCCTGTCTGTCTGTCACCCAGTCTATTGATCTGTCTGCTTGTTAGTCAAAATTGTCTTCTGTTAAACAGTCTTTCTGTTAGTCTGTCTGTAAATCTGTCTCCTGCATGTTTGTTTGTCTGCCTGTCAAACTGTTTGTCTACATGCCTGTGTATCAATCAGTCTGTCTGTCCCTCTGCCTGTCAATCTATCTAAATGTCTGTTTAGTTGTCTTCACATCAGCTTGTCAGCTACTCTGTCTGCTGGTTAGTCTGTCGATCTGTCTGTCTATCTGTCCATTTGTTTCTCTGTTAATCTATCTGTCTGCTGTTTACTCTGTCTATCTGGCTGTCTTCTGTCTACATGTCCATTTGTCTGTCTGAATGTCAATCTGTCTGTGAATCTGTCTTTCTGTCACCTGTCTGATTGTCTTTCTGTCTTCTGTCTACATGTCTATCGAGCTCTCAGTCTATCTTAATCTATCTGTCTATCCGCCTGTCTTCTGTCTACCTGTCCACTAAAAAAGATCCCCATCCCTCAGATGCATGTCATTCTTTTTGGCTCATCTTCATGAAGGGTAATAATTTCAGAGAGAACCTGAGCTTCTATAGTTTCCAAAAAAGTTTTTTTTCCCCCTCATTTCAGGAAAGCTGTAATAAATGAAAAAGTGTCCACTGTGTGTTTGCCTGAGAAGGACTACATCGTGCCCAGTGGGACAGAATGCTACGTCACAGGCTGGGGAGAGACCCAGGGTACGGAACACACACACACACACACACACACACACACACACACACACACACACACTAATTAGTATTGATCTCCCTATCGTGTTGTGTTTAACAGGAACTGGTGGAGAAGGTATTCTGAAGGAGACCGGCTTCCCAGTCATCGAAAATAAAGTGTGCAACCGCCCGGCTTATCTGAACAACCGAGTAAAGGACTATGAGATGTGTGCAGGAAACATCGAGGGAGGAACTGACAGCTGTCAGGTAACAACTAAAGCTCACCGAAAGCTTTTCTGAACCAACCGATTACTCAATTATACCATTTAAAAAGTACCACAGTTTACTGTATTCACACAGAATATACTGCATTTCAATATTTCTATAATATGATCCAACACAGAAAGACTCACACACACAGACTCTCTCACACACACTTACGTTTCACACAGTCGTTCTGTATGTCTGTCTGCCAATCTGTCTTTTTGCCTGCCTGTCAACAGATCTGTCTGTATGTCAGTTAATCTGTCAATCTCCCTGTCTGCCTGTCAGTCAGTCTGTCTGGCAATCTGTCTGCATGTCTCTCTGTCTGCCAATCTGTCTTTCTGCCTACCTTTTAACTTATCTATCTGTCTGTTTGTCCGTGTCAATCTCTCTGCCTGTCTCTTTCTGCTTGCCTTTCACTCTGTCTGCATTTCTGTCTCTATCTGGCTGCATGTCAGTCTGTCAGTCTGTCAGCTAATCTTTATGTCTGTCTACCTGTCGAACATGTTTTGTCTGTCTGCTTGTTGAACTGTATGTCTGTCTGGTTGCCTGATAGTCTGTCCGTTAGTCTGCATCTCTGCCCGCATGCTGATCTGTCAATTTATCTTTCTGTCTGACTGTCAACATGTTTGTCTGTCTGCCTGTCAGTCTGTCTATCTGCACGAGTTATAAATATAAAATACATAAACAGCTAAAAACATCAATGAAGCACTTTCCACTGCTCAAACACACCGACTCTCTTTCTCCCGCTCTCAGGGTGACAGTGGAGGTCCTCTGGTCTGCTTTGCCCAAAACTCCTTCATTCTTCAGGGAGTGACATCATGGGGTCTCGGCTGTGCCAATGCTATGAAGCCTGGTGTGTACGCTCGTGTATCCAAGTTCATCGACTGGATCGAAAAAGAGACGAAGTCCATTTAACAACCTGCATCTGAGTCTGAAATGCAAATTATTACTGAAGAATTCTAAATCAACAGTTCGCTGTTTTTCCCAAACTCTTTTCAAATAAAATGTAATGCGTTAATTTTGCATTTAATTTTAACAGGTAGCACGTTACATACACGTATTAAAGTGTATATTAAAGTAAAAGTGAAATTTGGATTCTGGTGTCTTGATTTATACAACAGATATAAAAATTAACTCTATACAGCAAAAGTGTTGGGACATCTGACTTTTCCAACCATATGTGGTTCTTCCCCAAACTGTGAAAGCACACAATCTTAAAAAAAAAAAAAAAAGTCTTTGGATGCAGTAGCATAACATTTTCCCTTCATTTAAGACCCAAACCTGTTCCAGCCTGACAATGCTCCTGTGCACGAAACCAGCTCCATGAGAATATATGCTTTACATGGGTTGGAAGATCTCCTGGTATAGATCTCTTGAACCCTATTGAACACCTTTGGGATGAATGTGAGCACTGACTGGTGAGGCTTCCTCTCCTTACCTACATCAGAACCTGAGTTTAACAACACCCTTATAGCTGAATGAATCTCCACAAGCACATTTTAAAATCTAGTCTAACATCTTCCCAGAAGAGTGTTGGTTATTATAACAGCAAATGGGGACTAAATGTGGAAAATCAAAAAGTACATTGCAACCTTATGCTCAGGTGTCTATAAACTTTAATGTAACTAAATTATACAAATATAAATTTGCATATGTCTAAAGAATAGATTCTTTGGACCAGAAACATCATAATGGAAAAGGCTTTGTATACCGTATTCGGACTATAAGCCGCTACTTTTTCCTCATGTTTTGAACCCCGCGGCTTAAACAACGAAGCGGCTAATGTATGAATTTTTCCTGGGTTTTTCCCGGTTTTACAGACTTTAAGCCAAAAAACTGAACCCCATAACATTTCACAAATAAAATTTCCGAACGGAAACGAAAAAACGCACCTCACCTGTGTTCTGAGCTGCACGGCTTCGGGAGAAAAAACTTTTTTTTTTTAAACGCACGACGATGCCAAAAGATAAGTTCTCCCGAGAGAAATAGAACTAGTTGTGAAAGGAAGGAGGAAGACAGTGAACAATGACTTTCTTGGTCGGCTACTGTTTAGATACAAGCCGTTGTAACCCGTTGAGTCTGGGTGAAGGGAGAGCTCGCTAACTCCAGTTACAACAGAAATCATATAAGCACAGACAGGTTTCCAAAACTCGTGCTTTTTTTTTTCTCTTGGCAACAGCGTTAAGGGTTAGTCAAAGAAACTTAGAAATTAGCATCAGAAAATAATAAGGACATATTCCTCAGTCTTACACACACGCAGTAATACTGAAAAAATGCAGTGCCAGGCTCTTCCCAAAATACCACTATGGTCCTAAAGGCGCCACAACATATTTCACCTGTTACACTGTGTAACAGACACTGTCTTTCGTTAAAGCCTGTGTAAAGTTAATTAGTTTCAGTGTAGACACCTGCAGCTTATAGACAGGTGCGGCTTATTTATGTTCAAAATAAAAATCTTTGTCAAATTCAGTGCACTTTATAGTCCGGTACTTTATTACTTTATTAATTACGGTAATTGTATGTTTTATTTACCAGCAGGAGGTTGATCCATTCACTCTGTAAAAAACCTCATCCCATAAGTAATTCAATATTACAAATCCCATGTTCACTCTCACAGATACTCTTCTATCACAAATCACTACTGCTATCACTCTTTTCCACACACTCCACCCTGCCTGTACTCTTTTCTTCACTTCTCTAACACACTCTTCTCAAATGTTGAGTAGAAATTTTTTAAAACAAATGTAAAAAAAAAAAATAACTACATAAAGACGGAGATCACATGTGATCACTAATCACTAATGACTCATAACAACTCCATTACCTTAGAATAATTCTTTACAGGCATCAACCATAGACACTGTACCCTTCAGAGCTATTGATTAGACAGTAATATAACCCAAACACTAGATATAATGAATTCTGTGCATTTCTTTTAATTGTTTTTAGTGAGTTTTGAACACAGGTTGTGCGTTTTCAGACATCACATATAATAAGCATTCGGTTAAACCTCTGACTATGGAAAATGCTGGAGCTCACTTTTATTGCTGCAGAAAATATTTATTCAATAATACATTTTTATTTGCTTGAACAAAAATTGTGACTGGAAATTTTTTTATTCAGCAGCTACACATAAATAAGCGCCAATATTTTCTGCCAAACATCATCTCTCCTGTTCTCCATCCTACAGTAATTCTTCAGTTAGAGCCAACAATGTCACATTGGCTGTCCATTAATCTTTTACTCATTCACTGTCCAATCCTAGTGTGTTTTTGATTTATACAGAGTGTGTTAAACAAAAGGAACATGCATGCATCTCTATAAAAACAGTAGCTCTTTCCAAACTCCTGACAGGCTCCGTATTTAAATCACAACTTAAAACGTTTGCAAACCCTTACAAGAAAGAAAGTGAACTTACAGCAACCAGTCATTTATGTTGGAGCTTATAGGTTTATTTGTGCATCACCACAGGCAACTTAAGCCATGACAATAATAATAATACAAACAATAAAGAAGGAAACAACAAATATTTGGTTTAAATGATATACATCTTTTCACCAGCTGTCTGTATAACTGTCTCCAGTCTCCTGTAATATTATATCTAGTAATATCTAAACAGCACCCTGTAGTGTTCAGGATAAAATACCATGACAACCAGTTCTGGTCTTCTTTACTGAGCAAAGTCATGTCCATCACACCACATGACCTGAGTCTACACATTACCTCCGTTAGAGTGCAAATGTTCCACTCAGACTGTGGTCGTTTCTTTATTATTTGTCACATCCGGGTGAAGAAGATTCTCCAGCTGATGACTTTTCACCACATTCTCTTTGTTTCTGTGGAAAGAAAAGACCAAATTTGAGAATAAAACGCAACATCAAGCCCGAGATTTTTCTTTAAAAAACTTTTTTTTTTTATTTATTTATTTATTTTTTTACTTGTGCGGGTTTTCAATGTCATCGATGGTCTCAGGAAGTGGTACACCTCTGGTCTCAGGAAGCAGAAGCACTAAACCCCCAGCTATCACAGCCAAGATTCCTGTTAGAGTCGTTTGAAAGTTGGTTAGAAGTGAGGTCTGATATGAACTGGAGTATTTCTACACGATCGGCTCAGTCAAGGTCATTGCAAAGCTTCGGTCATATGATGGAACTTTTAATCAGAAAAGTGATCAAGAGTTCAAGGGTAACTTTGGAAAAAAAAAAGTTATATAATAAATATACAGACAGGAGAAGCTGGGTTTTATATGAGAGCAGTAAGTCTTATGAAATCCAATTCAGAGTTTCCAAAAGACGTTAGAGTCTCTGAGTGAAGCGCTGAACTTTGGGAAAAACCTCGATACGTATTTAGCAGAAACCCAGCACCATCTTTAGAATACTGACTATGTATTAAAGCATGGTGGTGGTAGAATTGTATCAGCCTCTTGGTTGTTTCGTGACATGATTAAGTCTGGTCTAATTGAAGACAAGCTCAGTTCTGGGTTGGATCACTAAAAAAATGTTTTAGGATTAGTGGGAAAGATATTGAATATCATTAGAGAATACCTACACTATATTGACAAAGCACTGAAACACCTGAATTTCCCGCTCACGTGGTTCTTCCCCAAACTGTTAGCACAAATCTTCTTTTGATTTCAACTAGAAGACCCAAACCTGTTCAAGAATGACAATGCCCCTGAGCACAAAGCCAGCTCAGTGAAAGATCTTCAGTGGCCTGCTCAAGAGCTATTGAACCCTACTGAACACCTTTGGGATGAATTGGAATGGTACCCCAGGCCTCCTCACCTCACCTACATCAGTCCATACACTATTAAACTGAATTCAATTTAATACATTGTTGTTTATATATGAGGAAGAAACCTTGAGAGGAACCAGGCTCAAAAGGGGGACCCATCCTTATCTGGGTGGCACCGGATGAACATTCATTGCAGTTCCATTGTTGAGATGTGTAATAATAAGTGCTTAAATGCAACCCCTTGCAGTTTAACACCTTGCAGTTTTATAATAGTAATAAAATATCTTACATTTGATCTGAAGGCTACAGAAAGTTTTTTAAGGTATAAAACAATTTAAAAAGTAGTAAAATGATTTAATTGGTGGTGGTTGGAAAATGTGCAATTGTAATATCATTCAGCTTCATACACACCAAAAATGATAAGCGGTAGCTCCAGCCAGATGACGGCAAGTCGGTAAAGCAGAAATGGAGCTACAATTCCTCCGACATCACAGAGAGTGGAACACACAGAAAAACCCAAATTCCTTTGGGGGAATATATGCTGTTACTCTTTAGTTAGAGATCACTATACCATATTGTAATTCAAATTCATCACATTAGGAAGTAACACATTTTTTATTGGATGCATATACAGCCCACTGGAGCCCCAGTCCAATGTCATGTCCTGATTATGTCATGTCATTATGTCATATGCCATGTGTTATGCCATATGATGCTGTATAAGCAATGTCATGTCATTGTTTTGTCATGTTGTTATTATGTATGTCTCATCTCATCATGTCATATGTCATGCCATATGTTTTATGCCACATTGTTGTTATTTGATGTTCGGTAAACACTGATGTCATGCAGTTAGATCATGTTAAGTCATATGCTATGTTAACTAATGTTACGCAAGCAACAATGTAATAATGTCATTATGTCATGTCATGTCACGTCATGAATGATGTCATTTGATGTTAGTTAAGCAAAATGTCAGGTTGTTATATAATGTTATGTATCATATATACTGTTATGTCATGTTGTTATATCATGTTACGTATCATATATACTTTATCATGAATCATGTCTTATCACATTATGTATCATATATACTACATTGTCATAGTTATATCATCTTATGTATCAAATACTATTGTCTGTATCTTATATATACTATATTATGTATCATATATACTTTTTAAAGTCATACGTCACGTTACATGTCATGTTGTGTGTCATGTCGTTAAGTTGCGTCATGCCTTTCTTGATTTCCTTTGTTATTTGATTCTTTGAAGGCGAAAAAAACGTACCTGATGAAGGTCGGGTACAACTCCGTGTTCACAAACACCACCATTTCAAAAGCCATAGTAATTCCCAGTCTCCCGACACAAGCCACGGCTGTTTTAAACCAGAACATGCCTGCAGAAAAACAGATGTTTCAAGAGCAGTAAAAGAGTTTGTCTGAATGGATCTTCAAGCAAACGGTGCAGAAAAAAGATGTTAATAAAATTGTAAACCAAGTTTGGATAAAAAGTGGTTGCTCCCTATATAAATTTTCATATAAAGGACACCTGATTATAGGATTCTGTCCCAATTTGCTCTTATAATAACTTCCACTCTTCTGGGAAGATGTTCCACTAGATTTTGGAGTGTGTTTGTGGAGATTTGTGTTTATTGTCCACATGGGCATTAGTAGTCAGGTACTGATGTTGGGGGAGGAGCATTTAATGTCTATTAAACACACAAGAGTGTACAGGCTGCAGTGTACAACTTACTCTCTGGAATAAAAGCTGTGATAAGGCAGGCGGCTCCTGAGACAATATTAGCAGTTGCAAACGGCAGCCTTCTGCCGATACGGTCGATGGTAAAGAGGATGAGGATGGCAGCAGGGAATTCCACCAAGCCAGAGATGAGGAAGTCAATGTAGACATTTCCACCCAAGATCCCCAGGCGCATGATCAGGCCCTGATACACTACAGCGCTGGTAAACCTGACGGGAGGGTAAAAACACACTTTTCATATACGTGTTCTGCACTTCACGTGTGTGTTTAAGTTCATACATACGTACCAGTTGTAGCTAAGGATAAAGGTGTGCTTTCTCATCTTTGGGGTCCGGATCAAGTCTAAGAAAGAGGCTACAGCCATGTCTGTGCTATCGTCCTCCTTAAGGGTCTGTGGGAACAAGATTCAAAGGGTGCTTCATGGGCATGACAAATATGAATATTTGTATTGTGAAAGTCAGTGGCGGGTCATGCATTTGGTCCCTGGGCCTTCAGTGGGGACTTAATCCACCTCTTAATACCACCACTATCACGTCACATTAGAGAAACTATCAATACTATACAAAAATGCTATACATGAAATATGTATCTGATTATGGAATCTGATTGGTTTAAGAAACAGATTCATTGCTAATATTCTCTATGGTCAAAAGGCCAGCAGTACTGACATTGAAGGCTCTGGGCAGATTAGATTGACATGGCAGCACATAGAGGCTGAAATCTGAAAAAAAACGTCCTCATACACGTACGGGAAGCAGTGCAGCCAAGAGAAACGCTACGAAATGAAGAGACTGTTGTGAATTTGTAAAAATTTTGAAATGACATTAATTTTGTAACCTCTTTCCCCAACGCCACATTATTAACACACCTCAATTTTTTTGGAGAGCGTCATCTTGTTCGCTTTGGCCATTTGCTTTATGATCTCCACGGCTTTACTGGAGTTGCTCTGAGAGAGAAGCCATCGTGGTGATTCAGGAATAAACCTGGAAATAAGAACCATACAATAAAATAAATCTTTTTTTTTTAATTGCCATCGGTGACTCAAAATGTAATTTTATTAACATTTTTTATAAAGAACTTTTAATATGAAATATCACAAATCAGCAGAAAAAAAAGGACTATAAATCTTATAGTCATAAATAAGTTTATCCCTAATATACAAGCAAAAGGTGATGACGGAGGGAAAAAAAACGATAGGAGGATGAAACTTTGAGAGGAACTACTCTCAAAAGGGAACCTGTCCTCAGCATTGTTGAAGTTATTGATGCACTCTGAGAGACCCAAGTGCAAAACTGTTGGAATGTATTCGAGTCAAAATCATCTACATGATTCCTAAGTGAAACTATCCACAGTAGGCTCATGCATATATGAAAACCAATAGAGAAGTATTGCTAAGATAACCCTCAGTCTTCACCAGTAGTAAGCCAGAAAGCCGAGGTATGGAGCTGTGATGACAATCTGCAGCCAGCGCCAGGTACTGATGAGGTATGCCATGAGGGGCAGGATGAGGATACCCATGCTGAAGACCATCTGGAAGAACACAGCAACTGGCCTCCGGTACTCCACTCCGACCAGCTCTGTAACTAAGAGCAGAACCAAGGAGGCATGAATTTATATCCAAACATGTATATACTGTACATGTAGCAGCCTGGGAAAACCCTTTTTATGCAAAAAGATTTCTCAAAACCATACGATTTTTCTAAAATGCACATCCCGTACCCCTTCATAAAGGTCTATATACCCATGTTACATTTATTTATTTTTTTTATTAGATAAATTAGCTAGTTCACTATCTTAGCCATATATTTGTACATTATTTTGCCATCTGTCTTTTAAATCCTTCATATTACATATTTTATTTATTTTATTTTTTTATTGTATGCAATTAAATTCTGGTTTGTGTAAATTCTGTTCCGGAGAAAAAATAAAATGTTTTTTACTACCCATTTTACTCAGTATGCAGTAGTTGTGTGTAAACAATATAATCCGAATCTGAATTTGAAGCATGACAGTTTGCGGACACCTGACCATAAAACAGGTATGTGCTTCTTTTTGAACATTTCATGTTTAATCGTTTTGCAATTAAGTGTCGATCAGTGAACAGCTGATAACCTCAACAGTGATGGAACTATGATGAGTAAACATTTGGTGTCACCCAGATGAAGATTTATTTATTTTTTTGAATTTTTTTTCTCAACAGCATGCAGCTAATTTGATGTTAAAATGTCATACTTAATGCCTAAATTATTAAATCTTAAAAACTAAAAAAAATTAAAACTAAAATGTTAGTAAACTGTTAGTTAGTTATTTGTATCTTTGTTTATTGATTTGTTTCTATGTCCGGTTTGGCTACAGTTAAATAAATCACCAATATATAAGATAACTTTGAATACTGAAATTGCACTTTGTTTCAGTGTCACGCATTTTTCCTGCCTAGCAAATTTTAATTCTGTCAGCCAAAGTTAGCGATATTAGCTGTTTGGAATAGCAGGATGAAAGGAATGAAGACATGTTAATGCATATTTATAGAAGTTAAAATGTAAAAGAGCTAGAATATAGTCATAGTTATTACATGATCATTTAAACCAAATGTTTATATTTCATAGTTAAAAAATAGACTACCAAGGTTAAGCGTGTTCTGTTTTTTATTTCTGGATTTCTTACAGCCAGCTTCAATATAAAAGTCATATAATGATTGCTTTCTTACTCAGGACAAACGCCACCATCCAGCCACCCTTAGACCCAAAACCATACAGTGCTCTGAAGACCAGCAGGGAGATGTAATTCGGAGATACTGCCACTAGAATTCCTGTAACTGTATTCAGAACACAGGATGCCAGGAATACTGATTTTCGACCAAACCTATAAGAACAGAGTGGAAAAAAGCATCTCAGTGTATTTAGGTTTTATAGTAGTAGGCCATGCACTTCACACCTAGGACTTCAGTGGTACCTTACCTGAATCAATTCACCTCTTAATACCAGCCTGACTCCACAGCATTAGGAATCATCGATATTATACGGAGGTTTTATAGAGGACTATATCATAGGCAGGTATCTAATACAGCGAGAATAAACCCAACAAGTCTCCTTTCACTGCAGCCACAGCTGAACCGCACACATAGATCCATCATCTCCAGCAGAAGTGTTGATATTAAACTCGTATAATGACCCCTGCATTTTTTGTGGATTTTTTTCCATGTACTGTTCTCCTGGAAATTTGGACTGAAGACGTGTTTTTGTTCAAATTCTACACGAAAGTGTAAACTATAACATAGAATATAAGTTTATAAATTTATAGTATAAAAGTAAAAATATCTGTCTTGTAAATGTCCTTATAAGTGTATCTGTAACCAAATCAATTTCTTCTCCTCTGTCAGCCATTGTGGAATGGGAAAAAAAAAAACAGCTATTAAACTCACAAATATATGTTTGAGTTTGTGCAGTTTGCAACAGATACGGGATGCAAGCTCTGACAAGTGCGCTCTCTGATCATCCAATCAAAAGACAGGAAAATGCAGACGTGACCGGACGCCTTCTAGTGGGCCTCGGAGTGTAAAGGATCTCAATTTGATTGGTTAAAACAACAGCTTCAAACAACATGGAGTTTAAAAAACAACAAGCTCACAGTGAAGGCCTTATAGCAGACAGATGCATTTGACCTCAGCAACATGTGATGTGATGACTGAAATATGATTGGATTGAAATTACAATGTATACAGACATCCAAGAGAAATGTTATGAAATAAAGAGGATTATATAAAAATTATTTATATAAATGAAACTATAATGAAGTCAGTGATTCTGCTAGAGTTTGGGCCAGCAGAGAAGGTCTTGCTGGCCCTAAAGGCTCACCACTAAGGTTTCATTGGTAATAAAAATACATCCATACATTGCATATATTGTGCTTTTAAAAATGATTAATAAACTTCTTTTCATAGAAAACCTTTTCCATACTGTGGGGAACAAATTTGTTGATATCAGCTGGTAAGTCTGAGTAAGTTCTTCCTATAGAAACCATGATGAGGTAGAATGAGTGCATGAATTAAAATTTGGTCCTTTGCTGTGTAGCCAAAACGAATTCTATGTTCAGATAAAATTAGAATCGAAAGTCCTGAAACGCTGTTTTCTACATTATGGAAGTTGATGAAGTCCAAGTATGCTTAGGGCGTTAAATACAGTTATTTTTTGCCCTTGCAACAATGGTTTAGGGTATGTAGTGGTTAGGATGCGGCGCTCTCACCGATGCGGCCAGGGTTCAATTCCCGGTCAGGGAACCGACCCCAGCCATTAGGGTTGCACAAGCCAGTGCACTCTTAGTGCCAGTCCCAAGCCCGGATAAATGGGGAGGGTTGCGTTAGGAAGGGCATCCAGCATAAAAACATGTGCCAAATCAAACATGCGGATCATGAATACAGATGATCCGCTGTGGCGCCCCCTAATGGGAGAAGCCGAAAGAAAGTTTATTAGGGTAGGTTAACTACACAACTACCCATGACATCAAGATTATAATCGTTACTGAAAACCATCATTAAACCTAAAACTGTCAGTGAAAAAACTTCAGATGAAAATAAAAATAGGAGTATCAAAAACTAATCTTTCCCCCACATGCAATTTAATAAAGGGGAGGAAGCCAGCAAATGTAAAAGAAGCTCACAATGAGGGAAAAAATTTTTTGTCATGAAAGAGAAAGATTATAAATAGTGAAGTATGAAGCTGAGCATATTTTTTTTATGAATACCTTTGAACATTTATCCGACCGTAGAGAATTAGAGAATGTATTATTATATATGCAGGAAACAAGTGTCAAATACACCATGTAGAGGAATTCCTACTCTGGGAATCCTCCCAAGAGCCAATGTATGAAGTGTACAATGTAAACATGGAAGATATGAATGTCCAAAGTCCTTCAGAGGTAGGTCCATGATGTTCTTCACATTGTTAAAAGGTCAATTTGTTTAGACTTCATGGTTTGGGTTGTGCTCTAACATGCACCGTTATCTGTGGGACCTCATATAGACATGTGTGTGCCTTTCCAAATCAACTGAATTTACCTCAGGTGGACTCAAATCCAGTGGAGGAAACATCTTAAGGATTATCAGGAGACACAAAATGCACCTGTAGCCACTGGGTATTTCGATATGTCACAGGTCTATGCTGCTGTTTTGCATTTCCAATTATATGACTGGTCAGTGAGAACGTCACAAAATGAATACAAATCCCATTTACATTTATGTTATTTGGCAGAAGCCCTTATCCAGAGTGACCTACAACTGAGCATTTGAGGGTTAAGGGCCTTGCTCAAGGGCCCAGATTTAAACCCATGACCTTCCAAACCAAAGACCAATGACCTAGTGGTTAGCTACCAGCGTACAGTAATATTTTTTAGAACTATAATAACCCTGTGCTTCCTGATTGTGTCCATGCAATCCGTCTTACCCAATATGTCCATTCCATAAAATTTTTTTATTCAGATTTTCCTGCTCATGTGACCTGCTTGTTCTCTGGAATATGGATGCTGATAATTAGATTAGACTTTGACACATTACACTAACTTACTTAGGGTACATTCATTTCAGTGTTAAAGCAGACTTACTTCAATACTCAATAAGAGGTATAAGATGCACTAGTGGTAGGAGTTTAATGGTACACGTATTCGTACCAAAAATATTTAGTACAGGGCTTTTGGTTGCAATCCTATCTACGTGTGGAACATGTAGCTCAAAATCTGAGTTCCCATTGGAATGTTTGTTTAGTCTCCACCTCGCACTTTGAGTGCATTTTTTTAATTATTATTAAAATTATTATTATTATTATTATTATTATTATTCAACATGAAGCCATACACAGCAATGTCAGGGGTATGAGGGGAAAAAAAGAAAGAAAAGAAATTACAGTTAGCGCAGTGTCACTGTGACTACTGACTTCGTAACGGAAATATGAGTTGTTTTGCGCATGCATGAAAATGCTAAAGAATCCATAGCGCCAGCTTTAGCTAATGTTTGTGCTATTGATTCTTTAGCGTTTTATGTCCAGATTCAAGAATTTCTCTTAAAAAGGAGAAAATCCTGACATTTCCACATATCAAAGGGAGTGAATGGATGAAAGATGGAAGTAATGAAGAGATTTGTTAAAGTCTGCTGAAACACACACGGCTACGTACCGAACCATGAATTGTGTGTACTGTTACATCCTTAGAATATATACAAACATATTAAAACATCTGACTTTTTCCAGCCATGTGTGGTACTTCTCCAAACTGTTACCACAAATGTACTGTATAGGACGTCTTTGGATGACCCTTCACTTGAACCAGGAGATCCAAACCTCGTTCCAGCATGACGATGCCCCTGTGCATAAAGCTGGCTACATAAAGATATGCTTTACATGGGTTGGAATGGAAGATCTCCTGCTATAGAGCTCCAATCCTATTAAACACCTTTGGGATGAACGTGAATGCTGACTGCACCCCAGACCTCCTCACCTCACCCACATCAGTACCTGACTTTACTAACTCCCCTGTGGCTGAATGAATCTACACACATCTAGTGGATGTTCAAAAAGAAACCAATACAAATCTTATGATCAGGTGTCCACAAACTTTTGTCTAAATACTGTACCATGCCATGGCGAACAGGAAGGAGGAGTGACGGAAGCGTGTTGTACCTGTCGGCGAGGTATCCGATGGCAATGCTGCCTATTAAAAAACCAACAGAGAGCGTTGCCTGGCACATGTCTAATAACCAGGCGTCCTCGCACACCATATTAAACTGCAACACAAAGAAACATGGAATATAAAAGATCAGACTCACAGCATTCTGTTATCAGACACTGATTTGATAGATTCTTTGAAGGAGTGTTGGCTATGTGGCAATACACTGTCGCTTAATTAATCTTTTCAACATAGAAATGAGAAAAAAGTGATATTTAAATACAACTTGTAAATACAACTTTTTCACAAAGATTTTCACCTTTCACACTGGCTTTATACCTACAAACCGCCATATACCTACATATTATATATGATTCCTAATCTCTTTATCAGGTGTCAACAGCATTACAGAAGACAATAAATTAGATAAATAGATTCTTGCCTATGGTATGTTTACAGGGGATTTAAAGTCTGTAAAAAACCCTAATAAATCGATCAAACAAAAGGTAGGCAGGTTTTATTATATTATTACATTAATTTCAAAGCAAATGTGTGGAGAAGTTAAACATACCATTTGAATGAACATGAAGGACATTTCAACATGACAATGACCCAAAGCGCACAGCAAAATCAATAAAGACATGGCTTAAGAAAATAATAAATCAAACTCCTGGAACGGCCCGGCCAGAAATCATTCCTCAATTACATTGAAAACCTATGAAAAGAACAGTGGGATTAAATTCCATAGTCCAGATCTGGAAGGTTATTGGAGACTTATTCAGAAAGACTTGATGCTGTAATAAAGGCAAAAGGTGATTACACAAAGTATTCATTTGGGAGTGTGAACTTTTTTCCTCTGCATTTTTTTGTTGTTATTCGTGTTTATATTCTTAAAACCTGAAATTGAATTCAAGGGTCTGTGAAATTTTTATATAAACATTTACGGCATTTGGCAGACACCATTATCCAGAGTGAGACAGTTTGGAGCAGCTACTGGGGCCTTGCTCAGGGGCCCAAGAGTGGCACCTTGGTGTGGCTGGGATTTAAACCGACGACCTTCATATTTAAAGTCTACTGCCTTAACCACTAACCTACCATCTCCCCCTATTAAAAAAAATAAAAATAAAAAAAAATTTCATAATAATTATAATAATGATAATAATAATGAGAGTATATACAGTATGTATGCATGTATGTATGTATAACCATTTCTAAATACATATTACCCAATATATTTAGATTTTTATAGTCTTATTTATTTATATATATTTTAATCACATTTATTTTCATATTTAATCATTTTTTTAAGCGAATTTAATCCATTAATTCAATGTAATAACAGCTTTTTTCCCTGATCAGAGCCACAATGAATCCGAAGCCTATCCTCACACCATGCCATACACACACCTGTGTCTCAACCATTTACCCACTGCCACACTTTTAACCGGTAAGAGAAAACCGGGAACCTAGAGGAAACCCGAGAACGTAGAGGAAACCCACTGAGACTTATGAGTACGAGGTGAGAGGGCAAGGATATCTGCTGAAACACTGACATGCAGGAAAAGACTGAGCTGTTATCTCATAATAGTGGAACAGCTGCAAAACTTGAGAAACTAAATATCTATTCGCTATAAATAATATAAAAAAGTAAACTTGGTGGGTGCATTTCTGCGTGCTCATCGGAAATATTAGATCTGTAACAAATAAAGAAAATCGTACCTCCGTGACGAAAGACTCCCTTCCCTCGTAATTGTAATCCCAGCCATCCTTGCAGGCACTGGTGGGCAGAGCAGCACGCTTCGCCTCGCCGATCTCGCTATCCAGCTCGTCACAGCCGACATCGGAGACGTTCCACTCCACATCAAATCTCTCACACTGGCTCCGCACCACTCCAGCAGATGTGTTCTGAAAAGGCACAGCGACACCGAGCGCCTTCTCTAAGCTCCAGTCGCAGTGCATCTGGACCTGCTTGATGCCCGGGTTACGGCACCAATGCTCTGGGGTGAAGCCGAGAAACACGATGCCCACGTAAACTCCGGCGAAGGGCACCGAGACGAGACACAACAGGGAGAATACACGTTTCTGGAATGGGCCGAATTTGCCTGCTTCTTCTAAGATGTCGTCGAAGGTGGTCATGGCGGCGGGAGTGTACAGGGCTTCACTGTGCGTGGTCTGAGCAGCGGCGGCGTATTTACACACTTTCGAGTGCAGAGTCCAGGGAAAGCAGGCTGACCCTCGAACCAGTCATGCTGGGATTGAGCTACGATGCTTTGAATGGGCACACATGGTCTACGTTACTCTTTAATACAAACAGCCGTGTTGTGCAACGAGTCTCTCGACGGAAGCTCAGCCAAAAGATCTGCTTCACCAGTGCGAAACAGAACACCTCATACACTATACAGCCAAAAGTATGTGCACCTATGACCATCTCAATCATATGTTTCATTCCAGATTTATTCCATTTTTATTCTAAACTTCTACTCTTCTGAAAAGACGTTGGAGTTTGGTATGTGGTTCTTTTTGAAGATACCATTTCACATTTAGTCACCCCATACATTCCATTCTACATTTAGTCCCCATAACTTGCAGGCTGCAGTGAAGACAGCCTGAAATTCTTCCTTGGCATATCCTAGAGTGCAGAGTCAGCCATTATACAACCCCCATAAAGCACAGAAGGTTAAGGGCCTTGCTCAAGGGGCCAACAGTGGCACCTTGGCAATACTGGGTCTTGAACCTCTGGCCTTCCGAACAGTAAACTACAATCTAAACAACTGAGGTACCCAGGTATTAATATAGGTGAGGAGAGGACTGGGGTGCAGTCAGTATCCCAACTTATGCCAAAGGTGATTAATAGCTCCATAGTAGCAGGAGATCTTCCACACCAGCCCATGTAAAGCATATTTTTATCAATCTGGCTTTGTGCACAGGGGCATCATTATTCTTGAACAGGTTTGAGACTCCTGGATCAAAGGGAAATTTGAAGCTAAAGTATACATAGACATTTTTATGGAGGAACTGGAATGCTGACTGCACCCCAGTCCTCCTGCATCAGTATCTCCAAATCTTCAAAAGCATACTTCAAAATCTAGGGGAACATGCTCTCAGAGGAGTGGAGGTTATTATACCAGCAAATGGGGACTTAATGTGGAATTGGATGTTAAAAAAAAAAAAAAAAAACCCACACCAATTTAATGCTAAATAAAGTAAAAACAACCAGACACATTTATTTGTCTTTTTTTTTTTTAAGCAATGCAAACAATTTCCTTCAACCTTTGGAGTGTAGAACGTTTCAGAACATGTAAATATCTGAACCCGGACAACCCCCTGGTGTGAAAACATCGCTTAGCGACCAGAGTAAATATTTTAACAGCCGTTCTCTTTTTTCTTTTCTTTTTTTTATTGAAATAATGTTATGTCTCAGTTTGAACATATTTAAATAATCAAAAAAAAAAAAAAAAAAAAAAAAAAAAAAGACAAGCAAACAAGTGTAAAGAAATTTTGGCAAAAACAGGGCGGGAGGCTCTGTATATGAGATTATAAAAAGAAAAAAAACACTTACTGAGATTGTGTGTACGGTGAGTGACAACCTTCAAACAACCTTCATAGCAGACACGATGTGTAGCATTCAGACACCTGCGTCTCATTATGATCAAATCGTACCATTTTTCAAAAAAAAAAAAAAAAAAAAAAAAAAATCAAAATCACATAAGTCACAGTCTTGAGTCTAAGGCCGAAAGAAATCAAACAGCAGTCATCAACTTTTTAATTTTCTTTTCTTTTACCTTCAGAAAGAAAGAAAGAAAAAAAAAAAAAGAGTGCATTGTAAGTTGCAAATGGAACGCAACTGTGCAAAGAATGAATAAAATGACGCACAATAATTCCTGAATGAAAGACTGAGACCATTTTTGAATTTTGTGAAATCGTGGAGGGAAGAGGGTTAAAATACTGCACGTGTTCCGTCGAGGGCTTATACGTCATGCTTCGAGAGCGAACAGGGAAAGCAATGCACAGGATGTCCTTTTTTACTCAAAATGCTGTTTTTTTTTTCTATGTATAAAGAAAGCGTAATTTAAAGCAGCTGAAAGAAAAAAAAAGAAATCTGAGCAAACGTTAATGCGATTCCTCATGGCTCCATGTGCAAAAATACTGCAAACCTTTAACGCAAGATTTTCCCGTATTCACGACTGGCTACTGGTTGCCATGGAAACAAGCGGAAACAGATGAAGAACACAGCTGAAATAAAATCAACCCATTTTATTAAATATCAGGTCACACACACACACCATCTTCCTTTTTTTTTTTTTTTTTTTGTGCCTCAGTGTTTACAATAACGTCTGGATCTGACCTGGGCGGGGGAAGAAAAAAACAAAAAGCGCAATTCTAAACGATGAAATATTTCCATCGTCAAGGCCGTCACAACTGTCCGTTGATAAGCAGTGAAAAGAAATAAATAGATTTCCCTTTAGAAAACCACAAAACAGCTACAATAAAAAAAAAAAAAACTAAATGAGCAGAGCGGATTTTAGAAGTTCATGAAAGTGCTCCTCAGACTCTCAGAAGGTCCTCGTCGCTGTCGTCTGGGTCTCCCTGTGCTTTCCTCGAAGGCCTGAAGCTCGGTTTGGACACCTTCTTTCTCGCCGTGTCGTCCAGCAGCCCCACCAGATCCTCGTCGCTCTCGTTCTTCTTCAGGAAACGGGAGGAGGAATAAGGGGCGGAGTCTCGTCCCGGGTGAACCCGAACTCTAGGGGTGGTCAGGACTTCTTCCTCGCTGTCCTGATCGTCTAGGGAGAAGGAGCGCAGGGCATCAGCACTCACCGGCTTGGTGGTGATGTGGCCGTTCTCGTAAGGCGTCTGCGCCGGAGTCTCCACCTCCTCCATCAGCCACTCCATCTCGTCCTCGCAGCCGTCCTCGTCTGTGTTCACCTGGGACGCAGTAGCGGTTTTTTCACAAATACACATTCACATAAACGTCTTAATACGTAACACTTGCTTAGCCTGGTTTAGATCCTTTCCCAGTTGTGTGCATAAGTATTCCCCCCCCCCCCCCCCCACGAACTGTTCCGACCCCAAGCTCTGTTTAGTTCACGTATTTATGTTTTGTTTGTTGATTTTTTTTTTCATATTTCGATAACTATACTAATTTCCCACAGCTCAACATGATTGGCTTTTTAATTGTACGACATGACATACACAAAATAACCCAAGTAGTCCATTTCAAAAACATGTAAAATATTAATCGATTATTCAAACGATCACACAATATGAACAAAAGTTTGTGGACACCTGACCATAAGATTGGTATATACTTTCTGAACATCGCACTCCAAAAATGAATTCGTATTTTTCTCATATAATAAGCTCCACTCTTCTGGGAGGATTCTGGGAAGATTACATATTTGGGTGTGCTTGTGGAGATCTGTGAAGATTCATTTAAGCATGGATTCATCTCAAAGATGTTCAGCGGGGTTGAGTTCAGAGCTCTACAGCAGGAGATCTTCCAATTCAACTCACGTAAAATCATATATTCAATGGAGCTTTGTGCACAGGGGCACGGTCAAGCTGGGACTTGGGGGTTTGGCTCTCTAAATTCAAGTGAAGGGAAAATGTAATCTAAGCGCATCCAGAGACATCCTATACAGTTGCCTCTATCTGAGACATCGTATTCTGTTGTTGCGCAGTTTGGGGAAGAAGCAATGTAGGGCTGGAGTCGGGCGTCCCAATACTTTTGGCCACACAGTGTACTAATAAATATTTCCACAAAAAAAACCTAATAAACACAAATACATGCGAGTACCTTGGAGTATTTATAGGAAACTTGATTTCTCCGTTTGCAGCAGCTGGTGAGCTTCTGTAAAAAAAGCCCCCTGCAAACACAAGTAGAATCGTACAGAAGTGAATGAGTGGGAGAAATTCTGAAATAATAATAACAATGTCGAGTGTGTGTTTGTACCTCCTCTCTCGCTTGTAAAGCAGCAGAACAAGCAAACAGATGGTAAGCACCAGCAGCAGCAGGGTCAGCACCACCCCTAGAGCCTGACTCCGCCCTGATAATCCAGCATCATCGTTGTCATTAACCTGCTGATTCATGGTGCTTCAAGAACATCAACAAAGAGATAAACAAATGTTGAATCCACTCAAATATAAAACACAGCTCATTATACTACAAGCGTGTGGTAGTATTTTACACGAAGGCTATAGTACAGCCTATTAGCTTTTGAACTTTATTAGCATATTTGAATATTCATGAATGTATCATTTCATGCACGAGTGGAATATAGAGCTACGCTATATTGACCCCTGAACATAAGATTGTGGAATGGGATCCTCATAAAAGAGCACATACCAATGAGACCCCATTTGCACTTATAGTACCTCCACTCTTCTGGGAAGATGTTCTACTAGATTTTATGGAGATTTCAGCTCATTTAGGGTGTTAGTAAAGTCCTGGGGTGCAGTCAGTGTTCACATTCATCCCGAAGGTGCTCTACAGCTCTATAGCAGGACATCTTCAACCCCAAACCATGCAAAGTAGATCTTCATTGAGCTGGCTTTGTGTACAGGAGCACTGTCATGTTTGGGACTCCTAGTTAAATTATGTGCCTCCAACTTTGTGCTAAGAAGCATATATGAGTGGACATGTCAGGTGTCCCAATACTTTTGGTTATACAGTATCTTGTCTTATTTCCATCTCTGGTGCTTTGTGTATATATTATATATGTTATGGGGTAACTGTTTGAGGAAACGTCTAAAACCTATGATCTGAGGCTGTAGGGTTACTTACAAGAGTTTGCAGACTTTGTCCGTGTGCCAGACGAACAAGTACTGACACCCGTCTGTCTCCAGAAGGAACTCTGGGATTCCCATTCCAGCCTCGGGCTTGCAGTGGAACAAAATGGTCGACGACATGGTCTTTGACTTGTCCCGGCCGCACACGGACTCTGAAGGCACCAGGACGTCTAGACTGTCCCCTACAAACAAAAACAACAAATTAAATATTACCACCTGAAAAAAAAACCGCCTCCACTTATGTGCCCTGATGATCGAGTCTCGCCTTTGATGTAGTACTTGGCCTTGTTGGAGGAGCCGATTTTCCTGCAGTAGGTGGCGCCATTCTTCACCTGGCAGATGTTTGCTCCCAGACACTGGGATAAAGAGCTGTCTGTGATGCCCGACAGCTGGATGTGATAGATGTAACTGTCACCATTGGGTCTGATGTCTCCGGTGGCATTGTGGCGGCTGTGAGTCGAAGAAGGAGGAGAAATTGAGAAAAAAAAAATTCTACAGCTACACGTAAATAAGTTGCGATATCTAAGGTAACCCAATCAAATGCCTAGAAAGTAACACAAATTAAAAATAAATTATATGCAAAAAAGTTTGGGCCTCCAAGTTCAAATGAGGGGAAACATTTCATTAGAAAGTATTCAGAGACAATTGTGTGCCTCCAAATTTGTGGTAACAGTTCGGAGAAGAAGCACGTGTAGGTGAAAAATCAGGGGTCCCAATACTTTTGGCCAAAAAAGGGTATATAAATAAACTGGGCTACAATGGAGTTCTTATCAGTTACAGACTTATTCTGCGTTTTTTTTTTTTTTTTAGTTTGTGGTACAGTTAAAAATAAGCCTCAGACCTGTAGTAAAGATCTCCCAGGCTGAACACGGAACCAGTCTGGGGAACCTTGATGGTGCCGTTCACCATTTCCACCTGCTCTCCTTGCTGCTTCACTGCACAGGCAGCTCGAGTCTCCCATTCCACCCAGAACTCACAGGATGCTGTATCCTCCCTGCATGTACACACACACACACACACACACACACACACACACACACACACACACACACACACAAACACAAACACACACACACATATTAGGAAAGTGCTCTCCATAACTAAAACTGACCCAATTCTCACCTCATTTCGATTGCGATCAGTTTTTTTTAAACTATGATACAAAAATTATATGCAGTTCAATATGTACAGTTCACTTTTATTTCTTTGGTTCAGACAGACAGCAAATCATCAATTTAGTTAAAGTGCCTTCTGACTTCTAACTAATGGCCCTTTTATAAACACGCCTTTGTAGTAAACCAGACGTTCTTTTCCTGTTGCGTGTGCAGGAAGTTACAGGTTACAGCTCTACCTCTGCCATGTTAATCTGTATTCTATGTGACTCTCAGGATACGCCGTATTCGCGTAGAATGCGTACGAGAAACAGTTTAATGACAAGAAATTGATCTACACATCAAATATTGGACACTTTCTGTACAATAAAAGTTTAGCGCATCTTCAATTATAATAATAAAAATAAATCCGTTCCTACCGAAGAAAATGTTTTGAAAACGATGCATCGCAATACAAATGAGTCACATAAGGCCTCAAAGAACAACACTAAACTCTAAAATAGTTGTGGGAAAACTTGCTGTGGGCGGAAAAAAGGAGTTTGACTGTAATGACTCCTAGAAAAATAAACATTTTGCCTAAATGATTAAAATGCTTACTTGGTCTACGCACTGTCTAGACTTTGTTTCTCTTTCTGTCAGAACTCTGGAGCCAAGGAACAAGATACCCAGTGTGAATGTTTCTACTGATACGAGTTTCAAATACATATTTTGCCTGTAACTAAGGTCTAATAAAATGTGATTTTTTTTATTCCAATATCGCATTATAATATCGTGTATAATATCGATCGGAAAATATTGCGATATGAATTTCAGCTCGTATCGCCTGCCCCTACTTCCTAACGCAGCGATATTTCCCCATGTGAAGCTTTGACCATTGATGTCACACAAGGTCAATGCTGTACTGTCTGGCATAAAATGTTAATCTATTACATTTGGTAATAAAGCATCCTTTAACTGGGAGTAAACTGTAACTGGAAGTAAATCAACTGTAAGGCCGAAAGACAAGGCGATGCAGATGTTCCAACACTGAATTAATCTTGCATCAAAGCAATAAACTGGGTTTTAATGTAACCTCCCATCTACTATATAAGCAAATACATGTCTGATTCCCAGGACACATTCACTGTACTGAGAGAAGCCTGTTTATTCAAATAAATCACTTATGATTAAAGTCTAAGAGCAAATGCTGAGGAATAAATCACTTTTTACTAACATTTTTACTTCAGTAAGACGCAGGAGTAACAGAGTTTTCCACTCATGGTCAACCCGGGGTTCAGAAAATTCAAGTTTGTTTAAAATGATGTGAGAGAAAGCATTATCAGAGCTATACATCTTTACCACCCCCTATCATTTAACCTTCACTGAACTGCCAGTCAACACAGACATTTTTTAGAAATCGTACATTTTATGGTGCCAAAGATTGTCAATGCAATAGAGAATAATAAAATCACACTACACAACAGATGCACAGGTTTTTAATCAAAGTTTCTTTCAATATCTCAACCAGAACAAGACTCACTTCAGGAGTTTGGGATGGCCCACGGTGTCTCCGCACGTCAGCTGCACGATGGTTTTGGCCTGTTTTGAATTCCCACACACGGCATCCCCCATTGTGTAATTAACCTGGATCTTTCCATCTGGAGAATGAGATGTGGTTATTGATTTATTTATTTAATCACCAAAACAATGAACGCTCTTGTATCTGAATGCATTGGAAATTGGAAATCCCGCTAACCAGTGAAGCCCATGTTCTGAGTAAAAACTCGTCCCAGGGTCTCCGTCTTTCCACCGGAACGCCTGCGACACACGGAGGCTCCGTCCGGACAATCGGTCAGACCTCCGTGGATTTCCTGGCACAGGTTCAGGTAGAACCTGCGAAACAATGTGTTCCAAAAAAATAAATAAAATAAAAAAAAATTTGATTTGACCTTTTGAGTCCAAGTTTTATTACTGATTAACACACAATACATTTAGATGCAGGGTCGACATGGTCCAAGATGTTCTGAATGAAAAATAATAAAAACATGAGCAGCACTGTGACAAGTCAAATGCAAGTTGGCGCAGTGAAACTTTACATCAATCTATAACAACGCCGATTCCAATGAAGTTGGGAAACTGTGTAAAATGTTTACAAAAACAATTATTTTTTTTTCAAAATAGAACATAGAAAACATATCAAATGTTTAAACTGAAGAAATGTACCATATGCACCAGAAATAAGGTTCTTCTGAATGGCTGCGAAACATTTTTAAAAAGCAACAAACATCTAATCAAAATAAGTGTTATTAAAATTGAACAGTTGGAGAAACATTTTGCAACTTCTTCTTCTTCTTCTTTCAGCTTCTCCCATTAGGGGGCGCCACAGCAGATCATCCGTCTCCGTTCCCCCTGTCCTCTACATCTACCTCTTTCACACCAACTACCTGCATGTCTTCCCTCACCACATCCATAAACCTCCTCCTTGGTCTTCCTCTTTTCCTCCTTCCTGGTGGCTCCATCCTCAGCATTCTCCTACCAAATGTAACTCATGTCCCTCTTCTGCACATATCAAAACCATCTCAATCTCATCTCCCTCACCTTGTCACCAAAACGTCCTACATGCGCTGTCCCTCTAATAAACTAATTTCTAATCCTGTCCATCGTCGTCACTCCCACTGAACATCTCAACATCTTCAGCTCTGCTACCTCCAGCTCCTGCAACTAACCAGATTAATTGGCAACTAGGAAATAAGATATGGTTTAAATAGTATATTTAAGCGAGGCAGAGACTCTGTGTGGAGCTTCTCTACAAATTGTGGAACAATTTTAGAATAATGTTCCTCAACATCAAATTGAAAAAACAGTTGAATATCTTATCATTTACAGTATACAAGATCATAAAAAATTGCAAAGTGTAAAACTGTTCCTTATCTCTGATGGCATGGGGGGGTGGAATAGGCAACTTGGACATTTGTAAGGAAGAAAGAGCTCCATCAATGAAATGATTCAATCCAGAAAACATCTTTACCAGGGGAGGCCTTGAATATTTGAAGACAATGCCAACTGCGTTCTGAATCTATTAAAATAGCATGACTTCGTTGTAGAAGAGTCCATGTGCTGAATTGGTCTGCCTGCAGTGTAGACCTTTAACCAGTTGAAATCATTTGGCATGTGATGCAACGAAAAACACAACAAAGAAGACCCAGAACTGTTGAGCAGCTAGAATTCTGTATAAGTCACATATTGGACAACATTCCTCTCCCAAAACTTCAGCAAATAGCTTCCTCAGTTCCCAGATGTATATGAACAGAAAATGTGATGTTATACAGTGGTAAACACGGCCCTGTCGCAACTTTTTTGCTTGCCATTACTTTTTAGTACTTTATTAGTACTTTGTTGCAGCCATTAAATTCAAAATGACCGTATTTTTCCCTTAAATTGACATATATTCTCTGTTTAAACATCTGATATGTTTAAATGCATGTTTTTGTGAATAGAATATGGATTTCAGATTTGCAAATCATTGCATTCTGTTTTTACTTACATTTTACACAGTGTCCCAACTTTTTTACAATTGGGGTTGTCGTAAAATGAGAGAAACTGATTTAAGTCTGTGGAAGTGACCTTGAGTTTGAGAAACATGCTATAAAACAGTTTGAAGAAGCAGGAGAAGAGCAATGAACAACAAGAGTTATTACATCGTAATGTATGAGAGCAAATTGGGTGGCATTTTTCAAATGTAAGGTATGCAGAACTATCCGAATAAAAACAGGGTGGGGCATGAATAACGTTGGGGTGTTTTTAATTAGCATATTCATAAAATCTAGAAATGGTAGTTTCTTTGGCTTTTTAGGCCCCTGCTACCTTTTTTTTTTGTTTTGGGTGTTAATTCATTCTTTAACATTATAAACTGTGAAAAGAAAAGCTTCCTTACGAGTCGCTCTTATCGGTGCCGGTGAACTTCCACGGGGCCGTGAGAGAAGACAGAGGGCGCAGGTCGTAGGTTTGGTGGTGGCTCACCAGTTTGCACTCCATCTTTTTCGGAGGACAGACTACATTCGTGCGCCACGTGAAGGTGCTGGAACAAGCCTGAGTCTCGCTAAGAAGCTGCGGTTTACCGCGGCCTGCCGAGCGATCGCACGTGAACAAGATGGTCGACTGCCTCTTGGCCCCCACTGAAAGGTTTTTGAAAGTAAAGATTAGCGTTTTTCATTCTATAAACTAAGAAAGTCCAACGTGAGATATCTCTAGTTGAACAAATCATGCCTCATACACAAGTCGCCTGTAAAAAAGTGGTGTTTTTTTTTTGTTTTTACTTATCTGCTCATCATGAACTGATGTATCTCAATACTGACAAAGGTCAAGATTTCCATTTGTCACAAACATACACAATACAACTTGCAGTGAAATGTAAACCTGATCAGCTGCTCAGAAATTTGTTTATTTAGATAAAAGGATCTACAATATAAAATAAGGGAAAATGGGAGAAAATAAAACGATTATGAGGCAAATATATACGATAATGATATACAAAAGACGAGTATAAACTCTAACAAGGTAAACAAAACAAAAACAGTGACGATATCTATTTATGGTGCAGAATCAACACGAGTATGATTGAAAAGAAAACTGAGCATGAATAGTTTAGATGTTCATGCTCGCTTTAAGAAGTCGGATAGTTAATATTAGTGTATACAAAATGCAAAATTCTAAATACATAAAATATTTCCGGTCACACCCTCTTGTACGCTTCTTAAATTGATTGGTGATTCAGTTCTACAGATTGAGGAGATGAAGGTTATCTTTGCTCCCTACTCCCTTTATAAGTTTAGCATTACCACAGGGTTGCACAAAGCAGTTTGGAATTTTGAACGTTTCAGCTATTTAAAACAGCTGCACCAGCATTTAGCTCGTGCTGTGGTCACTTTCGGAAACAACTATACAGTAAAAGTGTAATCTGACGTGGACTCGTTTTCACGTCAAGCTCTTGTGAACTCTATAGATAACTTCCTGGTCTGACCTTTGGTCACACTGCACGCAACATTAGGCTGACCGTGGACAATCAACTGTCCTTTTTCTTCTCACGTTGCTAATCTAATGCTAATCTAACAGAACTCTCGTCAGTCTCTCCTGTGTAATATCAAGAGAATTTGTCCGTTTTTGTCCACTCAGCGGATTGTCCAGTTCCTTATCTGAAGACTGGACTACTGCAACTTGCTCCTGGCAGGTCTGCAATTTATAAGATTCATATCTTTCAACCCTCCAAGGTTCTTCCACTCCACACTTGCTGCTACACTCCATTCACTGGCTTCCTGTCGCTGCCTACCTCCGATTTAAAACCCTGATTTTCACCTACAAAGCCAAAAACAGACCAGCGCTCTTCTACCTCTCGGCTCTTATCACACACCGCACTGTACCACGCTCTGTCCTTCCTCTAATATCGCTCCACTACCACTGATCCCACCATCCAAACTTCCCCTCGATGTCTAAAACAGCTCCAGAACCTCTAGAAATCTTTAAACAACGTCTTGTGAGGAAAGAACAGTATAAACCAGGAGTGGGAAAAATGGAAGCGAAAGTACTAGTAAGTACAAACACCACATCTTACCGCTAGAACAGAAACCCCACTGTCTGTCTGTGTCATAATTTGCTGTGGTAGAGCACCACTTCCTGCCATCAGTCCTGCCCTCTTCTGTGCACTCAGAATAGGATTTGCGCAAAAAGATGAAGGGGAAAACGCAGACGGATCCGTTTGTAGTCACTGCAACGAGAAAGACAAATTTCTCATAATAAATTTGATCATAATAAATCCTGACATATAAAAAAGATTCAAATACATGAACATACTACACTGTATTGAAACACCTGAGTTTTCCAGCCATATGTGATTCTCCCCCAAAATGTTACCAAAAATTGAGGCACACAACTGTAAAGGATGTCTTTGGATGTGGGAAAATTGAATTCTCCCTTCAGATGAACACAAAGCCAGCTCTATGAAGATATTCTTATATAGGTTGGGGATTAAAAGATCTCCTATTGAGCTATTGAACAGCTTTGGGATGAATTGGAACGCTAACTGCACCCCAGAGCTCCTCACCTCACCTCACCTCCTTAACTCACATAAAATAGTACTGAATTTTATTACCAAAAAAACCCCAGCACTGATTCATGAAAGTGTGCGAAATGAAATAAATCTGAATAAATGAGCTCATAAATATAATTCTATTATTAATGACTAATAAATAAATATAATATAGCGCTCTCTGTGCAGCACGCAGTTTCACGTGTAAAAACAAGCAGCATGCGGCGTCAGTGATTCGGCACTAGAGGTCGCTCTCAATGACAGCAGACCAGAATGGATTGGTATGGTTTTCCGCAGATAGCTGATCTTTCCAGCAATCAACTATCGGTGTTGATTAATAGGCAAAAACGAGTAGTGGGTCGACCTCCAATCAGTACCTGACTTGACACACACACACACACACACACACACACACACACACACACACACACACACACACACACACACACACACACAGCATGATAAGACTGACCTGAAGGACAGGGGTCTCCACCTCCATAATGCATGATGACCGCCTGCTCCTCTCGACTGTAGTTCAGACTCATGGCCTGACTGTGCCCGAATGAAGAGTCAGAAGTTCCAGAGACCAAACACACCGCGCTTCTCGAACACGCCTTGTCCGTCACAGACCCACAAACATTCATCTTATATGTTCCAGAGGAGGCAGGAACCTATACAACAAAAGATGCCACGATCAGGAACCACAGGATAAAAATGCACAATACTCTACTGTTCTACACTTAGAGATGGAAGCTTAATGGTTTGGGGTTGTTTTGGAGACTTATTCCGGAAATAAAAACGAAAGGAATCCTTAACCAACATGGCTACCATTCCGTACTTCAACACGGAAAAGCTGCGGCTCATTGGAACCGACTTCACCATAAAACAAGACGTCGTCTGGAATGTTATCTATAGTTAAATGACCTGCCCAGTCACCGCACCCAAATCCTATTAACCTGCTCTGGGATGAACTGGATCGCAAGTTGGCAAATCTCACAAGAGGCACGGCAAAATATTTTGGAGAAACACTTGTAGTCAGATATACAATGAGGCATTTAGCGAATATTACATAGAAACTAAAAAAATAAACTTTTTCGTTTCATGTGTTGACGTGTGAAGACACGGACAGTCACCTGAACGTCTCCCGACAGACGCGAGAGGTCGAAGGTGTACTGCAGCTGGGAGACTTGAAGCTTGCAGCCCTGCACGCTGACCGTCTCAGGACACACCAGAGGCGTCAGCCACTCGAACACGTACGTGCAGTCCAGCTGATGAATCATCTCCGGGGATCCCTGTAATCGTATGTGAAAGCTCAAGGGGCTATCCAGGTAAGAGTCCACTCCAAATCAGACTGACATTAAGAGCACGTACCAGGTCCGTGTCTTTCTGGCAGGTGAAGATGATTCTGGAGGTGTAGTTGACAGAGGGATCGGCTGCGCATGGCGTCTTA
The DNA here is from genome assembly GCF_946808225.1 of Silurus aristotelis. Classification (NCBI taxonomy): domain Eukaryota; kingdom Metazoa; phylum Chordata; class Actinopteri; order Siluriformes; family Siluridae; genus Silurus; species Silurus aristotelis. The sequence goes on along the minus strand of NC_139588.1, from coordinate 21,466,053 downwards.
CTGGTAAAGTCAATCTCCACCTGGTGAAATATGGAGAAAATAAGATTCAAAGTGCAAAGATAATATTACGATAATGAAAAATTATTTCCTTTCCTTTCCTTGTTTTTTTTTTTTTTTTTTTTTTACCTGATCTTTGTTATACGTAGGAGAGGAAGTGGCACGTCCAATGTCCTGTTATGGAGAGAAAGAACAAAAAAGGTGGTGGTGGTCACTACCACGAAACAGAAACATCATTCACAATACAGCACATGGTCAGGACCCCAAACCCGCAAACTCGTTTGCAAATTCTTCATAAATATATAAACTGAATAAACTCACAATGGGGTCTCCTTGAGGAGGGTCCATGCACACCGCCGCTCCAGGAGGACACTTGACCCCTGGAATGGGGTTGAGAGGCTGGCAGATGTTGATGTAGAAGACACGAGATGTGTCCTCCTTGTTTTTATCGGCGGTCTCGCCAGTGTCCTCGTCCGTGGCGGTGTAATACCCGCTCAGGTGAATCAGAGGACTCAGGTCTATCAGGCTGGTTTTGTTCCAAACCGAGCATCTCACCTAGGGATGGGTGTGTTAGGGCAGATTTAATTACCACTCGTACCATCACTTATGCCATTTTGTTTCTAATGTGATAGCACAAGTAGCCCTTTGTGCTCCTGGTATGATGGTTCCTAAAAGGTTTTTACTGCTTTTATTGGGCCAAATGATTCAAGAAGGTATTTCACGTGTTTCGAAGTACCTGTTCCTCACAGACCAGTGGTGTGTGCCAGGAGAAAAAGTGAGTGCAGGTGTTCATGTCCGAGTCGACCAGCACGGGCTTGCTGGTGCCGCTTCCCTCAGACTTGCAGATGAAGCTGATGATGCTCTTGTGCTTGAGTGACGGATTGGCTGCACAGACGTCTCCGCCCTCGTAGGTCAGCTCCACCACCTGGTCCTTATAAACCAGCTTCTTGCTAGACATTCCTCCATTCACTGCTAAGTTAGCGTCTTTGATGCACATTCCTGTGGTACAGACAAGGACATCAGTGCTGAACAAGGAACCTGGTAGACAGATGAATATTTTTAAAAAGTTGATTTTGGGGCGTCACCTGCTTCGGAAGCGCAGCCTGTGTTCTTATTGGGGCCACAGACATTGAGGCGATACATCTTCCTTACATCGACGCTGTGGTACACCGTATATCCACCATCCTGGGTGAGGGAGTTTAAGTCAAACAAATGCCCTGTGGAGGGAAGAGCAGGAAATATTTAGATCCTTCATTAATTACATTCACGGCTTGGATTATGATGTGGTCTAACAAATGTAAACTGTGTGTTTAATTGAAAGATAAAATATTTTCCAAGCATTTAATTTGTTTTAATAAATAAATGTATGCTAATTTAATCGATTACTCAATTTAATTAAAATAATTAAAAAGTGTATTGTGTTAATTTGATTTGCTCTTTTTTTTAAATATATTTATGTATTTTTCACTTTTATTATGTTCACAAATGTTTAAAATAATAAACGACACAAAAACAAGAAAAATGTTTTGCATTCCTCCTCTAACTGTATGGAAACTGAACCGGACTGTGACTTCAAAAATAAGATACGTACCGAACTGTGAATTTTGTGTACCGTTACACCCTTAATTATGTTTAAAAAAATAACTTTATAGTAGCTGATAAAGTGACCCATTATCTTCTGAATACAGCAGGTGTGTAACAGGCTGGTGGTCTCTCCATAGGACTCACCTGTGAGGGGATTAGTGACCTTGCAGTCTCCGTGCTCAGTGCTGTTAAGAGGACACGCTGCTGTGGTGAACCACACAAAGGTGTACACGCAGTCTTCCAGTGCCGTGATCAGAGTGGGCTTCGAGTCCTGCAGCCAATCACACACACACACACACACACACACACACACACACACACACACACACACACACACACACACACTTTTTATATTTCATTTATGCATATATCCTTTAATTATTATACAAAATTACATTAATTGTAATTAAGTTAAGATTTTTTTTTTATCCAATTAATCGGAAATAATAATTGATTAACCGATTAGCAAAATAATCGTTAGTCGCAGCCCTACATACCACACAAACCTGTTCATTAATAAACTAGTTCTGTTTCAGACAGCATCTGAAGCAAAACTGATTTATTCACGCGACTATCATCTATGATGATATTCATAAAATCAACGGTGTAAAAAAATGCAGTTTAGAAAGAAAAAATAAATAAATCTCAAAATACATATTGAAATAATTTGCTTAAAAAAAACAACTCTGTAAAGCACAATGTATGTGTTTGTGTCTGGTTTCCTCACCACTTTGTTGCGATCACATTTAAAGCGGATGATGGTGGACCGTTTGCGGTCCCCGGCTGGGCAGGTTGTTCCGTCAGTGTACTTCAGCACCAGCGCGTTTTCCTCCCATTGTGGCTCGGACTGAGCTTCTCCCAGACTCACATACTTATCATTGGTCTTCTGACAAGCTGCTGCGCTGCTCGGGCAGCCCCATAAACCTACAACACACACACACAAATATGAACACAATTAAAACAGCTTTTTACTGCAAAAACTGAAACTGTGTGACATAAATCTGTTTTGGTTCATGGTGCAAAATAATTATCAATGATGAATTTTTGTAATCAAATTACTCAAGGAATCGTTACAGCCCTATACAAAAGTCAAGTGGGTGGGATTGGGTAAAAGAGTCTGAGCAAGCTGTTGGTTTGGTTAAAAGAGTTTGAGCAAAGCAAATAGGTTGAAAGCAGTCAAGATTACGTCTGAACTTTACATCTGAAATTCCTGGTTAGAGTAAGTCTGGACCTACAAGCTCTGCTAATTACCTCATATAAAGAAGGCGGGTTAGGACGTAGCTTTGACTCACCGCTCTGAGGAACGAGAGACTTGCACACGTTGATGTAGTAGCGCTGGTCTTTATTTCCAGTCTGCGGCAAAATCACCCAGTTACTGCTGTGCCGCGCCAATGAGGACAGATCATACGAGTGTCCACTGCCGTCACTAAAATACATACGATTCAAAAACAGTGGTGAGACCAAGAAGACACTTTTTCCAAACTGCATACTGATGCAAGGAGCAATCAAGTGTTGGGAAGAAAATATCCTTGTAGGAATATACAACGCTTAATGAATTTTCACAAGAACCTGTGGACTCATGGTCTCAATTGTTCTCAACATCATTTAGGGGAACTAACCACCATATCAGCAAATATATCTTTACACTGGTTTGTGTACGTGGCTTGTGTGAGAAGGTTTGTATGAGATGTTCTCACTTGTAGGAGCAGCTGATGGTCTTAAAAGGAGGACAGGCCAAAGTTGTGTGCCATTCAAACAAGTAGGTACAGTCTGCAGTCTCTCTGATAAATGCTGGCTTGCCCTACAATCAATCATTTTGAGAAAACACAATCAGAAAACAAACAACGTGACAAGTGAAAACCGTTTAGATTCATGAAGCCATACCGGATTCTTGCTGTGGTCACAGGAAAACATAATAGCTGTCGATCGCTCGTAAATCTTATGGCAGGTGTCCCCGTGTGTGTAGTTGATCATGATAACGCCATCATCAAACGTCAAGTTCTGATTAGACAAGCCTGTTAGGGTAAAACAAAACACAAATCTTAGTACTTATCACGTTAAAGGGACATGATTTGGTCGATTTTTAAAAATAAATAAAAACGTACTGACCAGAAATCTTATGAGCGGTACCCTCTACTTGGCAGGATGAAACCGTGTTATCAGTTCCATGTGGACACACTGACGTCTTAATAGGGCCACATACAGCAAAATGATATTCATACGTTGAGCTCTTCACCTCATAATCCTTCCCAGACAGCGGAGTCAGGTCAAACTCATACCCACTCCTAGGGTCCTTTACCTTACAGTTGGAACCTGAAATAAAAAAAATATTTTTACTTACAGCTATAATAGGCAATGGAAGGTAATAAAATAGCAACCTTCATATGGAAAAAGTAGTATAGTATATAGTACAGTGTTATAAAAAGAGCACACAGATGATAAAGGAATTGAGTTTATTTTTTTTCTGGAAAGTCCTATTCTCCAAATTTGTCACCTCTAAATGTATTACTGAAGCACACTTAAGTTATTAAGTCAAAATCTTTCCACATAAAAAGATGACAAGCCTATTAGTAATGAGAACAGAGTGTAAATTCCAATTACACACAGAAAAATTCATACACTTGATTCATTCCACCAATTCCCACACAGACTCATCTGACAAACACCCCACTCCTGGAGACTCTCCATTTACTCACACTCCTGACCAACCTCATCCACTCACTCAGACTCTCCTGACCAACCCCATCCACTCACTCAGACCCTCCTGACCAACCTCATCCACTCACTCAGACTCTCCTGACCAACCCCATCCACTCACTCAGACCCCATCCACTCATTCAGACCCTTTTGACCAACCCCATCCACTCACGCAGACTCTCCTGACCAACCCCATCCACTCACGCAGACCCTCCTGACCAACCCCATCCACTCACGCAGACTCTTCTGGCCAACCCCATCCACTCATTCAGACCCTCCTGACCAACCCCATCCACTCACTCAGACCCTCCTGACCAACCCCATCCACTCACGCAGACCCTCCTGACCAACCCCATCCACTCACTCGGACCCTTTTGACCAACCCCATCCACTCACTCGGACCCTTTTGACCAACCCCATCCACTCACTCGGACCCTTTTGACCAACCCCATCCACTCACTCGGACCCTCCTGACCAACCCCATCCACTCACTCGGACCCTCCTGACCAACCCCATCCACTCACTCGGACCCTCCTGACCAACCCCATCCACTCACGCAGACCCCATCCACTCACTCGGACCCTTTTGACCAACCCCATCCACTCACTCGGACCCTTTTGACCAACCCCATCCACTCACTCGGACCCTCCTGACCAACCCCATCCACTCACTCGGACCCTCCTGACCAACCCCATCCACTCACTCGGACCCTCCTGACCAACCCCATCCACTCACTCGGACTCTTCTGACCAACCCCATCCACTCACGCAGACCCAATCCACTCACTCAGGCCCTTTTGACCAACCCCATCCACTCACTTAGACCCTTCTGTCCAAACCCATCCACTCACTCAGGCCCTTTTGACCAACCCCATCCACTCACTCAGACCCTTCTGACCAACCCCATCCACTCACTTAGACCCTTCTGTCCAACCCAATCCACTCATTCAGACCCTTCTGTCCAACCCAATCCACTCATTCAGACCCTTCTGTCCAACCCAATCCACTCACTCAGACTCTCCTGTCCAACCCCATCCACTCACTCAGACTCTCCTGTCCAACCCCATCCACTCACTCAGACTCTCCTGTCCAACCCCATCCACTCACTCAGACTCTCCTGTCCAACCCCATCCACTCACTCAGACTCTCCTGTCCAACCCCATCCACTCACTCAGACCCTTCTGACCAACCCCATCCACTCACTCAGACCCTTCTGACCAACCCCATCCACTCACTCAGACCCTTCTGACCAACCCCATCCACTCACTCAGACCCTTCTGACCAACCCCATCCACTCACTCAGACCCTTCTGTCCAACCCCATCCACTCACTCAGACCCTTCTGTCCAACCCAATCCACTCACTCAGACCCTTCTGTCCAACCCAATCCACTCATTCAGACCCTTCTGTCCAACCCAATCCACTCATTCAGACCCTTCTGTCCAACCCAATCCACTCATTCAGACCCTTCTGTCCAACCCAATCCACTCATTCAGACCCTTCTGTCCAACCCAATCCACTCATTCAGACCCTTCTGTCCAACCCAATCCACTCATTCAGACCCTTCTGTCCAACCCAATCCACTCATTCAGACCCTTCTGTCCAACCCAATCCACTCATTCAGACCCTTCTGTCCAACCCAATCCACTCATTCAGACCCTTCTGTCCAACCCAATCCACTCATTCAGACCCTTCTGTCCAACCCAATCCACTCATTCAGACCCTTCTGTCCAACCCAATCCACTCATTCAGACCCTTCTGTCCAACCCAATCCACTCATTCAGACCCTTCTGTCCAACCCAATCCACTCATTCAGACCCTTCTGTCCAACCCAATCCACTCATTCAGACCCTTCTGTCCAACCCAATCCACTCATTCAGACCCTTCTGTCCAACCCAATCCACTCATTCAGACCCTTCTGTCCAACCCAATCCACTCATTCAGACCCTTCTGTCCAACCCAATCCACTCATTCAGACCCTTCTGTCCAACCCAATCCACTCATTCAGACCCTTCTGTCCAACCCAATCCACTCATTCAGACCCTTCTGTCCAACCCAATCCACTCATTCAGACCCTTCTGTCCAACCCAATCCACTCATTCAGACCCTTCTGTCCAACCCAATCCACTCATTCAGACCCTTCTGTCCAACCCAATCCACTCATTCAGACCCTTCTGTCCAACCCAATCCACTCATTCAGACCCTTCTGTCCAACCCAATCCACTCATTCAGACCCTTCTGTCCAACCCAATCCACTCATTCAGACCCTTCTGTCCAACCCAATCCACTCATTCAGACCTTTCTGTCCAACCCAATCCACTCATTCAGACCCTTCTGTCCAACCCCATCCACTCACGCAGACCCTCCTGACCAACCCCATCCACTCACGCAGACCCTCCTGACCAACCCCATCCACTCACGCAGACCCTCCTGACCAACCCCATCCACTCACGCAGACCCTCCTGACCAACCCCATCCACTCACGCAGACCCTCCTGACCAACCCCATCCACTCACTCAGACTCTCCTGACCAACCCCATCCACTCATTCAGACCCTTTTGACCAACCCCATCCACTCACGCAGACCCTCCTGACCAACCCCATCCACTCACGCAGACCCTCCTGACCAACCCCATCCACTCACGCAGACCCTCCTGACCAACCCCATCCACTCACTCAGACTCTCCTGACCAACCCCATCCACTCATTCAGACCCTTTTGACCAACCCCATCCACTCACTCAGACCCTCCTGACCAACCCCATCCACTCACTCAGACCCTCCTGACCAACCCCATCCACTCACTCAGACTCTCCTGACCAACCCCATCCACTCACGCAGACCCTCCTGACCAACCCCATCCACTCACGCAGACCCTCCTGACCAACCCCATCCACTCACTCAGACTCTCCTGACCAACCCCATCCACTCACTCAGACCCCATCCACTCATTCAGACCCTTTTGACCAACCCCATCCACTCACTCAGACCCTCCTGACCAACCCCATCCACTCACTCAGACCCTCCTGACCAACCCCATCCACTCACTCAGACTCTTCTGACCAACCCCATCCACTCACGCAGACCCTCCTGACCAACCCCATCCACTCACTCAGACTCTCCTGACCAACCCCATCCACTCACTCAGACTCTTCTGACCAACCCCATCCACTCACTCAGACTCTTCTGACCAACCCCATCCACTCACGCAGACCCCATCCACTCACTCAGGCCCTTTTGACCAACCCCATCCACTCACTTAGACCCTTCTGCCCAAACCCATCCAATCACTCAGACCCTCCTGACCAACCCCATCCACTCACTCAGACCCTTCTGTCCAACCCCATCCACTCACGCAGACCCTTCTGTCCAACCCCATCCACTCACGCAGACCCTCCTGTCCAACCCCATCCACTCACGCAGACCCTCCTGTCCAACCCCATCCACTCACGCAGACCCTCCTGTCCAACCCCATCCACTCACGCAGACCCTTCTGTCCAACCCAATCCACTCATTCAGACCCTTCTGTCCAACCCAATCCACTCATTCAGACCCTTCTGTCCAACCCAATCCACTCATTCAGACCCTTCTGTCCAACCCAATCCACTCATTCAGACCCTTCTGTCCAACCCAATCCACTCATTCAGACCCTTCTGTCCAACCCAATCCACTCATTCAGACCCTTCTGTCCAACCCAATCCACTCATTCAGACTCTCCTGACCAACCCCATCCACTCACTCAGACCCCATCCACTCATTCAGACCCTTTTGACCAACCCCATCCACTCACTCAGACCCTCCTGACCAACCCCATCCACTCACTCAGACCCTCCTGACCAACCCCATCCACTCACTCAGACTCTTCTGACCAACCCCATCCACTCACGCAGACCCTCCTGACCAACCCCATCCACTCACTCAGACTCTCCTGACCAACCCCATCCACTCACTCAGACTCTCCTGACCAACCCCATCCACTCACTCAGACTCTCCTGACCAACCCCATCCACTCACTCAGACTCTCCTGACCAACCCCATCCACTCACTCAGACTCTCCTGACCAACCCCATCCACTCACTCAGACTCTCCTGACCAACCCCATCCACTCACTCAGACTCTCCTGACCAACCCCATCCACTCACTCAGACTCTCCTGACCACTTGCATTAAAAAGTGATGAGAAAAAACTGGCTGTATATACTTTCAAAGCCATTTGGATCATTTTGTATTTATATCGTACCTTGTGCTATTTTAATCGGGCAGGCTTCGGAGGTCCTCCAGATGAATACGTATTCACAGCCGTCCTTACGATCAAACATCGGTGAGCCCTTTAATTAGCAGAGGAGCAGGAATTTCATTTCTGTATGTCAGACTTTTTTGACAAGTATGAATAACTTAAAGGAGGAGAACATACAGGATAAAAAAAAAAACCCAAAGCAGACTGATTGTGCTTACAGGGTTGTCATCACACTGGAAGATCACGCGTGCTGAGTAACGTCCTCCTGAACCGCACTTATCCCCATTCTGATAGACGATGCTGATGGAGCCGTCTGAGCCGGCCTGCGGGGTGGACTGCACAAAGCCCAGATTCACACCTTGACCACTGAACTGACCGCACGCTCCAATTACCCCAGCTGCCGGTGACAAAAGACTGTGTGACGACCTCTTTAACCACACAGTACTTTTTAAAAAAGTACATACTCACACAGGATTTACAGAATTTCAGCTAAACTGTTTAGGGCCTTGTTTTGCCATATTGGTTATAAAACAACTGTGTAAAGCTGCTATATCATAAGCAATAACAGAAAATATCTTGCCATCATACATCATAAACCTACACAATGCGTTCTTTAAAAAAAAAATAGACTGTCAAAACAGTCTGGGCAATGAACTGTCAAAGCTGCATCACATAGAGAAACCAATAAAATGAGACTTGCGGCCGAAGTGCGAGTTACCTGGGCAGTTCTTGACATATGGTAGAGGTTTACACACACTGATGAAGAACTTCTGAGATTTTGCCTGGTCTGATGTGTCTAAAGGTACGTAGACTTTATTGAGGTCTCTCAGGTCGTACTCATTTCCCTGAGAGTCTGTACACATGACAAAACAAGTGAGCGGCGAGAAAGGACCACTACGACTATAACTACAATGATTACTATGACTTTGAGGACACTAAAACAATCACTGCATTGATTGTCTACTCTGACAAATACTGTTACTGATACAACTACCACTTCTACAATTAATATGACTAGAAAGACTACTAGAGGTCGACCGATTCATTGGTTTTGCCGATTAATCTGCACTGATAGTTGATTGCCATGCCTATCTGCAAAAATCCATATTGATAGTTTTTCCGGGTTGTGCCTGTTTGCTGAAGTGCCTGAGCAGGTCATTATATAGTACGAGAGCAGCCTCTAGAGGCGATTTACTGAACACCATGCACACCAGTTCTGCTTTGTCCATTATAATTTGTAGCTTATAAACTTTGAATATTAAAAAATAACTAGAACTGGGGCATGCTATGCTTGAATCGCTTTTTTTCACAAGATCTAATTTTGTTGTTATATAAAATGTAAATTTCATTCATTTCTAAATGTAATTGTTTTTATTTATCTGGACTGTTTTCTGAAAACTTTTTGTTTCAGTTTGAATGTCTTATTTGGCACTTTATCAATGACAACTATTGCTTTTATACCAACCAGGACTTCCGTTACTAAAACCATTACTAATATAATAGCTACTACTCCAGTAATCATCATGACTATTATTACAATCATCTAGCGATGGTAAGGTTCAGCGTTTCGCATATTTGCATCGTAAATTTGCTAGACTTTTATTATTTAGATAGTGACCAATATTTTATATGCAGATTGATTGCCTTTGCACTACAATTATCTCTATTAGCTATGATAAAATGGTCTAAAAACATCATTGATAAATTTGATTAATTTTGCAGCAAAACAATTCAGTTTTCAGTCATTTCTTCCTTAAAAAGCCCAGAATAGAACACTACTTTAAAAGTGTTGGCATGCATACACACACACACACACACCCATAGTGTTCCTATTCCAGTATAAACTGTCACCTTTTCCTAGTTGCATTTGCAGTCTATTATACTAACAAGTTAAAGTATCTGAATGTAAAATCTCTATATTCTGAAAGTCGGAAGTGTAAGCCCCAGTATCACCAAGCTGCCAAATGTTAGTTTACCTGTGACACGACAATCTACCGGGGCAGGCTCACAAGCCAGAGCTGTAGAAAACTCAAACAGGACGTCATGCTGCACGTGTGAGGACGTGCTAATCCCCTCACGAATGAGCTTCAGGGAGCCGGTAGTAGAGCTCTGATTGCACACGAAATTGATTGTGAACGTGGCTTCAGTACCTACAGAGAGAAAAGAAGTGAAGGCACTCATCATAAAATACTATGTTACATTACAAAAATGACTATTATATGATATACAGGCACTAAATTTTGTGGAAACTTCAAGATAAGATTTTGTGCTCCGCTCTTCTGGGAAGATGATGTTCCACTAGATTTTGGAGTGTGCTTGTGGACATTTATTCAGCCACAATGGTGTTAGTAAAATCAGGTAGTGATGTAGCCAACAGTCCCATCCCAACAGTGTTCAATAGGGTTTAACAGCTTTATAGCAGGAGATCTTCCACTTTATGCATATCTTAATGGAGCAGTCTGGAACTGGTTTGGGTCTCCAAGTTCAAGTGAAGGGAAAATGTTATGCCACCACAATCGGAGACATTCTATACATTTGGGGAAGAACCGAATATGGATGTGCCCCAATACCTTTGGTCCTACGGTGAACATCACGTTTCTCTTTCATTTGGATTCACCAGATTAGCAAAGCGAGTCTCGCTTATTTTTCTTGCTAGTTTTTTTATTTTTTTTAAAATAAAATTTCCCTTGTAGCACCCCGGGACAGTTCACTAATCGTTCTACGACATCAAATGCAGGGCATCAAACGTGAACCCACCCAGCTGTTTATCCAGCTCTCCTTTGTAAGTTAGAGTAAGCAGGCCATCGGTAGATAATTGCAGAGTTCTCTTCACTCCGACAAAACTGTGAGGCTTGCCGTCCTCCACCACACAGCCCGCAACATCCTTCTTGTCTGCTTTGCACTGCCGAGCTTCTGAGCAGATGTTCACCTGACGGGGACACATTAAAAAAAATCCCGTTCAGAGGAGTTTTTTTTCTTTTTTTCCTTTGAAAACCTCTCAAAAGCAAGTCAGTAAATTCATGTTTACTCACAATGAACTCTTTTCCATTAGCAGTCGTCCTGTATCCGTTTTCGGAGGCCAGAGGAAGCAGGTTGAACTCGAAGCCGGTGTTGGGATGCTTTAAAGAACAAGTCTAACACACAAACAACGATTATATTGTTCACTTATTTAAGCATTTCACGTCGACATTCCAGCTCAATTTTATAACCACACTGCTTTTGAGTTCTTGTATTGTGAATGCATATATAAATTATATATATATATATATATATATATATATATATATATATATATATATATATATATAGTATAAAGTTTATAATATATAACATACTAATTAATAAATAAATGTATGAATAAATCAGATTAAGAAAATTAGATACATTATATATATATGACGTTAAATGAAAATGTGTGTGTTCATAAAAAGCTATATAATATAGCGCGTCCAGGTTAGCAGCTAACGCAAACGCTACGAAATCTTTAGTGTTTTCATGCATACGCAAACATACACAACCAACGGTGTATTATGAGACCCAAATGGGGTCTAAGACATGTAACCTAATTAATAAAAAAATTATTAATTTAATTTAATTTCATTAATTTATTTTGTGCCAATTTAATTGATTACTCAATTTAAACAATATAATAAAAAAGTAAAGCGTATAAATTTTTTGCAATTGATTTATTCTATTAAATTCTATTTAAATATTACATTTTTTTAATATATTATTTAACCAAGCAGGCATTTTATTTAAAATTGTTTTAAAAATGTAAACTGTTCAAATGTTGATGTTCGCAAATAAAATAATAATAATAATAAACTGCATTAATAAAAAATAAAAAATAAAAAAGATTTTTGAAACGGTACAAGTAGTCTTAAATCAAGCACCAAAATCCGCAATGATGCACACATCCGGCAATTAAAACCGTCCGTGTGGAAACAGCAAAAGTTCTATTTGGTGTCCTGGTGATTTACGTCATTTAAAACACCATAATTACTGGAATATATATTGTGAAAAGTGTTCATTTAAGGCACATGTAGAACAGATAGAAACGTGCAATTAGGTTGTGATTACTCAAGTTAACTCATGACAAATCATGTAATTAATCGCGATTGAATATTACATAAAACACAACTTCTCACCCTGAACTCAGTGGCTTACCTGATTGGTGTCTACGGCAGTCGAAATGGCGCAGGCTGCATCTGTGTCCCACATGAAGTTTACTACGCAGTCCTGGTCCGATAAGAACCGTGGACCGGATGTCTGCGTCAACACAAATGATATAATAAAAAAATTAACACAACCATTTTATTATAATACATACATTATTATATTCTATATTATATGTGAGTCTGAGTCGATAGGATCCTCACCACAGGTCCTTTAGAGCAGACAAAGTGAATGCGTGTGATATAGGCGGTCATCTTTCCGTCCACCTCACACGCCGAGCCGTTTGTGTACTCCAGCAGCAGCTGATTGTCCTCCATGATCACAGGGCCCTTTGTAGCCATGCCCAGGTTACTGATGGTAACTTTTTCAGAATCTATTTCCTGTAAAAAAAATCCATATGAGAACAGTAAATAATTGGTCCTTGAATCATCTCGATAGCATGTGAACCACATAAATCAATGATCGTTGAATCTGAAATGCTAGGCACAGTAGAAGCCCAAAAGTATTCAGACACTGAACTTTCCCCACCGATATGTGATTCTTATCCAAACTTGAAATTTTCCATGTGCTTGAACTAGGAGACCTAAACCTGTTTCAGCATGACCATGCACAAAGCCATGAAGATATTCTTTCCATTGGTTGGAGTGGAAGATCTTCCGCAAGCCTATTGAACACCTTTGGGATGAACGCTGGCTTTAAATGCTGAATGAGCACAAATGTCCACAAAATCTTCCCAGAAATGAAGCTAATAATAAGTGCAAATGAAGAATAATCGTGGAATAGGATGTTCAAAAAGCACATAATCGAATATCCAGGTGTTCAGAAACTTTTGCCCATATAGAGTATGCTCTACAATGCTATTTCTAAAGGAAAATATTACCTGATCACTCTCGTATTTGATCTGGCACACTGAGGCAAGTCGGTCGCAGCCCGGCACCGGTCTGAGCGGCTGGCACACGTTGATGTAGTACATTCTCTGTTTTCCGATGTCCATGGCCCCCCAGTTTGCAGATCCGACCGACTTCGACAAGCTGCATGGTGGTGGGGGAAGGGGATGAAGACAACAACAAGCAGAGCAGATCATTAAAGCAAACAGAAACCTGTTGGTTATAGTCAACGTTTTTCCAAATAAAAGCAATATGCAGCAAGATCAATTTCACCTTGACAAGTCAAACTGCTGAAAGGTATTGGGGTCAGTAACCACACACTCCTGTGGCCTCTCTGGACAGGCGTACGAGGTGTACCACCGGAAGTTGTAGGTGTATTCATCCTCATCCTGGGTGAAACATGATAAGAAACATTCCCTTAGTTTATCAAAAACAATACAAATGATCATTTTAAAATAAAACCGAGCCAAATACATTATATTTACAAAATCATTGTCATTACTTCAATGAGTAATGTATTTCCACCATATGAAATAGTGGAAGTATTATAATTAATAGTACTAGAAATATTAATACTAGGAATAACAGCAGTAGAAGTAGTAGCAACAGTGGTATAGTAGATTAGTAACAGAAGAAATAGTAGTAGAAATGGCAACAGAAGTAGGACTATTTAAGTATTAGTAGTAAGAGTAGTAACAGTAGTATAATTAGGAGTAGTAACAGTAACAGTAGTAGGATTAGGAGTAGATGGAGTAGAAGTAGTAACAGTAGTAGAATTAGAAGTAGTAGAATTAGGAGTAGCAACAGTAGAAACAGTAGTGGGATTAGGAGTAGTAACAGTAGTAGGATTAGGAGTAGTAACGGTATTAGGATTAGGAGTATTAACGGTATTAGGATTAGGAGTATTAACGGTATTAGGATTAGGAGTAGTAACGGTATTAGGATTAGGAGTAGTAACGGTATTAGGATTAGGAGTAGTAACGGTATTAGGATTAGGAGTAGTAACGGTATTAGGATTAGGAGTAGTAACGGTAACAGTAGTGAAATTTGGAGTAGTAACAGTAACAGTATTAGGATTAAGAGTAGTAACGGTATTAGGATTAGGAGTAGTAACAGTAACAGTAGTAAGATTAGGAGTAGTAACGGTATTAGGATTAGGAGTAGTAACGGTAACAGTAGTGAAATTTGGAGTAGTAACAGTAACAGTATTAGGAGTAGTAACGGTATTAGGATTAGGAGTAGTAACAGTAACAGTAGTAAGATTAGGAGTAGTAACGGTATTAGGATTAGGAGTAGATGGAGTAGAAGTAGTAACAGTAGAAGAATTAACCGTAGAAACAGTAGCAGAATTAGGACTAGTAACAGTAACAGTAGTAGGATTAGAAGTAGATGGAGTAGAAGTAGTAACAGTAGTAGAATTAGGAGTAGCAACAGTAGAAACAGTAAAAACAGTAGCAGGATTAGGAGTTGTAACAGTGGTAAGATTAGGAGTAGATGGAGTAGAAGTAGTAACAGTAGTAGAATTAGGAGTAGCAACAGTAAAAACAGTAGCAGGATTAGGAGTAGTAACAGTAGTAAGATTAGGATTAGTAACGGTAGTAGGATTTGGAGTAGATGGAGTAGAAGTAGTAGAATTAAAAGTAGTAAGAGTAATAGAATTAGGAGTAGCAACAGTAACAGTAGTAGGATTTGAAGTAGTAACAGTCAATGAATTAGGAGTAGTAACAGTAGAAACAGTAACAGGATTAAGAGTAGTAACAGTACTGAAAGATATGTTACATACAGCTGGTGAGCCTCTTCTAATTATTATTAACTCCTCACTATCTTTAGGTCACGTCCCTAAACCGCTCACGTTAGCAGTTATTAAGCCCCTCTTTAAGAAACCTAATTTGGATCCAAATACAATCAAATTACAGACCTATTTTAAATCTCCCGTTTATGTCTAAGGTTTTAAGAAAGATTGTTTCTGCCCAGTTACGTTCCTACTTACAAGAGAACAATATCTTTAAAAGAGTTTCAGTCAGGTTTAAGGCCACATCATAGCACGGAAACTGCTCTAGTTAAAATCTCTAATGACCTGTTTTTAGCTTCAGACCAAGGCTACGTCTCTCGGTTAGTTTTGCTGGATCTTAGTGCTGCATTTGACACTATAGATCATGATCTTCTCCCAGATCGCTTACAAAATTACATCGCATTCAGGGACAGGCATTAAGCTGGTTTAAATCCTACCTGTCTGATCGTTACAATTATGGGGTGCCACAAGGTTTAGTTCTAGGACCCCTGCTTTTCACAATATACATGATTCTCTTAGGAAATATTATTAGAAGGCATGGGATTAGCTTCCACCGTTACGCTGATGATACCCAGCTATATATCTCATCGGAACGAAACGATGAGCTATTTTATAAGTTGTTCAGTAGCTCCTGGTTCTATAATCTCAAATGACTGTATAAGACTGTAGAAAGGACATTACTCGTAATCTTACATTCCAGTCCTCATAAAATTAGCTCTCACTCTCCAGTGTTCTGTATTGATTAAAGACTATAATCACACTCGATGTCACCCAAATGAGGATGGGTTCCCTTTTTGAGTCTGGTTCCTTTCAAGGTTTCTTCCTCATACCATCTAAGGAAGTTTTTCCTTGCCACATTCGCCATGGCTGCTTATCAGGGATAAACATACATCGTTCACCTTGACTGTTAAATCCTGTAAAGCTGATTTAAGACAATGTCTTGTGAAAAGCGCTTTAGAAATAAACTTGACTAGTAACAGTAGTAAGATTAGGAGTAGAAGTAGTAACAGTAGCAGAATTAGGAGTTGTAGGAGCACTACTACTAGTATTAATAGAAGTAGGAGTAGGAATTGAATCCTTTAGTAGTTTTATTAAATTATACCTGAAACTCAGGTTTGCCTGGCCCGGCCTCTCGGTCACACAGAAAAGAGATGTGTGTGGAGCGCTGTGTGTGTTCCTCATTGTTGTACCGAGATCCGTTTACATAGTCCAGCTCGATCATTCCATCGTAATACGACAGACTGAGGTTAAACTCACCCAGGTTCCAGGAATTAGATTTAGTACTGTCAAAACAAAAACAGGGAAGTTCAGATAAGAACAGAAACCCTTTCCTGAAATCTAAGAAGAACGAGTTTGTGTGGAAATGAAGAGTTCTCTTGCCTCTTATCCACCTGACAGGCTCCTGATTTCTCAGGGCAGTCTGCAAACTTAACGTTCCCACAGACGTTAATAAAGTAGTCATATTTGTCCTTGGAGATGTTGTAGTATCCTCCATCAGCCTTCCTCAGCGGGGTCAGGTCAAAGGAAATTCCTAGGGCAAAAAAAAAAAAAAAACAGGAACATGTTTAAGTTTTGATGCAGGGAGAGATGATTTTTATTTTAAAGGAGCAGTTGGTCATTTTTAGAGCCATGAGGGATCAAAACAATGCTGAGCCGAACCAGGAGTCTTAAAGAATGGTGATCAGTATGGGGTAGAATACTGTAACGTGTTAATATACACACACACACACGGTAGTCCATATAGTGTATCTCTATGGAACAAACTAAGTGTGTGGACACCTGAGCAGTCAAAGTTCACATTCATCCCAAAAGGTTTTCAATATTTTTGTAGCTCTATAGCAAGAGATCTTCCACTCCAACCCATGTGAAGAATATCTTCATGGAGCCCAAGCTCAAGTGAAGTGAGGTCCTATGCAATTGTGTGCCTACAAGTTTGGGGAAGAACCACATATGGGCTGGGCAGGTTGGTTGCGTAGGTGTCAATACCTTTGGCCATATAGCATATCTTTGAAAGGACACGATTATTATACATGAATTTTCTTTTCTCTTGAAATGTCTATGTCAGTGAGATGATGGTGGGCGGTTTCGAGGTGGTGCTCTACCTGCGGTGGAGTTTTCCACTTTGCAGTCGTCGCCCTTTGTTCTGGTGAGCACGCAGGCGGCGGCGGTCTGCCACTCGAACTCATAAATGCAGCCGTCGCGCGACACGCTCCTCATGATGGGGGCGCTGTCCATGTCTCCGGGTTTACACTTTAAAGTAATGATACTTTTAATCTTCATGTTTTTTCTGCACACATCGCCGTCAGTGTAGATGAGCCTCAGGTCCGTCCCGGTCTGGTCTTTCTGTGGTGATGAGAGGAACTGACCCAGGCTAATAGAGTTTTCTTTCCCTGATGAAATAACAAATAATTAGAAAAACAGTCACACTCTACAGCTGTGAGATTCATTTTCTTTCATTAAGCAATGTGTCTTGACACAATTTAATTTTATATATATAAAAAAGTTGGATGCAATATCTAAAATAAAAAAAATAAAAAATAAAAAAAAGAATCAAATGAGCATATCAAATGAATAAATGAAATACATGCACATTTTTTTTATTAAAAAAAAAGAAAAGTAGGTAAATTATTTTTTTTTAATGATTTCATTCTGTTGCTTCAGACAATTAAAACTATATATTATTTGTTTTTATTTATTTCCAAAGCATAAACAGATTAAGGTAAACTAGATAATAGATAGATAGAGAGAGAGAGAGAGAGAGAGAGAGAGAGAGAGAGAGAGAGATACAGTGAGGAAAATAAGTATTTGAACACCCTGCTATTTGAACACCCTATTATTTTTAATACAGTGCAGTCGCCCTGTCCCATGTGCAGAAAAACACCCCAAAGCATGATGCTACCACCCCCATGCTTCACAGTAGGGATGGTGTTCTTGGGATGGTACTCATCATTCTTCTTCCTCCAAACACGTTTAGTGGAATTATGACCCAAAAGTTCTATTTTGGTCTCATCTGACCACATGACTTTCTCCCATGACTCCTCTGGATCATCCAAATGGTCATTGGCAAACTTAAGAAGTGCCTGGACATGTGCTGGTTTAAGCAGGGAAACCTTCCGTGCCATGCATGATTTCAAACCATGACGTCTTAGTGTATTACCAACAGTAACCTTGGAAACGGTGGTCCCAGCTCTTTTCAGGTCATTGACCAGCTCCTCCCGTGTAAATCTGGGCTGATTTCTTACCTTCCTTAGGATCATTGAGACCCCACGAGGTGAGATCTTGCATGGAGCCTCAGTCCGAGGGAGATTGACAGTCATGTTTAGCTTCTTCCATTTTCTAATGATTGCTCCGACAGTGGACCTTTTTTCACCAAGCTGCTTGGCAATTTCCCCGTAGCCCTTTCCAGCCTTGTGGAGGTGTACAATTTTGTCTCTAGTGTCTTTGGACAGCTCTTTGGTCTTGGCCATGTTAGTAGTTGGATTCTTACTGATTGTATGGGGTGGACAGGTGTCTTTATGCAGCTAACGACCTCAAACAGGTGCATCTAATTTAGGATAATAAATGTAGTGGAGGTGGACATTTTAAAGGCAGACTAACAGGTCTTTGAGGGTCAGAATTCTTGCTGATAGACAGGTGTTCAAATACTTATTTGCAGTTGTATCATACAAATAAATAGTTTAAAAATCATATATTGTGATTTATGGATTTTTTTTTAGATTATGTCTCTCACAGTGGACCTGCACCTACGATGACAATTTCAGACTCCTCCATGATTTTTAAGTGGGAGAACTTGCAAAATAGCAGGGTGTTCAAATACTTATTTTCCTCACTGTAGAACGATAGATAGAACAATAGATAGACATTAAAAAATAGACAAATAAAGAGACAGACAGACAGACAGACAGGACGTGTGACCTTAACACTTCCGCACACTTGGTATTAATACAGCAGCATTTATACCTGTTGTAAAGGTGATGTAACATTAACACTCACCCACAGCGCATAGTGCTGCATTTTCAGGACACGAGAATGTCTCCTTCTGCTTAATGATTTTATTACACACGTTCACGTAGAACATTTTTTTGTCCTTCTCGGGAGAGTTGGCATCCACCGCCACCCAGTTCTGTTGTGTTTCAGATGCTGAAAGACAACAAAAAAAAAAAACAGACACCAGTGGTAAAGATAATTTATTAGGCAGGAAAAAAATAAATCTAATAAGATGGCGATCATGTTTCATACTCCACTACTGGCCAACTTCTGCTCTGAGGGGGATCACATGCACAGCATGAGCTTCTGCCCTACGCTGGGTGTGTTACAGAGAGAGATGTGTGGATTAAAGTATGAGTAAAAACTTAAACTTGATCCCTGATGTCATAATAACGCTGGATAATATGACCAAACAACTCGGACTTTTATAATACGATACAGTTTTGTTAATAAAAAAAAAAAATCATGGTACATGCTCTATATGGGCAAAAGTTTGTGGACACCTGAGGAAAGGTTTGGTATATGCTATAGCAGATCTTCCACTCCAACCAAGGTTAATCACATCTTCATGAAGCTAGATTTGTGCACAGAGACCTCGTCATGCTGGATCAGGTTTAGGTCTTCTAGATCAAGTGAAGGGAAAACCACATATGGCTGGAAAATTCCAGTATCCCAATACGTTTGGGCATATAGTGTTATCCTGCACTATAGTGCATGAAGTTATACCATAGCTGACAAACATCTTGATTCGGATTGGTCAGAAAATTTAATTACATTTCTTTACACCGAATTCTGGAATCTGATTGGTCGGAAAGTGCCCATGACCTTATTCATTATTATTATTTGTCTCATACAATGTTTGCTAATGTTGGAAATGACATTTTATAGCACAGGTCCCCTAACCACTTGGGTCGTGGAGGTGTAGCTACCAGGTCACATGAACGTTCTGAGAAAAATGTCTATATGATACTACACTGTATAAATTGTGTGTTTTAAACTTTGGTGACCCCCAGCACTATAGATAAAAAAATAGCTTTTTACCTGTGTAGCGAGTGAGACGGGAGAGGTCATAGTGCATCTTGCCATCTGTGACTCTGCACAGCAGGTCTTTGGTTTTCTTTACACACGCGTATGACGTCTGCCAGTTAAAGTAATATGTGCAGTCAACCTCCCCTGTGAACACGGGAGAGCCGTTCCCTGCAAAAAAATAATAGGAAATGAACTTAGATTAGAAAACAAAATGATAAGAAATATCAGCAGCTCCTGATATGAACTATATTCAAAGTGAAATATAATAAGGACTAGAAGAGGCCATTCAAGTATAAAACTATGTGTGGCTAGAGAGAAGGATCAAGCTTTCTTTCCTAGACTTTGAAATTACACACACACACACACACACACTTTATTCATCCAAGAGGTATATCTACACAGTGAACAATTTCAATTATTAATATAGAAAAACATGAGTTTAGTCTTAGAGGTATGACTGAATGTGTGAGTAAATTAATGACTACTGAGCGAATAAATTACTGAGTTACTGAATGAACAAGTGAGTAAGTGAGTTACTAACTGAGTAAATGAATGACTACTGAGTGAGCAAGAGAATGAATGAGTTACTGAGTGAGTAAATTAATGAATGACTGAGTTACTAAATTAATGAGTGAGTGAGTTAATTACAGTGATTTATAAAAACAGTTAGTTAATGAATGAGTGAGTAAGTGAGTTGGTTAATGAATAAGTGAGGAACAGAGTGGGTTAATAAATAAATGAGGAAGGGAGTTAGTTAATGAATAAGTGAGGGAGAGGGTTAATGAATAAGTGAGAGAGGGAGTGGGTTAATGAATGAGTGAGGGAGCGGGTTAATGAATGACTGAGGGAGCGGGTTAATTAATGAATAAGTGAGGGAGGGAGTGGGTTAATGAATGAGTGAGGGAGGGGGTTAATTAATGAATAAGTGAGAGAGGGGGTTAATGACTAAGTGAGGGAGGGGGTTAATGAATAAGTGAGAAAGGGAGTTGGTTAATGAATAAGTGAGAAAGGGAGTGGGTTAATGAATAAGTGAGGGAGTGGGTTAATGAATGAGTGAGTGTGGGAGTGGGTTAATGAATGAGTGAGTGTGGGAGTGGGTTAATGAATAAATGAGGAAGGGAGATGGGTAATGAATGAGTGAGTTATTAAGTAAAAGACAGAATGAGTGAGTGACAGTAATTATGTAAGTGACTGAATGAATGACTGAGTAAATAAATGAATGAGTGAGAGACTGAGTTACTAAGTGAATAATTGAGTGACTGAAGGACAGTGATTGAGTGATGACTGACTGAAAGTCTAAGTGTAATAACCTGTAATTGACTGAATGAAGGAGTGATGTACAAAACAATAGTGACTTGACTGAATGTACTAGTGTCTGCGTAAACATGCAAATGACTGAGTGAGTGGCAAAATGACCGAATGAATGAGTATCACTAACCTGCAGTTGTGTTGCACTCAAAGTTAATGATGGTCATTCTCTGGAAGCCTGAGCTGCAACTGGTTCCTCCTGGATAGATGAGGGTCAGATCTCCATCAGAGTACCTGGGTCAGGACAAAGACAACCGTAAACACAGCTTCATCCACCACAACCACCAGCAAGTATATCTAAAATCACACAAAGCCTGGTAAGCTAATACAGGGCCAACATTAAATTTATCTTTCATATTATATTTTATGACCTTTAATTATTTTAGTCCATGAATCTGTATTTTCTTTGCAATAACAGTGTCGTACGGTAGATCAGCTGAGTTTATTAAATCGATCAGTTGAGGAAGCTTTCAGATTTTACTCACCTGAGAGTTTGATTCTTGTATCTCCCGGCGATTTTGACAACTCCTTCCTTCACCTGGCAAGACGACACATCACTCGTCCCGTCATCGCAATCGCCGGCTCTGGTTTCCCCACACACGTTAAGATAGAACGTGTAGGTGTCCTTTCCATTCTTAGCCTCAGCGACATAAGGAGCGTCTCCAACTGAAGGACATAAAACCACAAGATCGATAAATGAAATAATTGAAAGAAAGAAAGAAAGAAAGAAAGAAAGAAAGAAAGAAAGAAAGAAAGAAAGAAAGAAAGAAAGAAAGAAAGAAAGAATTGACATGCTTTTACACACAGCGAGAGAATAAAATTAATTACACAACACTGATGTGTGAAAGTTTCATACATAGAAGGTACAATTAAAAAATAAAAGGTTGCTTTTTACTTCTCATGTACTTCAAAGGACATTGAAATTCTGTATTTAAATATCCCAGTGATGTTGGAAGGCTGGGGTCAGAGTCCCTGGAGTAAAGGAGTTAAGGGCCTTGCTCAAGGGCCCACCCAAGAGTGGCAGCTTGGCAATGCTTGGGCTTCAACCCCTGACCTTCCCATCAGTTTACCCAGAGCTTTACCCACTGCTCTTTTGTCTGGCTCGAGACCTTTCTAAACTTTTCGGCTTCGTTGTGACTTACAGGCGAGTGTGAGGGGCGTGAGATCGATGGAGATGTCGTGCTGCTGGTTGGTCAGTTTGCAGTCATTACTCTCCAGGTAGTCTCTGTGGCAGGCGTACTCAGTCACCCATTCCACCTCGTAGCGGCAGTTCTTCTCGGCGGTCAGCTTGGGGTCGCTTCCCTGCGAGTGCAATTCAATCCGCTTTTAGACAACACACTTGCAATTTAGATTAAAATATCTTAAATATTTTAGATCTTAAAAAATACCCAACACACACCATATGGACATCGGCACACCTGATATTCCCACCCGTATGTCCCTCTTTCTCAAAATGTTACCACAAAGATCGACGCACACAATTTTAACTACGAGACTGAAATGTCTTCATAGTCTCTGTGCACAAAGTGAGCTCCATGAAGATATACTTCAAATAGGTTGCAGAGGATGATCTCCTTCTATACAGCTCTGAGCTACTGAAAACCTATGGAATGAGCTGCACCCCAGGCCTGTGGTCGAATGAGCACAAGTGTCACACTCAAATCCTTAGGAAATCCTTAGGCAAATGGGGTGAAGGATCTCCTGCTCTGGAGCTCCAGCCCTATTGAATACCTTTGGGACAACCGTGAACTGCATTCCAGACTAACACCCTTGTGGAAGTACGAGCACAAATCTCCACAAAATCTAGTGGAACATCTTCCCAGAAGAGTGGAGCTTATTATAAGAGCAACTGGGCACTAAATGTGAAATGGGATGTTCATAAATGATGCACGTATCAATCTTAGGCTTAGGTGTGTCCACAAACATAGTGTGGCTTGTGTTTATTCTGGGAAGTCTTCAGGCATCAATCTGAAATTCATAAAATGAACTAAAAACACTAACAAAAAAACGCTATATTACTGCATCTACTTCAGCAGGTTGCTCATTAATGAATGAAGCAAGTGGGTAAAGATTTCCTTTACTCAGAATCTTTCTCAATGTGTGAACTAAAAAATTTTTTTCTACATTAAACTTCCTGCCAGTTGCTTTGAACGTTGCAACACTATAGCCAAAAGTATTAGGACACCCATCTGTGGTTCTTCCCCAAACTGTCAGCACACAACTGTATAGGATGATTGTGAAAGATCTTGAGCTGCCTGCAGAAGAAGTGTTTCCAAGGGTATAATCGTACCTGCTGTCTTGTAGATGGACAGATAAAGGTGATGGTGACTGCAGGCTTGTGCCCGTTACATGTCTTGTTTTCAGACTCGTAGCGCAGACTCAACCTGCCAAACACGCGTTAGCACAACACGGTTAGAATACAGCTCACTGTCTTCTCAAGCCTGCATGCAAGTCTGTATTTGTGTCAGTGTGTGTGTGTGTGTGTGTTAGTGTGTGTGTGTGTGTGTGTGTGTGTACCGGTCATTCGAGATAAGCTCCAGAGGCTTGTCCGGTTTCCCCATGCTGATTGATTTGCCTTCTTTAGTCCAACAGGCAGCAGAGCCTTTAGGACAAAGACTATTTTCTCGGTCTGGACACGAATAAAGACAATTAGAGACCTTTTTTTTTTAGGTTAATAGGATTCAGCATTTCTTAGTAATGAGTATAAACATTTACGCCCATACCAACAAACTGCAAAAATCATCTGCTGTAATAATTATTGTAATAAACAAATAAATTATTAAATAAATAAAAACCCTGAAATATCACACTGACGTGAGTAATTAGACCCTTTTGCCATGACCCTTGAAATAGAGTTCAGAAGAAACTCAGATGTTTCTACACTTCATATCCAAGATCAAAGTCCACCTGTGGTAAAGTCAGCTGACTGGGCATTTATAAAAATAGGTGCACGCGCGCGCGCACACACACACACACACACACACACACACACACACACACACACACACACACACACACACACACACACACACACACACAAACACACAAACACACACACAAACACACACACGACTATAACAGGCTTATCAGTAGAAAGGAGCAGAAACACAAACTGCCATGTAATCAAAGGAAATGTTTCATGTTGAGATGCAGATGTTCAAGGTTTTGCATTTTTTTATGTATATTTTGTATAAGTTACTCATCCCTGAATACAACAAACACTCATGGCATTTGGCAGACGTCCTTTATCCAGAACCACTTACAATGATCTTATTTTACACACTAAGCAGCTGAGAGTCAAGCAGTAGCTGTTTGGTGGAGGTGAAGGGATTTGAACTCACAACCTTCCTATCAGAAGTCCAACATTTTAACTAGAGGTCTACCGATAGTGGAACCAGTCAACCGTACCGGAATCATGAAAATGTGCTTATTGCAATAAATCTGTTAAATATAAATATGTTGAATGTATTAATTATAAAAATATATATAATTTAAAAAAAATTCAAATAAAGTAATATGGTGCTCTCAATGTAAGCGCGCAGTCTCGTGTGTAAAAATAGACAGCGATTCACCTCTAGAGGCAGCGGACCTTCTCTGCTGCTGCAGCAACGGACGCTACCCGGAAAAACTATCAGCATGGATTGTTGCAGATATTTGCCAGCAATTGTCAAAAACGATGAATTGGTTGACCACAAATCTTATCCACCTAACTAACACACTTCCAAACAGAAAATATACACATACTGAATTTGAATATAATATAAAGAAATAGTACAGAAACCTTTACATTGGTGCAAAATTGTGTAAACGTATGTGTGTGTGTTTCTCTGTGTTGTAAGCTAGGGTTAAATAAGCTCTCGTAAGTGTTCAGTATCCGGTTTGCCTGACAGTAGAAACTCCTCCTAAAATGGATGCGTTAAAAAAAAGAAAGAAAAAAAAAAAAGACTAAAAGAATACAAAAAATTCTGATCAGCAAGTTGCAAGTTTTTGCACGTTTTGCTCATTGCTCATTGCCAGTACACCGACTCACCCAGACTTCTGCACACGTTAATGTAAAAGTCGACGCTATCATCCGAGTCGTCCACCAGGTAGCCGTCGGTGACCTTGATGAGGGGGTTGAGGTCGTGTTTGTTTCCATCCGAATCGAAGGCGTAGCAGGGAACCTACAAGACATGATACAATCTCGTTACAAGATGCAGAAAAACAGCTCACTAACTCCTTTTATTACATCTGGATCTATTAATCTATTGCAATGCCTTACTGTCTGGATGTTCTAGAAGGATCATAAAAACTCCAATTAGTCCAGAAATGCCCTTACCAGAACCAGAATATACGACCACGTCACCTTTGTCTTATCCTCTCTACAAAGTCCCCCAATCAAACCTCATGCTGATTATAAAACACCAACACTGACGTATAAAGCACCGAATGGTCTGGAGGGCGAACCGGGATGTTTGGATACTGTTGTCCTTCCACTCTCACACGATGGCTGAGGCTTGCAGTCTTATATCTAAGATCTAAAATGTATATTATTGTAGTCTATTTATTTTTGTAAAGCTGCTTTAGGACAATGTGTAATGGTAAAAAGCGCTACACAAATAAAAGTCAATAAAAAAAAAATGTGGGTCAGACCAGAACATTTCCCTGTGAATACAGACAGACAGATGGGTGGGAGGATGGATAGATTAGATAGATTAGATAGATTAGATAGATAGATAGATAGATAGATAGATAGATAGATAGATAGATAGATAGATAGATAGATAGATAGATAGATAGATAGATAGATAGAGATAGATAGATAGATAGATGGACGGATAGACGGACGGATAGACGAATGGATAGACGAATGGATTGATTGTGTAGGGTTTGTTGGGTAGGTGGATGCATGGATGCATGGATGGGTGGATGGATAAATGGATGGATGGATGAGTAGGTGGATGGATGGATGGATGGATGGATAAACGAATGGATAGACGGATGGATTGATGGGTGTAGGGTTTGTTGGGTAGGTGGATGCATGGATGGGTGGATGGATAAATGGATGGATGGATGGATGGATGGATGGATGGGTGGATGAGTGGATGAGTGAGTGAGTGAGTGGGTGGGAGGATAGACGTGTCGATGGATAGACGTGTGGATAGATAGACGTGTGGATGGAAAGTCGCATCACTCTGGCCGGTGGTGTTGATTAATTTTCCAGAATGCCCTGAAGTCATTAATCTGAAATGTCACTGCAGTCACCTCTCATTCCATTCTCGAAAATGTGCTCTTTTGTGGTTTTGGTGTAATCACTTCTCACCCGCATATTCTCACTCACACACTCACACACTCACACACTCACACACTCACACACTCACACACTCACACACTCACACACTCACACACTCACACACTCACACACTCACACACTCACACACTCACGGCCGAACCCCACCACACTTACCTCCCTAACGGGTTTGAACTTGTCTTTTTTGCAGGCTGCGTAAGTTCTCCATTCGAAGCGATGAACGCACTCAGACACGATAACAAACTCCGGCGTCCCCTTTAGAACCAGGGAAGAAAAAAACATTTACTAAATGCAGAGCATGCTGGGAAAAATATATGTATGGCACATGGGAAGTTATGGTTTATTTGTGGAGATGAAAAGTCACTCAGGAACTCTTGCAGTTCCCTATTTTTTATTTTTTTTGTGATCATCAGGTGACTTATGACAGCAGACAATAATTCCAAGATTGGCTTTGTTTTTCAATTGTGTGTGTGTGTGTGTGTGTGTGTGTGGTTCTTGGTTTCTATTGTCATTTTATTTATTAATTTAATTATTTATTTATCAGGTGATCAAACTGAAATAAAACTCAAACCCATTCGAGACAAATTGCTCATCTGGTCAAACTCTGAGCTCTTTACTGAATGCCTATTGTCTCATTTACAGTAAACCTGATTATTATTCCAGACACCCCTGTGTAACTGCTATCAACATGCCCCTCGGCCTGCTGGTTTAGATTTCCACCCATAAATGACTAAGCAGAAATAAGGTGATGTGTGTAATAACAGTAGTTTCGCTTTGATTACCCAATTTCCCCAGAGAGGAAGTTAAAGTCAGTCATATGAGCGAGTTCTCCCCCCCCCCCATTACTGAACCTTACCATTGTTTTACCGCACTGGAAACTGATGCTGCTTTGCACTTTGCTGCTTTGTCCTTTGCAGCTCCCAGTGCTGTTAAAGGTGAGTATGAACCCTGAGGCCGTCTGCAAGGAGAGATCACCTGACGAGATACCAAAATACATTTAATCTGTGATACGCAGCAAAGAATTTAAACCGACAATCATCGATACATCAGTGACGAGGGAACAGGATTTAATGAAGACGCCACAAAAGCTTGGAGACTTTTCCCAGTTGGATGTTGAATAAACATGACTATACCTGCACCCCCTTTATACGCTTTACCCCTGCACCCCCTTTACCCCTTAACCCCCTTTACACCCGCACCCCCTTAACCCCCTTTACCCCTTAACCCCCTTCACCCCTTAACCCCCTTTACACCTGCACCCCCTTAACCCTCTTTATACCCTTTACCCCTGCACCCCCTTAACCCCCTTTACCCCTGCACCCCCTTTACACCCTTTACCCCTTCACCCCCTTTACACCCTGCACCCCCTTTACACCCTTTACCCCTGCACCCCCTTTACCCCTTAACCCCCTTCACACCCTTCACCCCTGCACCCCCTTAACCCCTGCATTCCTTTACCCTTTAACCCCCTTCACCCCTTTACCCCTTAACCCCCTTTACACCCTTCACCCCTGCACCCCCTTTACCTTTTAACCCCCTTCACCCCTTAACCCCTTTTACGCCCTTCCCTCCTGCACCCCCTTCACCCCTGCACCCCCTTTACCCCTTAACCCCCTTTACACCCTTTACCCGTTAACCCCCTTACACCCTTCCCTCCTGCACCCCCTTCACCCCTTCACTCCTGCACCCCCTTCATCCTTTCACCCACTTCACGCCTGCACCCACTTCATTTCTGCACCCCACGGCACGTTCACCTCTGCACCCCTTCGCTTCTGCACCCCTTCGCTTTTGCACCCCTTCGCTTCTGCACCCCTCCACTCTTGCAGCCTCTGCACCCCTGTAACACTTCACCTCCTTCACCCCTGCCGCGCTTTACTCCTTTACTACTACAACTCTGCACTCCTGCACCCCTCACTACTACAACCCCTTAAATTCCACACTTCTTTACCCCTCATACTCCTGCACCCCTCTCTCACTCCTGCACCTCACTCCTGCACCCCTGCCCCGCTTTACTCCTTTACTACTACAACTCTGCACTCCTGCACCCCTCACTACTACAACCCCTTAAATTCCACACTTCTTTACCCCTCACACTCCTGCACCCCTCTCTCACTCCTGCACCTCACTCCTGCACCCCTGCCCCGCTTTACTCCTTTACTACTACAACTCTACACTCCTGCACCCCTCACTACTACAACCCCTTGAATTCCATACTCCTTTACCCCGCTCACTCCTGCACCCCCCTCTCACTCCTGCGCCCCCCTCTCACTCCTGCAACTCTTTGAATTCCTCACTCCTGCGCCCCCTCTCACTCCTGCGCCCCCCTCTCACTCCTGCGCCCCCCTCTCACTCCTGCAACTCTTTGAATTCCTCACTCCTGCACCCCCCTTTTACTTCTGCACTCCTGCGCCCCCCTCTCACTCCTGCGCCCCCCTCTCACTCCTGCAACTCTTTGAATTCCTCACTCCTGCACCCCCCTTTTACTCCTGCACCCCCCTCTCACTCCTGCACCCCCCTGTCACTCCTGCACCCCCCTGTCACTCCTGCACTCCTGCACCCCCTCTCACTCCTGCACTTCATTGAATTCCTCACTCCTGCATCCCCCTCTCACTCCTGCGCCCCCCTTTTACTCCTGCACCCCCTCTCACTCCTGCACCCCTGCGCCCCCCTCTCTCACTCCTGCGCCCCCCTCTCTCACTCCTGCACTCTGTAGAAAGCTGAGGAGGAAGGAATTATTTTTAGGCAGATAAAAGCTGACCCAGTCTAAAGACAGCAGTTTTGTGAAGGTGCTGATTTCAGACAAAACAAAAAAGGTTTTTTTTTTCTTTTTTTCCCCCCCGGCTGCACTGAGACACGGAGCAGATTCTCAGCTGGGAAACATGCAGACTGTTTCCTAACACAATACTGCCAACAAAACTGACAAATGTATACTCGATCATGTGTAGGACTAATCAAGACCTCTTTTGTGCCAGCTCAAACACACACACACACACACACACACACAGTCCAGACACATTTCACATATAACACACATAATAACCACACACATTACACACATGGAGATAACATACATAAAAGAAAGAAAGAAAGAAAGAAAGAAAGAAAGAAAGAAAGAAAGAAAGAAAGAAAGAAAGAAAGAAAGAAAGAAAGAAAGAAAGAAAGAAAGAAAGAAAGAAAGAAAGAAAAGATTCCTGCTGTAATTAAATGATGAAGTAAAATGTATGACAGCCTCAATCACAGAGGGAACCCTTTGGAGAAACCCTCTCTCTCTCCTGACACCTGTTTCATCCTGGAACAACCCTAAACCACTTTCACCTGTTCCAGTACGCAGATCCAGAGCAGGCTGTGGACCAGGAAATGCCCCTGAGGAACACCTGCATCACCACACCACAATCAGGACCATAACCGTGACCTACTTTACTGCTAATCTCACAACAAACAGCATGGTCAACAAATCAACACCCAGACAAAAGCACAGCTCACAAACACCACACCAGTCCTGCTTTCCTTTAGTGGGAGTGGAAAAACACACACACACACACACACACACACACACACACACACACACACACACACACACACACACACACACATCCGGGATTAATCAGCTGACTCTGACTGAAGATAAATAAAGCTGTGTTTAGTTTCACAAGGCGATGATATGACCAAAAGAAACACTAACAATCGTCGAGTTACATAAACGACCTTTCACCTTTTAAATGCACTGATGAAATGATCAGTGACTTTCTCAAATTTGATAACAGCAATATAACAACAATACAGCGATGGACTTGTATTTGTCACATGCTATGAGTCTCTTCAACTATAAATTGTATAAGTCATCTTCACACGCAGAAGCATTGGACGAAATGTTCCTTTCCATCGAACTAGGAGACCCAACCCTGTTCCAGCATGAGAAGACCCACGTGCACAAAGCCAGATCCATCAAGATATGCTTTATATGGGCTGAAGTGGAAGAACCTGAATGACCTGCTATAGAGCTTTTGGAACCCTACTGAGGACCTTTGTGATGAATTGGAACGGTGACTGCACCCCAGGATTCTTCATGCCAAATTTTTTTTTTTTTTTACTTAAAAAAAAAATAATAAATCAAATCAAATTCTGCTTCACTTCCTACAGCCGAGTTGATTCAGAGTCAAATAACTTTCTCACTCAAATAGAGCGAGAGTGTTCACCTAAGACTAAATATATATATATATGAATAAAAAAACCATTCGACATTATTATAATATGAGCGGTGAAGTGAAGAACACTGATGATCTCTTCATCATGGCACCTGCTAGTGGGTGGAGATATTTATTAGGCAGCAAGTGAACGTTTTGTCCTCAAAATTGACGTGTAGGAAGCAGGAAAAATGGTAGAGGGTAAGAGACGTCTAGACGTCTGGGTCAGAGCATCTTCAAAACTGCAGATCTTGTGAGATGATCCTTCTTTGCAGTGGTCAAAATCAAAAGTGCTCCAAGGTAGGAACAGGCTGGGGTCACGGGTGGCCGAGGCTCATTGATGCCCCGGGAAAAAAGAGTTTCTTTGCATGGAAACTGGTCTATTATGCAAAAATAGTTCAGACAAAAAGTTCTGTTCCAGACAAAAAGTGTTTCACTCAAAAGAAGGGCACGAAGAAAAAAAACAACGGTACAGTGAATTTGTGCATTTCTGGGAAGTAGAGAATCAAATTATAAAATTCAAAATGCTTCAGAGCACAAACAACAAGAAAAGCTTTAAAAGCAGAACACGCCTAACGCTGTGAAGCTCCTACAACAACTATCTACAGGAAACTGGCCAAGATAAAAGTCTTGTGAAAACTCAGGCTCAATTAGTTCTTTCAACATATACATGTGGTTCTTCTTCAAACTGTTACACAAAGTTGAAGGCACACAATCACACCAGGCGTCTCCAAACCTGTTCCACCATAACTACATCCCTGTGCACATGTAGCTTTAAATGAAGATCTCCTGCTATACAGCTCCAACCCTTTTTAAACAACTTTGGGATGAATGTGAATGTCCACAGACGTTTGTCCATTTGAATGAACAAAAAACGTATGTTTTGTGGTGTGATTTCATCCATATCTAGATCTACCTTACTTACCCACTGACTGGGTTCGGCTGTTGTTGAGATTCTGGGTGCAGACGGCGGCGTCTGGGCCACAGACCGTCTCCGGAGATGAAGAACACAGCCTCAGGGTGTATTTTACACTGCTGTCCTTGTCTATAGCCTCCCATTTATAACTACAAGTAAAAAAAAAACAAAAGAAAAAACCTTATAACATTTACAGAGAATAAATAATACTACTGATATATATATATATATTATATATATATATATATATATATATATATATGATAAATAAGAGAACGTATCGATCATATAGTACATACTATAGAGAGTTAGTAAAAGAACTAAAGTACTAAAGAATGTTAGTTTTTTTTTATTATTAATTAATTAATTTTTTATTAATTAAATCGTTATCTATTAAGTGTCTTGTCATTAGTATCGTGAACCACAATTTCCATCTATAAAACTTTAAAATAAAAACCTACGTTACTTTGAAATACGTGTAGATCGTGTAGAAAAATGTAGATCGTGTAGAAAAATTTATTCTAGGGGGCGTGTCCGTCTCTTGGTCACCTGACATGCATGTCACTGATTGGTTGAAAAAAATTTACAGTGTGGGCTGGAAAGTAATCAGGCAGAACCTCGATTCTTCACTTCTCACCTTTCGCTTGTTTACTTTTAGAGATTATAACGTAAATCATACGACACATATACATGCAGATATACACACATTCAGTACTGGTCAAAGGTTTAGAATTATGTAGTCAAAGAAACAACAAAAAACGTCAAACAACCCAGAATATTTTATATTTTCGATTCTTCAAAATAGCCATCTTTCGCCTTCATTAAAGCTTCTCTTACACTTGACATTTCCTCATCCAGCCTCACGAGGCAGTCACTTGAAATTGTTTTCCTACAATCATGACGAATTCCCAGAGGTGTTGAGTGCTTGTTGGCTGCTTTTCCTTCACTCTCCAGTCTTAACTTATCCCAAACCATCAGATGATTATGGAGTCCAGATCATCTGATGCAGCACTCCATCACTCTCCTTCTTAGACAAATAGCTTTTCTATAATCAAGAGGTGTGTTTGGGGTCATTGTGCTTTTGGAAAACAAATGATGGTTCCACCTGTGTGCAAACTAGATGAAATGGGATGTTGCTGCACAATGCTGAGGTAGTTGGTGGCCTCAGTTTTTCCTAAATCACCAGCCAAGCAACTCACACGTTCACAGCTCCTCCACCATGCTTCACAGTGTAAACAACACATGAGGCCTGGAACTACGTGTTCACCCTCTGTAAGCCTATCAAAGGCACAGCGGATTCTTCAGACCAAAAGACAGTTTTTCGCTGATGTTTATTCCTTGTGTTTCCTGGCACAAGCAAGTGTTTTCTGAGGTAATTGTTTCTTTGCTGCAATTCGACTATAAAGTGGTTGACTCATACAATCTTTTCTGAACAGTAGATGTTGTAATATATGTCACTTAAAGAAGCGTTTTTGTAAATCAGAGGTTTCTGAGGCTGGTAATTCAAAAAAACAAAAAGAAATCCTCTGCAGCAGAGGTAGCTCTATGCCTTCCTTTCCTGGACCGGTTTTCGTGAGAGCCTATTTTATCAGTGTTTGATGGTTTTGGAGACTGCATTTGTAGATTAAAGTTTTTTAGACTGACCATCAGTTCTTAGGGTGATGATGGACTGTAATTCCTGTATGTGTTGCTTGCTATAATATGGATTTGTACAGTAGAACTAATAGGACTAATGACTGTGTCCCCACTCTTTCCTCTGCACAACACAACTGATGGTCTAAAGTACGTTCAGATGTCACAAATGAACACTTCACACCTTTCCGGGTGACCACCTCCTGAATCTATACTTCGAGAAGGTCATGAGTTTGCCAAAGCTGTCATCAAACCCAAAAGTAGTTCATTTGAAGAATTGAAAATATTAATTATATAATAATAATAATAATTTAGTACATAATGAAAATATAAATGTCTAATTTTATTTCCTACATAAAAAGTGTCCAAACTTTTCACTGAAACTAATAGGAAGCAGGTTCCTGAAGCTCTGTTCTGATGTTACATCTTCAGACTCTACTACAGATTTGAGAGCTGCTACAGACTAGCATGCTAAGAAGCTAACAGCTCTTCCTGGACCTCCGTACCTGCACAGATCCTGGTACCATGAGGAGGAGCTGGAACTGCTGCTGCTTTCCCCGGAGCAGAGGGTGTGGAGTGAAGCCCAGAGCAGGTTGTAGACCAGCAGCACCAGCCGGACTCTTTCAGCCGCAGCACTCATCCTGCCCTGTGTCCCCAAACACACACAATTCAGTACGCGCTCTCCGACATTATACAGCGATGTGTGTGTAAGTGTAAGTGTGTGTGCGTCTCTGTATGTGTGACTAGCAGGAACTGCCTATGCTAACCGCGAGGATCACATGACGAGCAAGCACGTGAAGTGGTCACGTGGTGTGACTCAGCCGCGCCGTGATCCCCTCAGTGTGTCTACTGATTTATATTAATGTCTCTCCTTCTCTCCTTTCATTCTCTTCTCCTCCAACTCTCTCATTCTCTCCTTTTCTCCTTCTCTTCTCTCATTCTCTCCTCCTCTAATGCTCTCATTCTCTCCTTCTCTTCTCTAACTCTCTCCTTCTCTCCTCTCCTTCTCTTCTTCTCTCCTTCTCTCCTCCTCCAACTCTCTCATTCTCTCCTTCTCTCCTCCTCCAACTCTCTCATCCTCTCCTTTTCTCCTTCTTTTCTCTAACCATCTTATTCTCTCCTTCTCTTCTCTAACTCTCTCCTTCTCTCCTCTCCTTCTCTCCTCTCCTTCTCTCATTCTCTTCTCTAACTCTCTCCTTCTCTCCTCTCCTTCTCTTCTTCTCTCCTTCTCTCCTCGTCGAACTCTCTCATTCTCTCCTTCTCTCCTCCTCCAACTCTCTCATTCTCTCCTTTTCTTTTTCTCTCATTCTCTACCTCTCTTCTTCTTTCATTCTCTCCTTCTCTTCTTCTCTAACTCTCTCCTTCACTTCTCTCTCCTTTTCTCATTCTCTCCTTCTCTGACTCTCTCCTTCTCTCAGTCTCTTATTCTCTAACTCTTTCTTTCTCTTCTTCTCTCACTCTCTCATTATTTCCTTCTCTTCTTCTCCCATGCTCTTATTCTCTCCTTTTCTTCTTCTCTCATTCTCTCCTCTAACTCTCTCCTTCTCTCCTCTTCTTCTCCCATTTTCTCCTTCTCTGTCTTCTTACAATGTTGCTTTACTTCTGCCTGACTCTCTTTCTTTCTTTCTTTCTTTCTTTCTTTCTTTCTTTCTTTCTTTCTTTCTTTCTTTCTTTCTTTCTTTCTTTCTTTCTTTTTATTTATTTATTTATTTATTTATTTATTTCTATTTCCCTACATTTAGTTCTTTCTTTCTTTCTTTCTTTCTTTCTTTCTTTCTTTCTTTCTTTCTTTCTTTCTTTCTTTTAGGGATTGTGTATATACAGTGAGGAAAATAAGTATTTGAACACCCTGCTATTTTGCAAGTTCTCCCACTTAGAAATCATGGAGGGTCTGAAATTGTAATCGTAGGTGCATGTCCACTGTGAGAGACATAATCTAAAAAAAAATCCAGAAATCACAATGTATGATTTTTAAACTATTTATTTGTATGATACAGCTGCAAATAAGTATTTGAACACCTGTCTATCAGCTAGAATTCTGACCCTCAAAGACCTGTTAGTCTGCCTTTAAAATGTCCACCTCCACTACATTTATTATCCTAAATTAGATGCACCTGTTTGAGGTCGTTAGCTGCATAAAGACACCTGTCCACCCCATACAATCAGTAAGAATCCAACTACTAACATGGCCAAGACCAAAGAGCTGTCCAAAGACACTAGAGACAAAATTGTACACCTCCACAAGGCTGGAAAGGGCTACGGGGAAATTGCCAAGCAGCTTGGTGAAAAAAGGTCCACTGTTGGAGCAATCATTAGAAAATGGAAGAAGCTAAACATGACTGTCAATCTCCCTCGGACTGGGGCTCCATGCAAGATCTCACCTCGTGGGGTCTCAATGATCCTAAGGAAGGTGAGAAATCAGCCCAGAACTGCACGGGAGGAGCTGGTCAATGACCTGAAAAGAGCTGGGACCACCGTTTCCAAGGTTACTGTTGGTAATACACTAAGACGTCATGGATTGAAATCATGCATGGCACGGAAGGTTCCCCTGCTTAAACCAGCACATGTCCAGGCACGTCTTAAGTTTGCCAATGACCATTTGGATGATCCAGAGGAGTCATGGGAGAAAGTCATGTGGTCAGATGAGACCAAAATAGATCTTTTGGGTCATAATTCCACTAAACGTGTTTGGAGGAAGAAGAATGATGAGTACCATCCCAAGAACACCATCCCTACTGTGAAGCATGGGGGTGGTAGCATCATGCTTTGGGGGTGTTTTTCTGCACATGGGACAGGGCGACTGCACTGTATTAAGGAGAGGATGACCGGGGCCATGTATTGCGAGATTTTGGGGAACAACCTCCTTCCCTCAGTTAGAGCATTGAAGATGGGTCGAGGCTGGGTCTTCCAACATGACAATGACCCGAAGCACACAGCCAGGATAACCAAGGAGTGGCTCTGTAAGAAGCATATCAAGGTTCTGGCGTGGCCTAGCCAGTACACAGACCTAAACCCAATAGAGAATCTTTGGAGGGAGCTCAAACTCTGTGTTTCTCAGCGACAGGCCAGAAACCTGACTGATCTAGAGTAGATCTGTGTGGAGGAGTGGGCCAAAATCCCTCCTGCAGTGTGTGCAAACCTGGTGAAAAACTACAGGAAACCTTTGACCTCTGTAATTGCAAACAAAGGCTCCTGTACCAAATATTAACATTGACTTTCTCAGGTGTTCAAATACTTATTTGCAGCTGTATCATACAAATAAATAGTTTAAAAATCATACATTGTAATTTCTGAATTTTTTTTTTTTTAGATTATGTCTCTCACAGTGGACATGCACCTACGATGACAATTTCAGACCCCTCCATGATTTCTAAGTGGGAGAACTTGCAAAATAGCAGGGTGTTCAAATACTTATTTTCCTCACTGTATATATATATGATTATATATCCATTCACAATACAAGAACTCAAAAGCAGTGTGGTTATGAAATGGAGCTGGAATGTCGACGTGAAATGCTCAAATAAGTGAACAATGTAATTGTGTGTGTGTGTGTGTGTGTGTGTGTGTGTGTGTGTGTGTGTGTGCGCGCGCATTTTCCTCACTGTACAGGTACATGTGTGTCAAAGTATAAGACTACCATCTAGTGGACAGATAACGGCACTACACCTGATCGCTTCATGAAATCAATTTTTACGACAGCTTTCTTTCTTTCTTTCTTTCTTTCTTTCTTTCTTTCTTTCTTTCTTTCTTTCTTTCTTTCTTTCTTTCTTTCTCCCTACTTTTTGTTGTTGCTTTTCTTTCTTTCGTTCTATGTTCTGTTATCTACACTTCTTTCTTCCCCTTTTCTATTTTCCTGCTTTTTTCTAATAACAAATAACAATAATATATAATATTTTTAGATGAATCAAAAATGTAGAAGTTTTTCTGTCGTTCTACAGTGTAATGTAACCGGTTTACTAAGATATGATTTGTGAAATTTAATATGATATCGTGTAATACTACCATCTAGTGGACAAATAACGACACTACACCCGATCGCTCCATAAAATCCACTTTTACGTCAGCTGTAACTATCACATGATGATCTCGATATACGACCTCTTAAAACGCTGGCGCTCATGTTTAAATACTACATTACTACATATTATAAGGCTATTTGTGTAGCTTATACACTATGTCAGGATGGCCGAGCGGTCTAAGGCGCTGCGTTCAGGTCGCAGTCTCCCCTGGAGGCGTGGGTTCGAATCCCACTTCTGACATCAACTTTATTCCTTTTCTCATTGTCATATTCTTTATTTTCATCTTTCATATTCTTTATTTCCATCTTTCTTCGCTCTTTCTGTTTCTCCCTTGATTTATTGTTCTAATTCTTTCATTCATGTCTGTTTTCTTTTTCCTAATTTTATCTCCCCCATTTTCTGCTTATTTCCCATATATTTATATGTTCTCTCCTTTTTTTGGTCTTACCTTTCTTTTTCTTTTACGATTCATTTTTCTCCGTTTATTTCCGTGTATACCTCTTTCGTTCTTTTTGTTTTTCTTTCACTAATTTCTTCTTATTTTCTTAATTTTTTGCATTTTCCACATTTCACCTGCCCATGATTGATTCTTCCTATCTTTTCTTCCCTTCCATTACTTGTATTATATTATAAATATTCCTTTTTTCTTAATTCCACTGAGAAGAAAATGCTTTTTGTGTCTTTCTATCCACATTTTATTCCAGGAATAAATGTTTAACACAATCTACAATACTACAAACACTTCAACCCAAAACAAACACAATAAACAGATCTGAAGTACAAATTTCTTATTTTTGTCAAAATAATAGTCACAATCGTCTTTGGAACTCCTGAAGGCATGCAGATTTGCAAAAATCAAAATTTGCCCAATAATCATGAAAAAAAAAATCTAAAATCTGAAAAAAAAAAATAATTCTAAGAACATAAACGACTCAAAACACAGAAATAAAATCTCTTTTTTTTCCTTTCAAACCTCAAACAATTTTTTTAAAACCAGTCAACAACTTCCACAAAAATGAAACTAAATAACATCCAAAAAAGAGTTTCAAGCTTCAAGGAGAAAAAAAATGTTCTGGATGAGACAAAAACTTAAATATTAACTAAAGGAAGAAATCAAATATTGTAAGAAATGCAGGGAATCTGCTTCTGACTTCACTCCAGTCTTCTGACACCTGTAGAGTAAATCATACAGATACATTAATGCACACAATCTAATATTCAATGATTAATGACCATAAAATTAACATCAAAGTCTTTGTTTTTGTTTTTTGAGTGTTTTATACAGCCAGAAGTTTGGATTGTTGAGTGAAAATTGTTTTGTGGCATATATGTGCTTGTTTTTTTTTCTACACAATTAAACATTTGAATGAACATCTTCTGAGAGAGGTGATTCCATATTTTTTGCCAGGGGTTGTAGATTCTACCTAGTTTATTGCATTTAAACAAAAGGAACATGCCTGCGTTCAAACTAGACCATTTTTTACCAAACTTTTGACAGCCACTGTAACACCATCACTTGAAGTTTTTCACACTTGAACACAATGTGTTAAGTGGAAAGACAGGTGTAGGTGATTAGTAGGTGGAGGACAGGTGGAGGTGATTAGTAGGAGGAGGAGGACAGGTGTAGGTGATTAGTAGGTTGAGGAGGACCGGTGTAGGTGATTAGTAGGTGGAGGACCGGTGGAGGTGATTAGTAGGTGGAGGACCGGTGTAGGTGATTAGTAGGTGGAGGACAGGTGGAGGTGATAAGTAGGAGGAGGACAGGTGTAGGTGATTAGTAGGTGGAGGACAGGTGGAGGTAATTAGTAGATGGAGGACAGGTGTAGGTGATTAGTAGGTTGAGGAGGACCGGTGTAGGTGATTAGTAGGTGGAGGACCGGTGTAGGTGATTAGTAGGTGGAGGACCGGTGTAGGTGAATAGTAGGAGAAGGACAGGTGTAGGTGAATAGTAGGAGGAGGACAGGTGGAGGTAATTAGTAAGAGGAGGACAGGTGGAGGTAATTAGTAGGAGAAGGACAGGTGGAGGTGATTAGTAGGAGGAAGAGGCTGAAGGAGAGTGTTGAGTGAAGAAGGGAGGTGTGGCTGGTGGCTCCCTGACACAGTGTTTATAGTTAGTTAAATAGCTTCTATTAAAAACAATACAAACAACCCGCACGCTCGGCCGTTAGGTCAGTGCAGTTTCAGAGATGTTATAACATCATTACAAATCACACCTGGACCGTGTCAGAATCACTCAGATCTTTGCACTTGCCGATTTCTCCTGCAGATTAACTTCAACACCTCACTGTTCAATTGCTTCCTTATATATATCCCAACCCTTGACAGGTGCCATTCTAATGAGTTGATGAATGTGACCTATGATCTGTGTGCGCGAGCCTTGTAATAATAATAAATGAATAATAATTATAAGGGGTGACCCCATAGTCGAAGATTCGATGCTTCGAAAATCTCAGTCAAATTATCGCAGAGGTGTTATGAAACAAAGATCAGGAGATTTTGCTTATATGCGGTTGCTCAATGTCTGATTTCACATAAGACTACCGGTTTTTCTCCCAACAACATCTGTGAGTAAATCCAGCAATCCCTGTGACAGATTTAAGTTTGACTTTTCATCCATGAGTGACACAGGAGCATCTTGGTGGCAAAGATTTAAATATTCAACAATGATTGGGAGATTCAGTAAATGTATATTCTATTCTAACTGTTTGTTTTTTGGTGCATCGATGTTGAGCTGTACCCAAAAGTCCTCGCACAGGCAAATTTCATTCACAGGCCGATTTCATTTGATTCTGCCGAGATGTAAAGACGTGAAATGTAAATCCTGTCTGCAGTGTGGCCTTTTTGCAAATACTTATTTGTTTAGGTTTATTGATCCAAAATGTTTACATACATTTTCTTCTTTATTATGTGTTATGTTCTGTACATCGTGGCTTTAAAATATTATGAGGAATCGTTTTTCAACTGGGCAAGACTTAATAATAATAATAATAATAATAATAAATCAATACAAAAAACTATTTAATTTGAAATATTCTGTGCATGTCAAAATGACAAGAAATTTCAATGATCCATTTTTTTGGCTTGCGAATTTAGGTCAATGGCAAAGCGTCTTGGATTCCAGGGGGAAAGGAGACACTTTCAGACGTTAAAACAAATACATTTTTTAAATGTTCTACGTGAAAAGTATAACCTTTTACAATTTAATTCGATGTATTTTTATTTGAAGAGCGATTTTAACAGAGCAGCTTTACATAGATATTTACAAGGTACACAGCTTTACACGATAATAAAAGTATGTACAAATTTGTTCCCTAAACAATATACAATACAATAATGTTTTACACTCAATGCAAAGTAAAGCATGTGACAGATATACTGTAATATTATAATGTACTTACGTTGGTTCAAAGACTGCAGGCCATTTGTTTTCAGTGCTGATCCTTGTTTTGGGTCTTCAGTCTTTCCTTCTGTACTAGAGCTCCTAGAAATGTCTTTATCATCATTTAATGACACGTCTTCCAGATATCCATGTAGCATTTCCTCCATCTTTGACTGTGTTTGTTCATGTATGTGCGATTCAGCTCCGTATACGTTTCGTACAAATGAACTGGACGCGATTTTCTTTTGACGGCCTAGCCCTTGCTGAAACCGTATTCCAAGCACTGTGTCTATGTAGTGTGCATGTCCAGCATCAACCAACTCTTTAGCAACATTCCTGTTGGACGCAACAACGTCAACCTCCCACTGTGCCTCTGAAACATACTGCCTGAAGTGTATCTTAAGAGTTTTTTGATATATGAACTGTTGGAAAAACATAGCAGCCTGGTTGGTCCACTGCACCCCATCGGCTGGCTTGATTCCTCTCAGCAAGCAAGGATAGGTGATTTTTGGGTATCTGGCCAATTCAACAGGAAGAGATTTAATTTTGAGGACATCTTGGCTTGCCAAACGTATGCAATACCCATAATCAATGAGATTAACAATGACCGATATGTTGTCACATTGTAATATCTCAGCTCTGCACCATTTCTTCCTTTCTTCAGACCATACCAGGCAGCCGGTACCAGAAATCAAATGAGTCTCTGGCAATGGAATCAAGTCCTCTGGTAGGTCTTCAAGGGCATTTGATACGGCACTCATGATGAGAAGCAGGTCCTCAAGGACAAGGTAAAAATCACCAGGTGTGGTAACTGCTGCTGCAAATCCTGAGTATTCGTGATTTTTTCTAACAGGTGCCAGAAAAAGATGACATATATCCTCTACTTTGTCCATTGGCTTTTCCGGGGGAATTACCATGGGTGCAGGGCAATTGTACTCTGAATGTCGTTGATTTGCAACAGACTCGTTTTTCACACAAATGTCCTGTCCATCTACACTCTCAGGCAGGGCAGTTGAGGTATTTGAATCAATCCGAGCACATGATTTGTTAGATACATTTAAAAGTTCCTTCTCTACAACACCGATATGTATTTCAGGCTTCTGTGGCAAACTGCTTTCGCAACCATGTTGTGTTTCCTCACATTTACGTTTGTAAGCACGAGGTCTTCTCATTGTTCTTAATTTCTTCATGCAGCCTGTGGCTCTTGTGGCCTGCATCTTCTCCAAGGATTTCTTTTGAACCATTTTACTGCCATTGGTTCCACTTTCTAGTGTTTCTTCTACAATGCTGCCTACTTTAACTGCAGTCTTATCACAGATACGTCTAAGGGAAGTGCCATCCTCATGCCTTTGCCT
This sequence comes from Silurus aristotelis, assembly GCF_946808225.1. Classification (NCBI taxonomy): domain Eukaryota; kingdom Metazoa; phylum Chordata; class Actinopteri; order Siluriformes; family Siluridae; genus Silurus; species Silurus aristotelis. The sequence continues at coordinate 21,423,588 of NC_139588.1, read as the reverse complement.
TTGTTTGGAGTGGCCTGAATCTGAAACAATGACTTCAGGATCAGATTCTCTTGACTCATGCAAAGGCTTAAGTCCCTGAATGCTCACCTCCCATGCATAGCCAAGATTCTTCACAAACTCCACCATCAGAGTTTGGTCATGTGGATCACTGAGAAAAGACTCAACTTCCTCCAAATTGTATGGTTTTGAAAGTTTACAGTGAATGCTTAATCTTGCCTTGGAAAGAAACTTGCTAGGTAATGTGTACATTTTCTTCTTGTCAACCACTGCTGTATTTCCATAGTCAACGAATTCAACTATTAGATGATCCCTGGATGCTACACTGTTGACCGCAGCTCGATATAAGGCCAAGTCTTCATTATACCTAGCAGCAACCAGATCCCCTGCTTTTACATTTGAGGGAACACTTTGCAGACTTTCAGTGAAAGAGCTGCTGTTTAGCTCCGCCCTCATTTTAAGAAGATCTTCTTCATCCTTTTCCATTTGAATAAAGAAGCTGTGGGCAGAGTTAGAGTGTGAAATAAACCCTATGCTTCTGAAACCTGGTGCAATTTTGATTGCTGGTAAATCACAAACTTTTGGCAACACCTTCGAAGGCTGTACAATGAAAATGGTGGCCTTTTCTTTCTGACGTTGCTTTGTGGACTTTGGACTGTGTTTTTCTTTGCTCCAGCCATTTTTCGCAGGGTTTTGTGGATATTTAAATTTAGATGATTTCTTTTGACAATACTGTCCATCTCCCTGCATGACTTTGCTATAGCCTGGGTTTCTCTGTGATTTGACCACATGATATCGTCCCTTGGTATTAGATACATTTAAAGGATTTTTCAAGGATTTCCCGGCTTGTCCATGAATTGCAAACATCTCTCTTACTTTTGCATTGATATGAATGTCACCATCAAACAGGTCACAAAGAAAATGCCCACTGCTGTTTGTTTTTAAAAACTTAGCTCGAAGTTCCTTGTTGAGAATAGCCTTCTCAAGCCATGTATTAACTTCAGACAAATTCTCCTCCTCGGAAATACGTAAAAGACTACATCTTAACGCTTGCATGGGTGTAATAAGCAAATTGGTTGCCTCTATAGGGATAGGTAGCACATTCCTTTTTTCAGCAACCTGCTTGCTTCCATAATCTACAAAGAATACATTAGAGTGTAGACTGGACTGAGCAGACCAAACAAATGACCTGTACCACTTGCCGTCTTCAGAATATTTGGTCAAGCATAAACTGCCAGGTTCACCAGAATGTGTCCGACTCAATAACTCTTCACTTACTTTCATAGCTCCATCCATAAGCTGCTCAATTATTTCCGTATTTCTGTCCAGCTGGAGATAAATTTCCCAAGGGCTGACAACATGAGTGGGGTACACCAATTCTTCATTCCCAATCTTAATGTCAAAAGAAGAATAAACAAAAGAGCATGGATAGACAGATGGAAGTAGCTGGTTTGGACTCTGTATTTCCTTGGCAACACCATTCTCTATGAGATGTGTGGAAGCTCTTTGAAAATGTGTGCACAAGTCAACCAGACTGCACAGGCCTTCATCTGAAGCAAAACCCTGGGAGTAGATTTTGCATTGCAGATTCCAACTTTTAGAAGTAAATTTTTTCAGCAAGGTGGTTGCTTTAACAGACCATATGTCTCCTCCAAATGGGTCAGTCAAGTTATACAAACTACACTTGAATGCTTGCTTTTCAAGCTCAAGAAACTCAGGATTTATTGCTTGAACTTTCTTCAGCTTTTCCTGCACAACATAGCCATAATCAACTAGAATCACCTTAATGTTCAGACCGTTCCCTTCAAGAATGCATCCCCTGTACCACGTATTATCCTTTTGCAACTGGACAGCACAACATACACTTTGGGGCTGCAACACCAATGTATTTGTCAGGTAAAATGTTTGCAGTCTCTCCATTAATCTGTCCAAGTCATTCTTGGTTTTCTTGTTCTGGCACCAAAAATCTGACGGAGAACTGATATGTGAACACTGGACACTAATAACATCTCCTGGTTTGAATTTCTGGCTTTTGAAAATTTCTCCAGCAGTCTCAGTGTGGACTTGGTTGTCTGTACCAACTGTCATTTGCCTTATGCTAGGCAGGTTTTGTGACATACTTTTACAAGGCATCTTATCAAGCAGTTCTCCTGTAGATTTATTGCATGTTTTTTTTTTTTTCCCTATAGATGTTCCAGGAGCATTTATCGCATTGTAGGTCCAGTATTCTGCCATATTCGCACTAGTCAAAAGTGTTGCAAGACTTTTATGCTTCTCACACCCTTTTTCCAACAACTCCACAACAAGCACATCATTCCTCTTATAAATGACGTGAACCAGGAACGCTTTATTTGAGGTGGTTGCCCTGAAGAAGTCTGTTGTTGAAGCTGTCCAAACATCTCCCAGTGGAATAACATGAGCTAAGGAACAATTGAAAACAAACGCTGGTTCCACAGTAAACTCAACAGGAATTTTCTTTATCAACATGCTTGGCACCTTTTCTCTGTTTCCAAAATCGATAAAAAACACCTCAGCACCATATTTTAGAAGATCCACCACGATTGCTCGGTAGTAATGCATGTCTTTTTCATACATGGCGCAGCATAATTGACCAGGCACTGGATCTTCAAGGATCTCATCGTTTAATTGTATTCTACTAAACCGATCGGTCAGTTTGTTCATCATTGCCACAAATCGATCGTTGGTCTTTGCTGTTCTCATCCAGAAATCATGAGGACTCTGCACATGTTCAATGTAACCCTCAAACACAGAGCCATTTGAGATTTCCACAGTTTTTGTTTCATTCAGGATGGAACTCCAGTGGTGCAAATTTATGTGAATATCATTGCTTGCCACTTTATTGACTTCTTTAGACTGCACTGTTTGAGAAGGTACATATTCAACTACATCGCTGAGCATAACTGAACAGACATTCTTTTCTTTGCCCTTAACTGTAATCAGAAGCTCCTTACCCAGGACTCCTTTTCTGAGCAAGACCAGTTGCTGGTTATATGTGGCTTTGTCTTCTTCACCCGAACAAGAAAGAGAACATGGGAAAGCCATGACTGGTCTCAGGAGAAATTCTGAGGGTAACTGAAAGAGGTTTTTAACATTTACAGACTCACAATACCCATAGTCAACAAACACAACTCGAACTTGGGAGTTAACAGGAAGGCACTGCACTAAACCTCTGTGCCATTTCTCATCTTTGCCTTTGATCGCACATAGTAGGCCAATATTTTCTCCGGATTTGGCTCTGAAGTCACTATTCCTCGACTCGCACAGAAGTGCCAATTTGTCCGACATCTCTTTCAGGTCCTTTGCAGCAGAGGACAACTGGCAGTAAAATAACCCAGGATTTATGGCAGCAACTATTTTAATGTTTTCCTTCTGTCCAACAGCCAACTTAGAGCCCCCAAGCGAAAGAACATTTTCATAGCCACACAAATCTGAGGATTTAAAGGAGATTTCTTGTGCAATTTGCTTATCAACGAGCAGATCTGGGACAGACTCACAGCTTTGTTGAATTGGTACTTCAATCACCAGTTCCATCAGTAGCAGAAATGTATCGGTATCCACATGTCTGCCTAAGTTCAGTCTTAATAAATCTTTTGTTATTTCTGGCACTTCCAGAATAAGAACCTTGCATGGCAGAAGACCATGGATGTATCCTTTGATATGTCTGCCAATCAAAGAGGAGAAATAGGCCTCCGATGTTTGGTCCCAGAAATCCTGAACTGGCAGCACATTAGCAATGAACCCACAGATAATCTTTGGTGGAAGCATTAGTAAGGAGTCAGAAACTGTAGACAAATGGTTGGGACTAACAGTGAGAATGTTTCCATGATCCAGCAGAAACACATCAAACAAATCATCTGATTTATCCTGAACCCTTCCTCTGTACCAGTAGCTAGATAGCAAATCTTCCACCAAGCATAAGTCTCCAACTTCCACAGATACAGTTGTTTTAGGGACATTCTGAATTTCCACTTGAAGAATGTTGTAATCCAGCTCACAGATGGTAGCATATTGACCTTGAAAGTGAATTAATAAATTCCCAGGACTGCAGTCACAGTGTGTTAATTTTAAATTCACTGGCCAGAGGGCGCATGAAGCAGGAACCTTTGAATCCTCACTTGACCTAAAAGAACATTAAATATAGAATAAAAAAAAGAGAAATAAATGTAAAAGTCCAATGCGGTTTTGGAAAAAAAAACAATGAAGGAAAAGAAAAATTACTCTACATATTAAGCAGAATAGAACAAAAGCCAAGCCTATAGGATAAGTTTAATCAATATGCATTTTCTAGGTGTTGCATCGATGATGTCATTAAAATATTCAACATAAGCTCAGGGGAGTAATAAGGCACAAACAAGTGCCTACAAGATGAGAAAGAATTATACTCACAATAAGTCAAGTCAAGTTTATTTCTATAGCACTTTTCACAACAGACATTGTCTCAAAGCAGCTTTACAGAATTTACCAGTTAAGGTGAACGATGTGTATTTATTCCTGATGAGCAGCCATGAGGACAATGGCAAGGAAAAACTGCCTTAGATGTTATGAGGAAGAAACCTTGAGAGGAAACAGACTCAAAAGGGAACCCAACCTCAGTTGGGTGATATCAAGAGTGTGATTATAGTCTTTAATCAATGCAGAACACTGGAGAGTGAGAACTAACATGAGCACTGGAATGAAAGATTATGAGTAATGATCTTTCTACAGTCTTATACAGTCATTTGAGATTATGGAACCAGGAGCTACTGAGCAACTCATAAAATAGAGACAGCAGCTTCTCCATGCCAGAGCCTTCAAACACTCAAAGAATCCAAACTCTACATGAAATATGAAATAATTATACTTTTAAAAAGGGAATTTAATGAATAAACCTGAAGTAATCCTTAAAAGTAAAATGTGATCTTCAACTGTGTCCAAGATTTATTTCATAATAAGCATAACATTAATCTACATTACTCACAATGCTCTTCAAGTACATGCTGACAGTGGTGAAGTGGGATCTAGCGTCGTCGTCCCCCCCCAATAACAAATAGGATTAATGCCCTAAAGTGCGTAATATTTCAGATTTAACATCCAACACTAACCTGGAAGTAAAAGAACATTTAATTGGCGTTGTTTATTTTGTTTGGAAGAATGTTGCTATTTGTGCAAATGATGAATAATAGGGTACCAGAGATACTACACACAGACACATATTATATGTATGAAAGTGACAGGAGAGAGCTGCCATTCGGTGAAATATATAACTCAAATGTTAATATTAACATTTGAGTTATACAGTGGGTACGGAAAGTATTCAGACCCCCTTAAATTTTTCACTCTTTTTTATTTTGCAGCCATTTGCTAAAATCATTTAAGTTCATTTCTTTTCCTCATGAATGTACACATAGCACCCTATATTGACAGAAAAACACAGAATTGTTGACATTGTTGCAGATTTATTAAAAAAGAAAAACTGAAATATCACATGGTCCTAAGTATTCAGACCCTTTGCTCAGTATTTAGTAGAAGCCCCCTTTTGTTTTAATACAGCCAGGAGTCTTTTTGGGAAAGATGCAACAAGTCTTTTACACCTGGATTCAGGGATCCTCTGCCATTCCTCCTTGCAGGTCCTCTCCAGTTCTGTCAGGTTGGACGGTAAACGTTGGTGGGCAGCTATTTTTAGGTCTCTCCAGAGATGCTCAATTGGGTTTAAGTCAGGGCTCTGGCTGGGCCATTCAAGAACAGTCACGGAGTTGTTGTGAAGCCACTCCATCGTTATTTTAGCTGTGTGCTTAGGGTCATTGTCTTGTTGGAAGGTAAACCTTCAGCCCAGTCTGAGGTCCAAAGCACTCTGGAGAAGGTTTTCATCCAGGATATCCCTGTGCTTGGTCGCATTCATCTTTCCCTTGATTGCAACCAGTCGTCCTGTCCCTGCAGCTGAAAAACACCCCCACAGCATGATGCTGCCACCACCATGCTTCATTGTTGAGACTGTACTGGACAGGTGATGAGCAGTGCCTGGTTTTCTCCACACATACCGCTTAGAATTAAGGCCAAAAAGTTCTATCTTGGTCACATCAGACCAGAGAATCTTATTTCTCACCATCTTCGAGAACTCCATGCATGCTTTCATGTGTCTTACACTGAGGAGAGGCTTCCGTCGGGCCACTCTGCCATAAAGCCCCGACTGGTGGAGGGCTGCAGTGATGGTTGACTTTCTACAACTTTCTCCCATCTCCCGACTGCATCTCTGGAGCTCAGCCACAGTGATCTTTGGGTTCTTCTTTACCTCTCTCACCAAGGCTCTTCTCCCCCGATAGCTCAGTTTGGCCGGTCGGCCAGCTCTAGGAATGGTTCTCGTCGTCCCAAACGTCTTCCATTTGAGGATTATGAGGGCCACTGTGCTCTTAGGAACCTAAAGTGCAGCAGAAATCTTTTTGTAACCTTGGCCAGATCTGTGCCTTGCCACAATTCTGTCTCTGAGCTCTTCAGGCAGTTCCTTTGACCTTATGATTCTCATTTGCTCTGACATGCATTGTGATCTGGAAGGTCTTATATAGACAGGTGTGTGGCTTTCCTAATCAAGTCCAATCAGTATAATCAAAAATTTCTGTACTCAAATGAAGGTGTAGAACCATCTCAAGGATGATCAGAAGAAATGGAGAGCACCTGAGTTAAATATATGAGTGTCACAGCAAAGGGTCTGAATACTTAGGACCATGTGATATTTCAGTTTTTCTTTTTTATTAAATCTGCAAAAAGGTCAACAATTCTGTGTTTCTCTGTCAGTATGGGGTGCTATGTGTACATTCATGAGGAAGAAGAATGAACTTAAATGATTTTAGCAAATGGCTGCAATATAACAAAAAGTGACAAATTTAAGGGGGTCTGAATACTTTCCGTACCCACTGTATATTAACAATTTTAATAAAGAAAGTCATATTTATACGAAGAAGAAAAAAAAACATTTTAGACTAATTTGTAATTTAGTGCAGAATAATTGATATCGATTGCAACATTTTTGTTTTACAACAATACAGAAATGTTCATTTAATCAAGTGTGCTCTGATTTTCAGTTCAGATTTTCCTTTACTGCAAAATATTGAGCTTTTTGGTAACCTTTCCAACCTGACGTGCATCGTTTTACCATGCAGAAAAACGGCACTATTCTTAGCATGAAATCATTTACAAAACCTAAAAGACTGAAATGCACTACGAAATTTGTTTAAAGTAAAATGGTCTCTTACTTGTCTGCCTGTTTCCGGTCCATCTCATCCGAAAAAACTTCACGTGCAAGACCAGACATCTGCAAAAAATGGAGACAAACCCGTCAATGTTCTCTGTATCTCAGTCAAAACATATTAATAAAGAAATCGTTTAATTCACTGCAGTGAAAAATAGTTTTTCAGACACTGCAGAATAGCAGTAAACATAGAGAAAACATCTGTGTTGAATTTTTATTCCCACAAGCCGTCAGACTGCTAAACAAGAGACTGACACACACTCATTTTTTGAATACATGACTGCTGCTTAATCATCACTAAACATTTACATGTACAGTATTTTTATAACATGAACAATTTCCTAGTCTCACATTTGAAGTCCTGGTCATTGCTGGATTGTTAGTGTCTATTTTATTTTAGAATTGACCTATTTCAATAATATGCCTGTAAATTCATACTTTACTGTAAAGAGTTAAGCTTAACATCAAGAGTCAAGCTGGACAAGCTTAACATCAGTGCCTTGGTTTTACAAAACCTGTCAAAGTGGTAAAAGGTTTTTACTTCTTTTAATCACAGTTTCCAACCTTTTTTGCACCACAGACCGGTGTAATGTCAGACAATATTTTCACAGACCGGCCTTTAAGGTGTTGGCGGATAAATACAACAAAATAAAATGATACGACCATAGAAACTGGTATTTTCTAAATATAATAATAAAAGTGAATCCACTGTGTTTTTCATTTATTTTGCTAGCTTGGGGCTTTCCTTTTTTTCGGTAATGTATTATGTGTTAGTGGCCGGAGCAGCCGCTTTAAGAAGGTAGCGGATGGAGGTAAGACATGTGACCGAGGCATCATGACATGCATCAAGAGTGAGTCCTAGACAGATGTGGTGGAGAGAATCCGGTAATTTTCCAAAATAAAACATCGTTCAGAATCAGATGAATAAAACGAGAATAATGTAAGTTATATATTCTTTCTGTGCGGCCCAGTACCAATTGATCCACAGTTAAAGTTGCCTCTGGATCACAGATGGTTAAGGGTTTTTCTCAAGGGCACAAAAGTGGCATCTCGGTAACACTTAAATGAATCTCACACAAATCTTCACAAGCACATTCCAAAATCTAGTGGACCATCTTCCCAGAAGAGTAAAGGTTATTATAGGAGCCCATGGGGGCTAAATGTGGAATGGATTCTCAAACTTTTGTGGACACCTGACCATAAGATCTGTATGTTCTTTTTGAACTTTCCATTCCACAATTAGTCCTCATTTGCTGTTATAATAACCTCCACTTTTCTGGGAAGATGTTCCCACTAGATTTTATGCTTGTGGAGATTTGTGGTCATTCAGCCACGTAGTCAGGTAGGTGCTGTGAAGAGGACTGTGACGCATCCAGCGTTGCAAATCATTTCAAAGGTCTTTAATAGGATTTGAGCTCTATAGCAGGAGAGCTTTCACTCTAACCCATGTGGAACAAAGCATATCTTCTGGAACAGGGTCTCCTAGTTTAAGTCAAAGGAACATTTTATGCTACCACATTCAAACATCCTGTACAATTTCATATGTTAGGCAATTGGCTGAAAAAGTCCCAATACTTTTGTCCTTCTTTTTCTTTCGGCTGCTCCCGTTAGGGGTTTGTCACAGCGTATTATCCATCTTAATGCCACATCTGCCTTTTTCAAACCAACTACCTGCATGTGTTCCCTTACCACATTCATAAACCTCCTCCTTGGCCTTCCTCTTTTCCTCCTTCCTGGTGGAGGCATCATCAGTATTCCTTTACCTCCCTCACCTTGTCTCCACAACATCCTACCTGCACTGACCCTCAAATAAACTCGTTTTTTAACCCAATAAACATCTCAACATCTTCAGCTCTGCTACCTCCAGCTCCACCTCCTGTCTTTTACTCAATCCCACTGTCTCTAAACCATACAACATCTCAGGTCTCACCACAGTCCTATAACCTTTTCCTTTCACTCTCACAGATACTCTTCTATCACAAATCACTCCTGCGATCACTCTTCTCCACTCACTCCACCCTGCCTGCACTCTTTTCTTTACTTCTCTAACACATTTCTTTGCACTGTTGATCCCAGGTACCTGAACTCCTCCACCTTCTCCACCTCTTTTCCCTGCAATCACATTCACACACATGTACTGTCTGACTCCTACTGACTTTCATTCCCCTTCTCTTCATACAGTGTAAATGTAAATATACAGTAAATGACATACGATTGTTAATCAGTAATTAGATCGCCATTTTGATTCCATAATTAGCCATGGCCAGGTTACATAAAATATAGAGGATTTGCTTGAAGTGAAAGGTTTCCTGTGAACATGTTGGTAACAGTTTACGAAGCCTCCAAAAGAAGTCAGAAATCACAGAAGGAAGAGAGTAGAATTGTTTTACTTTCACTTTCAATGCCTCGTAGAAAAACAGAGAAGGTTAACAAGAGACCTAGAGAGGAAAAATGACCGTTAGTCACCTAGGCAACACCGTGCAGTACGTCTCGCGCGCAGTCAGTTTTAAATTTGTGACTAGCTTGCTAGCCTGTTCAGGTCGGAATGCAGCTCTAATAAATACAAAATAACAATATAAAATGCGAAATATACATCCCGACAAACCTAAGGTTTCCATTAGAAGTATCCGTAATGTATTCTAAGGCATTTATTTTAAAATATTTACCTCAGAAAAAAAGGCATAACGAGAGGAACGTTCTCAGTTTCATCCACCTGAAGGGACAGAACTTTACCCACAAAGCGACGCGCTGAAGGCGGCGTTCAAATTCCCGACCATAAAACTAGTTCAATAATCGTACAAAAATTAACAATTACCGATCTAACTTACTTTTTTTTTTTGTAAATATTAAAACCACTTTTAAATAGTCACATATCTAAAGATCAACCATGAAGAAGAAGCTCATGTAGATAGTTTACATGAACATTCCCACTGTACCATAAACCAAAATGTAAAATTGTTCTTCTTTTACTTTAAATAACAATGAATATTGAATAATATTTGATAGCTTTAAAATAGTTTTTCAAGTCATTTCTTTAATTTGTAATAATAAGGGTTGAGTATCTAGAATATTTGCTTTATTTTGTACACAGAGCTCATAGAAGCTCAGAATAAACCTGGAATTTATCTGTATTTCTTAAATTATTTAAAATTTAATTTGTTTTTATATTTATCACTTTAATTAAATAAATCTATATTAGAAATAATGATCGGATGCACACAAACACGTTTTCCCCAGTGTAGTTTTTAATGTAGTTGATCAAGACTATTTCTAGACTCTTCATAGGATTGTTTCTTGTGCCGCGATCTACAGTGAAGTAAACTATCTAACTTACTAGAAGGTTATATAATGTATCGGCCCAAAATAAAGTGATTTTTACCTTGTTTCCACTAGCTATAACAGTCTTACACACTCACTGTCTAATAAAGGAACAGGAACAATTATGTGGCAGTAGAACAATGTAAAAGATCGAACAGACACAGGTCAAGAACTTCAGTTTATGATCACATCAAACATCAAAATGAAGGAAATATCTGATCTTTGTGCCTTTGACTGTAGAATGATTCATATGATATAGTATATGAAATACAGTATGTGCCCATGATAGCCTCTGATTTCTGTTCTTGGCTAATAGAGGAGGAATTTGATGTGGTCCTTTGCTGTTGCAGCCCATCCACCTTAAGGTTTTATGTGTTGTGGATTCTGAGATTTTTTTGCTCACCATAGTTATAATGCTTGAAGAGAAGTGGTAGCTCAAATGTTAAGCCTCTTGGTTAGTGAGTGGAAGGTCACGAGTTCAAGCTCTGACAGCACCATAATGCCGCTGTTGGGAACTTGAGCAAGGCCCATAACTGTTTCTATTCCCGGGGTGCTTTATTATGGATATTTGTGTGTGTGTGTAAACTCTAGAGACTGTTGTAAATAAAAATCCCAGATCAGCTTTTCCTGAAATACTTGAACCAGTTAATCTGGCAACAACAATTATGCTGTGGTTAAACGCTATTTCTTCAATTTGTTGTTCAATGTGATGATGAGTTGAATCTCTTGGACTGTATTTGCATGAGGTTTCGCAGTTTGCTCCTGCCACAAGACTGATTGGCTGATTAGATAAGTGCATGAATGTGCGGGTGTTTATTCTGTGTTTATGTATTGTCCATGAAGGCAGGTGTTATTCCAGCAGGCTGCTTAATGTTTGTTTGTGTTTGCCCACTAAACTCCATTAGTTTGTGTTACCCCCTCCACTTTCTCTAGCTAGTTTTCTCTGGCTAACCAGCAATCCCATGTTTGTGCTCTGAGTGTAATTTTGCCAAAAAGTAAGCACATTTTAACAACACTTTGTGTTGTGTTCATCTTATGCGGTGGCATTGCCAAAATTGAATTTTAGTATGAGATAAGTAAATTTGTTTATAATTAAAATTACAGCATGATCTGTACAAATAAACGGATTAATATGAAACGCCTTTACAAGCACAAATATCTCCAGTTCAGGCAAATTCAGTTAATAGATTTTGGTGTGTGTTAATGGGGATCTGTCCATTTAGCTACAAGAGCATTAGTGAGATCAGGTACTGATGTTCAATAAGGAGGTTTGGGGTTCACTCAGTGATCCAATTTACCCCAGAGGAATTCATTGGGGTTGAGGAGGTCAGGGGTCTTCTGCAGGACACTTTTATTTTTTTTCACTTCAACCATAACACACCATGTGTTTATGGACCTTAATTTATGTACATTGTGATGCTGGAACAGTGTTTGGGTCTATTAGTTCCAGTGAAGGGAAATTGTAATGATACAGTGTGTAAAGTTATCTTATAAACTTTGAAGCAACAGTGTGGGTAAGGATCATATCTGGGTGTGATGATCCATATACCTTTGACAACATAAGTCCATATTTTTTTGTAGTCTGTATTGCAGTACTTTTTTATTATTCTATTTTAAGTGCTTGATTGTACGGCACTTTGAACTACCAAAAGCATGAAAATTGCTCCATAAATAAAGCTTATGATGACTGGGAATCATATGAAGTACAACATGAATAAAAATCTAAATCTTTCTATTGGAACGAAGAAATTCTCCTTAATTGGGGATGATTCAGTGCACTTGCACAAACAGCCAAAGGATCCATAAGGTTACTGTAAAGGGTTAAACTCATGTAATTAATATTTGGTCTGCTACAATGGCTTAAGACTACAATTGCTCTGAACAGTTTTGCATCCAAGTGTCCATCAGTGAACAGTCAATTACCTCAAAAATGAAAGGGGTTCCCTTCTGAGTCTTGTTTCTCTTAAGGTTTCTTCTTCAGATCATTTAAGGGAGTTTTTTCTTGCCACCATCACCACTGGATCATTCTTTAGGAAAAACCTATAAGGAACAAACTTATAGAAATAAGCACTAACTTATACATTCCAACTTCCAAACCTCTTTATTTCTGTTAAGCTGCTTTGAAACGATGTCCATTGTTAGAGGCACTTTACAAATAAAACTGAACTGAACTGAAATTAAATTAATTGAATTCCCCTTTAAGTCTGGTTCCTCTCAAGGTTTATTATTATTTTTTTTTATATATATAGTTATATATAATTCTTCTTCTTCTTCTTCTTCTTCTTCTTCTTCTTCTTCTTCTTATTATTATTATTATTATTATTATTACTATTATTATTATATACCATGTTGGACAAAACACTCCCATTATACATGAGTCTGTAGTAAACATGTTTTTTTTATTAGGATTTTCTCAGTACAGTGAAATAATGCAAAAAGTCTTCTCCATGGCACACACACACACACACACACACACACACACACACACACACACACACACACACACACACACACACACACACACACACGCACACATAGAGATTGGTTTGAAGAATTTATAAACATTTTGCATGTTGAAAACCAGCAGTTTGTCTACGTGTTATTGACATGTGGTTGTTGATTGAATAAACCAGGCCAGAAAGTGAAGAGTGCGGTGTGATGACTCTGGTTGGAGGTGTAGTCTAGCTGGAAAGGCAACACCAGCAGGTTTTAAGGAGATGATGGCCCCTCGGGTTAATCATTAATACTTCCACTCTACTGCCAGTCTTTTGTAAATAGGATAAATGCCCTTAAGGCACTCGCCTCAGTGACGTGCCATTTCAGCCACAGCACTGCTTTAATTAAGACCTGAAAGCGTTAACTGTTTCGGTGGATTAAAAGTAGATGCTGGGATGCTGTAGATGCTGCGTTACATGCTAGGGGAGATGTCCAGTCAGACATAAGAGATCTAAAATGTATGTTTTTGGATCTACTTTGGATGAGTCAATTGTTTTTAAAGTGTGACGTTGCGTTCGGAAATTTTGTTCCAGGTGTTTCATTTCAATTGTCTTGATATCACACCAATGAAAAGAAACAGTGGAAGTCCAGACAAGACTAACAACCTTTTCTGTCAGCCACCACAGCCGAAGAGGACTTACAGTGCTGATGATCTCCATCACATTAGCACCAACGCTGGTGAGCACCAAGGCCTCAGAAACGACATGTTTTTCAAAGACAAGTTTGATGAAGATGAAGAGGATTCAGGAATTAAATCAGGTGGGACATAAATTAGAGTTTAAAAGTGAATATTAGATGCTAGGGGTACTAATGAGAGGAAATAGGATATAAAGATTTTAAAATTAACTTCTGATTATTAAGAGATTTTATTATAGTTACTACATCTTGGGGTGTTTTGTGTTTTAACCACAATTAAAAAAATTGTGCTTTATATACATCAACGTAGGATCATTTTCAAAAATAATTTTATTTATCATTTCTTTTTTTCTCTTCTCTTCTCTTCTCTTCTCTTCTCTTCTCTTCTCTTCTCTTCTAATATACAAATGTTTATATTTTATTGTGCATATTTATTGTAATATTTTTCCATTTTCTTCTTCAATATCATTTTCAATTTTCTTTATCAAGACCTGTTTTGTACTCCTGTAGAAGTCTGACAGCTGTGGAGAAGATACATTTATGTTACTTGTCACATACAAAACCCTACACAGTACAGTGTACATGTTATTGACTCTCATGATCTGCGACATAAAATAAAATAAAATATAAAAAGGTAAAAAAAAAAATAGTTAAGAATTAAATAAAACAATGAGTATAAGAGATGTTCCATTGAATATAGACCAATTCTTACTCATATAATTCTAATGATTTATTTTTCAAAAATGTTGAAATTTGTGCTCAGTTAATTTTCAATCAATTGCTTTTTGAAATATAATTTTTATTTCTTTATATTTCATAATGTCTGATTTTTTTTTGGAAATTATCAATTTGTTTATTTCTCAAAAACATTTTTTTGTTTTATCCAGCACTGTATTTAGCATAGTCACAGTTACCCTTCTTTACCTTCTATTGGTTGTTGTTCCTCATTGTCTTCTACATGTTCTTCATCTTCTAGCAGTCAACAAACTATATATGTTTATAATTTAATCATATTTAATTTTATAAATCTTGCACAAAAGCAGTTTCTGTTTCTTATAAAATATAATCACATTTACTGCTGTAAGTATTTAGTCAGCAATACTCTGTTTTACTCTGTTTTTACTTAGTTCAACATATTTATAAATTATTATTTATTTAACAGAGGCTGACGAAAGTAATGGAAGCTTCTCCTCCGAAGACGACTTGGACCACTTTGAATATTCCAAGACCTTCTCTCTGAAGCAAACTGCGACAAAAAAGAGTATCAGTGAAATCATCAAGGACAAGAAGAAACAAACTCAACTGACACTTCAATGGTATATCGCCATCTTCATTCTTTTTCTTGTAGGGATCCTTGCGATTTCTTTATGTTCTTATGTCTTTATGTTTTGCTAACACTTTCTCTTTAGGCTTGAGGAAAATTATATTGTTTGCGAAGGAGTCTGCTTGCCTCGCTGCATCCTCTATGCGCATTACCTGGACTTCTGTCGCAAAGAGAAATTAGATCCTGCTTGCGCTGCCACTTTTGGCAAGGTAGGCCTTATTGTGAGGAATTATTATTTTTTTTATATTATTAATTATTCATTATTTGAATTGTTTATGAGTGTCTATGTAGCATATTTGTTTTTTTTTTCTCAGACTATAAGGCAAAAATTCCCTCTCCTGACCACTCGAAGGCTTGGCACTAGAGGCCATTCAAAGTAAGGAACGCAATTTATCCATCCATCCATCCATCCATCCATCCATCCATCCATCCATCCATCCATCCATCCATCCATCCATCCATCCATCCATCCATCCATCCATCTACTATTATAAAGTCTTTAAGTGTCTGTGTTAATACCTTAAAGTCTGTTTTCAGTCCATTTCTCTCTCTATTTTTTTTAGGTATCATTACTACGGTATTGGGATTAAAGAGAGCAGTGCATATTATCATTCAGTGTACTCAGGAAAAGGTCTGACCAGGTAAATCTAAAGCTCAAAGTCCTTCAACTTTTCAGTTAATGGTAAAGAAAATAATTAACTGAATAGTGAATTTAGGAAAGTTTCCTGTATTGGGGAAAGTTGTGATAGAATACTGTGGACTGAAAATTCGAGTAAAAAGTTTATATTCTGATTTTTAATGAAAGTTTTTTGTTAAATATACCGCTGTTTTATCTACAGCTTGATCAACAAGTCTTAAATATGAAATTATCCTAGAATAAAGCAAAAAAAGTTAAAAAGTTGTAAAGATAAAAAGAAACAGATATTATCCTATCAATGTCCAGGGCTTTTCGGGAGCAGAATTAAAATTTACAGCATATTGGAAAAAATAAATTGATTACTATAAATATTGTAAATAAATAAAGGATTTGATAGCTAAAAATGTATGTATGTTACACAATATACACAAACTGACAAATTCCTGTTTATTTGTTGGCAGATGTGACACAAAGTCGCTTGTTTTCTATTCTTTTTTAATTATATTTTAGAAAACTTTTGCACCTGACTGTAAAACATGTAATACAATTTAAAGATTTCTTTTTTTTTTTTTTTGCTTTTAAAATTAATTAATAATTATTCTTATCAATCCATCACAGATTCTCTGGGAGCAAGCTCAAAAATGAGGTTAGGATTAATTAATTAATTAATTAATTAATTAATTAATTTATTTATTTATTTATTTACAGTTTTAGCCAAAACTGTGTCATTATTACATTTCTCTATTTCTTGCACTGTGTACATAATATAAATAAAGGAAAGAATATGAACGAATATTTAAAAAAATCATGTTTTAAATATGATTTTTGACAATGAAATAAAAGAGATGGTGTGTTAAAACAAAGCCCTATCTCTATATCCATGTGGAAATGCATCTTGTTTGTAATCCACAGGGAGGATTCACAAGAAAATATTCTCTCAGCTCTAAAACAGGAACGCTGCTCCCAGAATTCCCAAGTGCACAACATTTATTGCTTCACGAATCCATTTCGAAAGAAAAGGTTTGTTTATTTTGGGTCCTGATAAAACTGAGCATAAAACAATTAGGGGATACAAATTTTTCTTCATATATACAGTATATATATATATATATATATATATATATATATATATATATATATATATATATATATATATATATATATATATATATATATATACTGTATAATTTGCATATTTAGTATCTTCACTAGATGGACAAATGTTTGTGGACATCCTAACATAAGATTGGTATGTTCTTTTTTTTTTTTTTTATATCCTATTCCACATTTAGTCCTCGTGTGCTATTACCTTAACTTTTCTTGAAGATGCTCCGCTAGATGTTGGAGTGTGTTTGTGGAGATTTGTGGAGATTCATTCAGCCACAAGGGTGTTAGTAAAGTCAGTAGTGATGTAGGCGAGGTGAGGAGACCTGGGGTGCAGTCAGTGTTACAGTTCATCCCAAAGGTGTTCAATAGGGCTGAGGTCAGAGCTGCTCAAGATCCTCGACTCCAACCCATGTGTAGCATATCTTCTTGGAGCTGAAAAAAGGTGCTAATCAATGGAGCTTATCAAGAGGTGCTCATAAGTGGGGTTCAAATTAAAATAATGGCAAATATGCCAAACCCAAAATGGCAACATATGAAGCTGATAATCAATAAATACAGTCTGATACCCATTCATTAATAGACAGATTAAGGATACCATCAGTCTATATCAGGAATATAGTTAGAAATGCATTTTTTTTATTATTATTATTATAGGAGAAGTGCTATTTTAATTACTACTGGAAGATGTAGGGGGTTAGACATTACTTGTTAAAAAACTGCTAGAGACTCAGCTGTTTGGACATTAAGTTCCACCTAGTGGCGCCAGATTGGAGGAGAGTCATAAAGCATGCCTTCCTTGAACCCCGAGTGATGGAGGGATCAGTATAGGGTGGAGGTAAAGAATGGAGCAGGGTGAGGTAGAAAATCGCTGATACATTTTTGGCTTTGCAGGCGAGTATCAGATCTACAGAAAGCCAGTGAAGGGAGAGTAGTAATGACATCTACAGTCATAAAATCATAAAAATCATTGAAATGTCTGAAAAATTCCACATGTTAGGATTCACAAACTCGTTGTTTGAATGCAGCAATATTGACTCTTCTTTTTGTAAAAAAAAAATAAAAAAAAAAAAAAATATATATATATATATATATCCACAGGTTTAGCCACAACAATTAAACATTTAAAGAAATCACAGAGTAAAGCTCTCTCCTAATAATATGCATCATCAATTAGTTTATCTCTTGCTAATTTCCAGGTCAATAGTTAGTTGTTTATTCAATTAAAATCTTATGATTTGACCATTTTTATGCCCAGGAGTCTATTTTCACTTCTTTCAGGTAAAATATAGTAAGCATGTAAAAGGATATGTTTAAACACCTATTTTTCTGACTATTTGTTTGTAACTGTAAAATTTTACACACTTGTTCTCCTTGATGCGTATGACACAGGTCGACACACTGATCATGATGTACAAAACGCACTGCCAGTGTATCCTCGACAATGCCATCAGTGTCAACTTTGAAGAGGTACGAATTTTTAAGACCTGAGACACCAGTTGAATTGAACATAATTTAAACCACACTCTCAATAAACTCTGATCATATGAAAATCACAGTGCTGTTTTACAAATCCCCTCCATTTTCCCATCCCTCTACTCACAGGGAACTAAATACAGAAACACAGATACAATACTCTACATACAGAAACCCAACTGCATCCTGATGAGTTTATAATGGACTTATGGTGTATCCAAAATAAATAATTTGCTGACTAAAAATGTCAAATACTGTTAGAAAGGGTTATTATACCTATGTTCTGGTATATTATTGTTTTTATAGTAATAATAAATCTAATCTAATCTAATCTAATCTAATCTAATCTAATATTATATTATATAATATAATATAATATAGTATTTTGGTCTGATTTCTCAGTACTGTGACAAACTGTGATATATGTTTTGCTTAATGTGCTCCAATAGAACAAGAATGTTAAAAACGTTATAGCATAACGTCTCCGGGTTACGTATGTAACCATGGTTCCCCGAGGGAATGAGTCATGTGTGTAGTTCAATGAAAAGCACGGTGAGTCCAATGGAAAGCGCGGCATCACCGGGGGGGTGATGTCACAACCAGGAAGCTATGAGAGCACATGGAGTAAAACCAGTGCTAGCTTCTGAAAAGAGAAAGAAGCACTGCAGGGATGCAGGCAGTATGGCTCAGAGAGGAGGTGAAGCAAAGCACCCCCTGCCTGAGTGAAGGTCCCCTCTGGGAGGAATATACCAGGTCGGCAAACCATTGCCGGCCTGCCAGCACCGGGCTAACAGGAGGAGACTGACTCCATTCCGGCAAACTCTCTCCACAACTCTTGAGAGCAGTGTTACAGGGGAAAAAGCATACAGGCATAGGGTGAGTAAGAGAGGACCAGAGGGTTTTTGCAGCTTCCCATGAGTCCACAGGAGGATCTGTCATTCCAGCTTGTAAAGAAGCTTGTAACTGGCCTTTTCTTACTCTCCTGATGGCCGTGAGGATAGACTCAACTAGTGCAGGAGACAGCTGCGCCCGCATAATGGTCAAATCCCACGCTATGCCTAGATAGGTGGTTCTCTGTACCAGAAAAGGTACACTTTTCTTGTCGTTCAGTTTTAACCAAAATTCCTTCATATGGGCAATCTTGATGCCGGGTCGCCAGGTACTCTGATTGAGCTAATATCAACAGTCGTCGATATAGTTCAAAATGCGGATGCCCTGGAGTCTGCTGAGGTGCACCATCCCTGTGCCTGGCGAGCAGCCCCATGAGAGCGGTGAGGGAGAAACTGCTGGAATGCCGCCGACTGTTTCTTGGCCTCCTGAAACTTGTCACTGTTTGTACATTTAGACCAGGGCAGACATAGCCCTGCAAATGGCGCTAGCGGTCTCCATTGTTGGCCTGAGAGCCAGGACTGTTGCATGATGCAGCTCTTTAACCCCATCGCTGCCCATAGGCATTCCCTTGTTGAGCTCTCGCAGCAAGTTGGCCTAATAAGCCTGTAACACAGCCATGGTGTGCAGGCAGCCAGCAACCTTACATGCCGCCATATAAGCCTCTGAGGGCTACCTCGGCTTTGGTGGGAAGGACCGGGGTTTTAAGGGACAATGCAGCACATAAAAACATATAAAACGTTAACCTGCACCTTACCTTTCATAGAACAGACACACACAGAGCAATTCCTGAAAAAACAGAAGCTAGCGCTGGTTTCACTTCATGTGCTCTTATAGCTTCCAGGACGTGACATCACCCCACCGGTGACGCCGTGCTTTCCATTGGACTGACGGACGTGATTCAGAGCATGGACAACGTGCAAGCGTTCCCAAAGCATTGTTGACACAGATCGAGTTACTGAAAGGGAACCTTGTTTACTGTATTATTTAATATATTTAATGAATAAAAACAAAACTGTAATTTTCTCTCAGCGATTGGAAATTTGCTGTGGTGATTTAAATAGGAATTAAGATTGACAGGAATGTACTCTTATAAAAAAAAAAAAAAATCAATGTAAAGATGTTAGCGGTAACTTCATCACACCACCTTCTATTCCGGGAAGTGATTTATTCGTTTCATTGTATTTCAGATCCAGAACTTCTTGTTGCATTTCTGGCAAGGCATGCCGGACCATCTCTTACCTCTTCTGGAGAATCCAGTAATTGTGGACATCTTTTGTGTGTGTGACTCCATACTATACAAGGTGTGTTTTGTGTAGGTGTCAGACATATGCAGCAAATTAACATGTTTAATTCAAGTTAAGTAATATAAATAATGTTATATAGACTTTGCTAACATTGCAAAATCTTTTCTCTGTGTAATGTCCTACTCACTTTTTATTCAACTGCAAATTCTCACAAAATAATGATTGTTGGCACAAGGTAATGAGTTCATGTCAAACATCTTTGTATGTTTTTAGGTCCTGACTGATGTTCTCATTCCTGCAACTATGCAGGACATGCCAGAAAGGTTTGTTAACTTCTGAACTGTCGTACAAAGTTGCAAATCCACCAACAGCCATAAATCCTTGACAATTTATTCCTCATTACTTTGTCATTTTGTGAAAAGTTGTATTTTGTGTTTATGGTGTATGGAAAGATATGTATCAGCTACATTATATAAACAAAAGCATTGGTTCTTCCCCAAACTGTTACCACAAACTTGGAGTCATGCAATTGTATAGGATGCCTTTGGATGCAGTAGCCTGAAATCTTCCATTAACTTGAACTAGGAGACACAAACCTGTTCCAGCATGACAATGCCCCTGTGCACAAAGCCAGCTCAATTAACATATGCTTTACATGGGTTGGAGTAAAAGATCTCCTGCTTTAAAGCTCCAACCCTATTGAACACCTTTGGGATGAATGTTAACACTGTCTGAGGCCTCCTCACCTCACCTATATCAGTGTCTGACTTTACTAACACCATTGTAACTGAATGAGCACAAATCTCCACATAATCTAGTGGAACATCCTCCCAGACGAGTGGAGCTTATTATAAAGGTAAATAGGACCTAACTGTGGAATTGGATGTTCAAACAGAAGCACATACCAATCTTAAGGTCAGGTGTCCACAAACCTTTGTCTATATAGCATTGCAGCCATCATGGCTTAAGAAGTTATTCTTTACTTGTTTGTCAGTTTTTATCAATGTGAAAAAACTCTTTCACAGTGCAAACCCTTTATTTCTGTAAATGTGTTGACCTTCAGCATGTTAAATAACAGGCATATATGGACGATCTGTCCAGTCTTTTGGCAGATATCCGAAATTTTGCGAAACTTTGGGAACCCTGGATGGTTTCATCGTTGGAAAATCTGCCAAAAATCCTGTCAGAAAAGAAGCTGCCAATAGCTCGTCGCTTCGTCTCATCCTTGAAGCGCCAGACCTCCTTCTTACACCTCGCTCAGGTCAGCATTTCTCATCCACACTTTTACATGGATGATGGATATTCTTGTTTTTTTAACAGTTTTATTTTTTAGTTAAAAACTCTGTAAGTCTTTTCATTAACTTTTTCTCAGGAGTGTAGTATGAGATTTGCAGTATAATTTTGACAGCAATGGGATTTTGTGGCTGTAGATAGCAAGACCGGCTCTTTTTGACCAAAGCGTTGTGATGGCTATGGTGAACGACATCGACAAAGTGGATTTAAACAGCATTGGCTCCCAGGCACTCCTCTCAAACACAAGCGACCAGGACCTGGATTTCTACTCTGAATGTGAGTTAAAATACCAAACACAATATTTAAGATTTCCAGGCTAACTGTAACATAGGTTTTTGATAAGGAAACTGATTGTTTTTACCTTAGAAGATACATCTGGATACCTAAAATTTTTAGCTGTTAGTTTACTGGATTTACTGCTACTTCCACATTTATCATTTTCCTACAAAAATGTAAATTGGTAAAAAAATTATTTATTACAGAGAAGCATTTAATCAATTTTATAGGTCTATAGCTACATTTAATGTTATGTTAATATACCATATAATGTTATTTTTAAAATATAAACAAAGATGTAAGCAGTCATTGGTTTTCAGTTGAAATTTAGAAATTGGCAACAATGGATCATTTTCATTTCAACATTTAAAACGTAATAATGAATAATTGCAGTTTTTCTCAGTTGCTTTGGAGCGTTTCTTGAGTTGATGAATTGGGCAGATGAATCTTGAATGTCACTAACGAAGGCGAGTGAACGGTATCCTTCAATTGGCGAAAGACAGATCAAAACCCAGAATTACAATTTCTGAAAATTTATGAATAACCAAGAAACGAATGGACACTATTACAGTACAGTAAAAGTGTGAATTCTGTCTGGTCTCTTGCAATCGATATAAATCAAATATGCAATTAAATAAATTAATTTGTACTGTTTAAAATGTATAGATGCCAAACAGGAGAAATTGAACTTTGTGCATATTCAATCATTGTAATCCAAACCGTAGTTTATATCAAGAAACTGTGCACTTTTTTATACTGACAATATGACTAAACATTTTGACGATTTTGTTTGTGAACAATGACAAAAGGGCTTTTTATTCTGAAGGGAATGAGATGTTCACTGACACAAATACTCTTTTTTAGAGAACTGAGAATTTTGAGAAATGTACAGGCTTTTGCAAGAAATCCAATGTGTTTTGCTGTTTGTACACATAGTTTTGAGAAATGTACTTTTTGGTTTGCAATATATTAAGGATGAATGAAAAAAAAAGCTCCAAATCAACTGAGAAAAACTAATAAAAAGAGAAATAAATCCAGTAGGAAAATAACCAAAAGGAAAAATCTTTCCTATAGAAATTACATTGTTCCCATGTTTCCCTCCAAATCTGTAATAATTAATATTTTGAGCAAGTATGAATGTGAGGAAATATTGAATCTCCTTTTTTAAATCTCCTTTTTTTGTTAGAATTATTACAGCTTTAATTCTGACTGTTATAAATCTCTGACACTGGAGACTCCTTCTCAAACATTACATCTGCCAATAATGCAAAACTCCATTAAAAACATTATACTCTCAACTACTGCAGGAGCTCATCTTATAGAAAAAACTATCAACACATTTTGACCATTATTTAGGAAGTTACTGTATTCAGAAAATTTACATATTCAGAAAATAACCATATTTGAAGTATTAGCATATGTAGAAAATTAATGTATTCAGTAGATTTTTAAAATTAGAATAATAATATTTAGTAAAAGAAAATTCCCATTCCCATTTCCAATATAAATATTGATATTTCCATATATTTGTAAATCTTCCCACATATTTGGAAAAGGACCTTTTTTTAAAAATATACGAAATTTAGAATATTTCTGTGCTTAGAAAATAAACATATTTAAAAAAATGACCATAAATAGAACATTTCCATATTTAGAAATTTACTGTATTCGTAAAACATTCTGTTTTACAGTTTTTCTCAGTGGCTTTGGAGCATTTCTCAAATCATCCTTGATATTTATAAACCACTTTTTAAAGTTCATTTTTAGAACAATGTGTACAAACAGCACAACACATCCAAAAGTCTGTACTTTTCCCCAAATCCTTAGTTCAGCTGTCAGTAAGTATTTGTGTCAATTAACAAATCATTGCCATCAGAATGAAAAGTTATTTTGTCATTGTTCACAAACAAAAACATCAAAATGTTTAGTCGTGTTGTCAGTATCTATGAATTTCAGCAGCACAAATTCAATTATTTTATTGCATATTTGATTTATTTTGATTGTAAGAGACGGACAGGATTCACACTTTCACTGTACTGTACTGGTGTTCGTATGTTTCCTACTTCATCCATTTTCAGAATGTATAATTCTGTGTTTTGTCTGTATTCACTCTCCAACTGAAGCTTCACCAGATTCAACTTTGACCTGTTTTAGAGAACTGGTTGATGATTGGTTCTGATGTCGTTCACTCGCCTTCATTAGTGACGTTCAAGATTCATCTGCACAATTCATCAGTTCATCACATTTACTAATAAAAGTGTAACAGAAATGTTAGATGACAGATTCTGACGACTGCTTTAACAATTTTACATTCGCTGACTTACAATGAACTGATGCTGAGATGTTTTAAGGGTTAAAACTATTCAGGTGAAACCAGTATCATAAATTTTGATCAACATGAACATAAACAACTGATACTGTAGGAAACAGCAGACACTTGAACACAATCGATTAAATGAATGTAGAAAAGCTTTCGCAAGTTGATAAAAGCAACAAGAAATATTTTTATGATGAGCACAAATGACTAAAAGAAGTGGACGTTGAACTAGTAGTTTTGAGACATTTCATTTCTGATCTGAGAAACGCTCCAAAGCAACTGAGAAAAATGAGAAAATGAGAAAATGATATATTTAGTAAAAAATCCTATATTTAAATATGAATATTTCCAAATTTGAAAAATGTCTATACTTGTATGTATAAAAAAAATGTCCATGTTTAGAAAATGACAATCGTTACATTAGATCTTGATCCATCATAGCAAACGATCATAGTATACACAATACACAATACAATATGGTGTTTGTTTTTTTATTGTGCTTTTAAAATTTCTCTTTTCCCCCATTTTTATTTCATAGATGACTCTGTGGCAGTGTTCCAAGAGTTAAAGGAGCTCCTGAGGAAAAACGCCACAGTCGAGTCTTTTATCGAGTGGCTCGACTCTGTGGTGGAACAGAAAGTCATTAAGGTTGGCTGCAAATAAAATATCCTGCAGGCTTATCCAATCACAGTTTCTTTATTTAATCCAGTCTTTCTTTCCACTCTTTTATTAGCCCAGTAAACAGAACGGCCGCTCAGTGAAGAAACGAGCGCAGGACTTTTTACTGAAATGGAGTTTTTTTGGAGCACGTGTGATGCACAGCCTCACCTTAAACAATGCCACAAGCTTTGGTAAAGATCTTTTGGAATTCATGGACAATTCATGTTTACATTATATAGACAAAAGTTTGTGGACACCTGACCGTAAAATTGAAACGTGCTTTTTAAACATCCCAGTCCACATTTAGTCTTCAATTGCTGTTATAATAATCTCCACTCTTCTGGGAAGATGTTTCACTAGTTTTTGGAGTGTGCTTGTCGAAATTGGTGGAGATCTCAGGTGCTGTCAAAAGTCAGGTACTGATGTAAGTAAGTTAAGGAGGCCTGGCATGCAGCATTCCAATTAATCTCAAAGGTCTTCAGTAGAGTTGACAGAGTGCTATAGCAGGAGATGCAGCAAACCAAAGTTGTGTGTTTCCAACTTTGTGGTAACAGTTTGGAGAAGAACCAGATATGACTGGAAATGTCTCAATAGTCCCAGTGGCTAAAAAAAGTGTCCCAATACTCCACAATCTTCTTTATTTTGGTAAATGTAGAACGTTTATTTGAAGCTTCTCCAACAACAAAAACCCTCCACCCAGTTTGGTACAAAGCCACAGTGTGGTGTAGAATGTAGTGAACCGTCCTGATCAACAAATCTGTGCACTGATTAGGAAGAGCCCAGCACTAGTTGTTAGCTTTTGATGGCTATGTGGACACACACACGCACACACACACACACACACACACACACACACACACACACACACACACACACACACACACACACACACACACACACGCCAAACAGCCACACTTACAGAGGCGATTACATGACTCACTGAACACACAGCAGGCAGAAATGTATACCAAAATAAATTTAATTCATCCATACATACATAAATAAAGCACCCTTTTGTAAAATGTGACCATCTTCCCCATTTTTATGTCATATTGAGAAATAGTGAGCATGACCCGAAGAACACAGATACAACTGAACCATAAGAGCACATAAAAATGTGTTGAATCTGAAGTTTTAGGAGATTTTGGGTCAGTGGGTGAACATATTAAACAGTGACTGATGTTTATTTTGATGCCTTTTGTATATTAGACTAATATAATTGCAAAATGTCCTCATGGAGTTATTTTGGGTAGGATTTGTTAGAGCATTAAGGTAGTAAAGATACAACTGGCTTGTTAATATGTTTTTTTTTTTCATATTTCATGGTCATAAACATATTTAAGATACAAATCTAACTATTTATTTAAAGCGACGCAAGTAAAAAGTAAACTTTAAAAATAGAAGTATTAGTACAGTCAACTATGGCGATTATTTGCCCCTTTTTTAAGGGAATGACATCAATCAATCAATCAATCAATCAATCAATCAATCAATCAATCAGAAATAAATAAATAAATAAATTCAAACAATCTAACTAACTAACTAACTAAATAAAAATAAATAGACAAATGGACAAACAAATGAAATATATTAATTAATGTAAAGATACATTTAAAAGTAATGAAATGACTATGTTTAGCAATGAAACCAGAAGTATAATTTTGATCGATGTATCTGTTTTATTTATTTATTTATTTATTTATTTTTTTCAAGCAGTCATTTCAGATTTTTTTGGGAAATCTTTTTTTTATTTATATATTTTTTTATTAGACATGCGGTCAATTATGTTCAACCTTTTACATATATATTTTCCTTTTAGCTTTTTTTTATTGGCACAATTGTTTAAGGTTTAGTTTTACAACTTTTACACAGCTCTGTGAATAGGTACAATTATTTAAAACAACAGTTTTTTATAATGATTGCGTTATAGAAATAAAGTTGTAAGAACAATAAATTAGGTTAGCAAACAAACAAAAAAGTTGAAAATAAACAGAAACCTTATTGATTTGCTTTGTAGATGTTAGAAAGGAAGAATTCTTACAGATGAAAAACTAAACTAACCTCATTTGTCTCTACTAAATTGAATTAAGTAAATAAACCTCTTTTCAGGTTCCTTTCACCTCATTCGGATGCTGTTGGATGAATACATCTTGCTGGCGATAGAGACACAATTCAATAACGATAAAGAGCAAGATCTACAAAATCTCCTGGATAAATATATGCGAAACGCAGGTAAACGTCTAGGTTTATTTGAACAGCTTCTACTTTGTTCAGTATGCTGATGTAACCATATTTGTAAATTTATTTGTAAATATTTTCAGATGCCAGTAAGGCAACGTTTACGGCTTCCCCGAGTTCCTGCTTCCTGGCAAATCGTAATAATAAAGCCGGGAATGTGAGCAGCGATTCATCCGTGAAGAACGAGAGCCAGCCGGATTATACACACCTGTCTGTCCCAGGAACTCAGCATGGACTCGGGACAACCATGGTAATGTACCAGGGGACAGACACAGACAGCTTTACACTATCTGGTAAATATTTTAAGGCCTATCTATCTATCTGTCTGTCTGTCTGTCTGTCTGTCTGTCTGTCTGTCTGTCTGTCGGTCGGTCGGTCGGTCGGTAATCAGGTCTGGGTGTGGCAAGTAAAATTTAACTGAGCTCTCTATTCATGATTTAGCAAGAGTGGGTGGGCAATTACTGTTTTGTATTTTTTTTTACATAGGGCCAAGTAGGTTTGGACAGCCTTTTTTCTTAATAAATGAAATCTTTTTTTAAAAACTGCATTTTGTATTTACTTGGGTTATCTTTGTGTAGGATTAAAATGTGGGTGGATGGATGGATGGATGGATGGATGGATGGATGGATGGATGGATGGATGGATGGATGGATGGATGGATGGATGGATAGATAGATAGATAGATAGATAGATAGATAGATAGATAGATAGATAGATAGATAGATAGATAGATAGATAGATAGATAGAATAGATAGAAGTCACATACACCATCACAAAAAAACATTTCTACTTTTCCACCTGCCCCTCCACCAGCCAGTCTGTGACCATAAAAATGTATATATAATATTGTAAAATGCATTTTACATAATACAATGTCAAATTTATAGACATTTTTTGGAAACCTGGGCCCCAATACCCAATTTTTTTTTGGTACTATCTCTATACTATACTATACTATACTATACTATACTATGATATAATATACTATATAATACTATACTATACTATACTATACTATACTATACTATACTATACTATGATATAATATACTATATAATACTATACTATACTATACTATGATATAATATACTATATAATACTATACTATACTATACTATACTATACTATACTATACTATACTATACTATACTATGATATAATATACTATATAATACTATACTATAATATATTATACTATATGAAACTATACTGTACTGAACTGTACTATACTACTCTATAATATACTATATAATATTATACTATTCTATAATATATTATACTATATGATACTATACTATACTATACTATACTACTATAAGGAGAGTTCACAGTAGGTTCCTACACACTAATATATATCTCAAAACTTCACAGCATTCTTGACTCATTTAAACCCAAATTATATAGAGATACTATGCTGACATGGTAGTATTAGTTTAATAATTTTTATCTCTCAATTGAGAGAAAAGAAGAGCCAGCATGCAAGGGACATGTACACTTTATAAGCACTAGTACTTCAAGAGAATTTTTGGCAGCCCTTTTAATTTAATTGGCAGCCCCTTTAATAATTACACAAATGACATTCCTTCCCAATGAAGTGAATAATTCAATAAAATATAATAATAAAAACATTGTAATCATCAACAATGACCAATTTCAAGACAATATGCAATTTTTTATACATTTTTTGTAACAGTGACAAATTTATGACAAGCTTCGTGGATGGGCATTAGCTGTATGAGTAAAGAGCCTAAGCGTACACTGCAACGAAGATACTATTCACTCACACAGACTTTCCTCACTTCATTTTAAAAAAGATGTATCACTAGATGATTTCTGTTAAACAGGTGCTTGCTGATTTTCTGGGCAGCTTATTTAGATTACTTGTTGTTATTACTTTTTGCAATAACCGTCTCCAAGGTTGCCAGGTTTTTCTCAAGTAGCTCTCTGGAGGTGAGAGATTTTTGATTGTATCTAGGCTAGTCCTATTAAATCAAGCACTTGCCAACTGGTGAAAGGAATTAAGCCAATCTTAGTTTTAAGTTTAAACATTATAAAAATGAAAACTAAAATTAAGATAAAAATAGTCTTTGCAAGAGAAAAAAAAAAACATATTTGCACACATAATACTAAACATAATACTAAAACAGTTATTATAAAGTATAATTGATGATAAAATGTTAAAGGATGTACAGCTGCAAAACCGTGCAGTTAAAAAGAGTTGTTTTTTTTAATAAAAAAATTGTTTGTTACATGGATTATTTGATAATATTGTGTATATAAATAATGTCACATTTTTTAAGAATCACAAAAAATGTGGTGTAATTCTCCTTATCTAGGCCACTTAGACTACTCCCAGAGCACTGGTCAGTTGATGACTCCGCCCATATCTCCGGCCATGGCGAACCGAGGCAGCGTGATCAACCAAGGCCCCATGGCGGTGAGATCACCAAGCACCTGCCCTGTCCAGCCTAATGCACACTGCCAGGCTTTCCCTGATGCCATGTACCAAAGCCTGCCTGCCTCCACCTTCTACACCAGCTCCTCCACCTACCAGCCTACAAACCTGACCCAGACCCAGACCCAGACCCACATGCCCCCTTCAGGTTTCCAGGCTCGCACTGAGTGTTCACGCTATTCCTCCTTCAACGGTCAGCAGCTGGCTAAAGACTGCTTTAATAGCAGCTGCAGTGGTGTTGTGTACAGCTCCAGAGCCTCAACAGTGAGCTACCCATCCACCTCTGAGTCCAACATGGAGGTTCAGCTGATGGACTACGGATTTGCAGGGAGTGGAGGAGGATGTTCAGGTCCAGTGTACACCAGCGCACCACACAGCGGTGAGTGTCAGAATCTCATGAAGCTGTGAGACCTTCAGTGAGATCATATTATTGTAATGGGTGTATAAGATGTAGATGATACTATCACCTTTTTTTTTTATTGTTTTCAAATTAATAAAACAGTGCCAGTGTTTGTACTATTTCAGTGTGTTAGGGTTGAGAGTTGGGGATACTGTGCAGAAAATATGCACGCTGACTGAGCACTTATCTGCTTTACTTAACTTCAGCTCATTTCATGTGTTTAAGCTCATGATTTTTGCACATAAACTATTTGGTCATGGAGGTAAGCAATGTTTTTCTCAGGTGTCCTTCGAAATAAAAAATTCTTAAACATTATGTGGACAAAGGTTCGGTTTGTGCTTTCTGAACCTCCCATTCAACGTTTAGTCCCCATTTGCTGTTATAATAAGCTCTTCTGGAAAGATGTTTCAATAACTTTTGAAGTGTGTTTGTGGACCCACAAGGGTGTTAGGAAGGTCAGGTACTGTACTAATGCAGGTGAGGTGAGAAGGCCTGGGGTGCATTCAGCATTTATATTCATCCCAAAGGTGCTCAATAGGATTGAAAGCTTTATCGCAGGCCACTAAAGATTTTCCACATATCTTCATGGAGCTGGCTTTGTGCACAGAGGCATTGCCATGCTGGAACAGGTTTGGGTCTCCTCCTCTTGGGCATCCAAATAAATATTTATATTTTGATTAATAATAATAATTATAATATTAATATTAATACTTATATAAATGTATAGAAATAATTTAAGTTTAATATGAAATACATAAATATAAATCTATTAATTGTTTGATAATGGCTGATTGGTTGATTACTTATTTAATAGAATCATATTTATGTAGTTGATATTGGTTTTGGATTTGTTATTGGATTTACAATTTGTATATATTTTCCCCCCAAAATATACCTTTCTATTGCAGATTTGATCATTAGAGAGATTTAAAAATGTAAGGTTTGGATTGAAAAGTAATTCTCTTCCTGTACTGCTTTACTTCCTCACATCCAGGATACTATGGGAACAGTGGCTATGTGGACACACAGAGAATGGGCTCTTTAATCGATCAGCATGTATCAGTGATCAGCAGTGTGACCTCCACTCGTTCTGTCCCTGCATATGCTGAGGTCCACGACCCTCTGAACATCCTGAACGACACGAGCAGGAAGCCAACAACACCGTATTACACTGCACAACCTCCTGTAATGACACGCTCAGCGGGTGAGCAGACAAAGGTTTACTATTTTACAAGCAGGAAACAACGGGAGAAGATATATATTTATATTAGTTTATATTAGGAGTTTGGCTTATATTGTGATTGATGTGATTTAAAATATACTGACAATTTATGGACAATGAGCTACATCCATGTACATCCTGAGTTTGTGACAGAACATCTGTATTCGTTATATTTAAGTTATTGGCTCTTAATATCCATGCCGAAAGTTGGTCTTGCAATTTAAAAAATTTTAATGAAAATTGATTTAAATATTAAACAAAAAAATTGGATAGAACAAAATTCAAGAAATAAAAAATGAACAACAATAAACATTTTTGTTTTATTAAAAAAATTTTATATAATAAAAACTTTCTATCGGCTTCTCCCATAAGGGGTCGCCACAGCAGATCATCCGTATTCGTGATCCGCATTTTCGATTTGGCTCATGTTTTTACACTGGATGCCCTTCCTAACGCAACCCTCCACATTTATCCGGGCTTGGGACCGGCACTAAGAGTGCACTAGCTTGTGCAACCCTAATGGATGGGTTCGGTTCCCTGACCGGGAATCAAACCCGGGCCGCGGCGGTGAGAGCGCAGCATCCTAACCACTAGACCACCAGGAAAAAAAAAATATATGATATAATAATAATAATAAAAAAATATATAAATGTGTTTTTAAACCTAAATCTTCAATTATCACTTTTGTGATGTCACAAAATAGGTTTAAATGCTTTTGACCAATCACATCCAACATGCAAATTTTATATGGTGGCATAAGGTGATGTGTGGAATCGCTGAGTCACAGAACATGCATTCTGCTCTAGCAAGAAAACAAGCTAGCTGGAAATCTTGCTTAACTCATTTACATAATACCAATCAAGAGTGTGGTTGTTATGGCACCGAGCCTGTAAAAAGTGTGGAAACATGGAGTCTTTTATGGTTTTTGAAGCACATGTATGTTCCTTTTGCTTTTATGCAGCGTGTTATCTATCATGGAATAGTCTTTTGACAGGCACTGTATATTTAAAGTTTTGGCTAAAATAAAGTACATGTATACGATCTTGAGTCCGGTTGTGTATCGATGTACAAAATGCCAACTTGCATACTTTAAGGTAATTAGCTGACTAGACATTTGACTTGGCTGTAGAACAATGGGAAAGTTTTCACTTTCACTAAATCCTGATCATTTGTAAAATTTTCACTATGTATCTGTTACAGGTTCCTCGATCTCCACTCCGATCCCTTGCTCTGTTTCTCCGTGCATGTATGGCACTGCTGCTCAGTATCATCATTCCCAAGATGCCTTGCTGCCTCACCATAGCGGTGCCGAAGTGCGGGACATGGCGTCCTCCCTGCCTCCCATCAATACCGTGTTCATGGCTTCAACCGGAGGACCACCATGATGTAGCTGTATAACCTTTTATTACTGACTATAAGAAAAAATAAACCCCTGTGCCAGAGACTCAGTGTTAACAGATGGACTAGCAAAGACGTTTTGTAGAGTA
The DNA here is from genome assembly GCF_946808225.1 of Silurus aristotelis. Taxonomy (NCBI): domain Eukaryota; kingdom Metazoa; phylum Chordata; class Actinopteri; order Siluriformes; family Siluridae; genus Silurus; species Silurus aristotelis. Next base: position 21,390,873 of record NC_139588.1, on the reverse strand, counting down.
AAAATAGTGTATAAATAGACTTTATTTAAGTGTAACTGTAACACAAATGTAAATGTAATGCCACTTTGCTATCTGTATCAGTGCAACAAACATCCTTAACTGTACCTAGAGCCTTTAAGTCTTTTGATTTCGAACTAAAGTGGGTGTGGCCTAAACCAATAGGGTGTATTTTGATGTCCCTATAACCACTTAAAAGCTGGAGAAAGACCTTAAAAATGGTAGCTTCATTAACATCGTGTATGATGTGTATGTGTAGATAATGGACAATAAAAATGTATGGCAAATGTGTGCAAGCATTCTAGCAGTTAATTAGTCGACTAGCTATTAGCATGCACTGGAGAACTGGAAAAAATTTAAAAGGTCAGCATATTTGTGAGAAATTTTGTTGGTTTTTATATAGAATATTATGCCAGTTATAAACCACATTGACCAGGTAAATACTAAAGATGAATGAGAAGTGCTGGAAATTAGTCAGACAGCATTGTAGCCTTCGATTTGAATAAAATGTGGTCTCTGTTCGTCCTGCAAGCTTTATATCAGACAGCAGGAAATGAAAAAACGTTTGGTCAATGATCTTTTTGTGTCTGGTGGGATCCTGGAGCACACCTCTAGTATTAAACAGTATTAAATAATTTACTGTATTTGTACTATTTTGTGAGATTTCTCTTCTGGTATTTTTAATTAGAATGACATTTTTAATCTTAAATTGCCTTGTCGGACTGGATTTTTGATACTTGTGGTTGTTTAACTGCTCTGTCCTGTAAATAGATAAAATAAATCTGGGGTTTAACAATCCCAAAATTTTGGGCAGAAATTTCCCTTCAATTGAATTAGGAGACACAAATCTGTTCCAGCATGATAATGCACTTGTGTCAGCTCCATGAAGATCATCTCTAGGTTACGAACGTAACCCTAGTTCCCCGAGGGAACGAGACGCTGCGTCGGAACGCTTTGGGACGCCCCTCTGTTCTGACGCAGCTCGAGTTCCCGAAGGGGAACGTCTCTAGGTTACGAACGTAACCCTAATTCCCCGAGGGAACGAGACGCTGCGTCGGAACGCAGGGGCGTTCCCAAAGCGTTCCCGATGCAGCTCGAGTTCCCGAAGGGGAACTACTTTACGTGGGTTGTTGTGGAAGATCTTTTGCCATAGAGCTTCCACTCTATTGAAGGGATAAACTGCAATGCTAAATTCACCCCAGGCCTCCTCACCTCACCTACATCAGTACTTGACTTTGTGGCTGAATGATTACTGATCTCCACAATCACACTCCAAAATCAAATGGAACATCTTCCCAGAAGAGTGGATATTACAGTTTTTCTCAGCTGCTTTGGAGCATTTCTCAAATCTTCCTTAATATTTGCAAAACAGTACGTACATTTCTTATAACAATTTGTACAAACAACACAACACATTGGATTTCTTGTGAACACCTGAACTTTTCTTACAATTTTTAATTCTTTTCTGAAAACGTATTTGTGTCAATTAACAAATAATTGCTTTTAAGTTCTTTTGTCATTGTTTACAAAAATGTTAGTCACACAAATGTATTTTGGATTGCATATTTGATTTATATTGACTGCAACAGACTGGACAGAATTCACACATTTACTGTATTGTAAAACTGTTTTTGTTCTTAGTTGTTCATCCATTTTTAGAAATTGTAATTCTGTCGCCAATTAAAGGTTCACGAGAGTCACCTTCAACCTGTTTTAGAGAACTAGTTGATTATTGGTTGATTGTTAGGGGTGAAGGAACGCGCTGGAGAGAAGGGGAATGAAAGTCAGTAGGAGTAAGACAAAGTATGTGTGTGGAGGGGTGTGGTTGCAGGGAGAAGAGGTGGAGAAGGTGGAGGAGTTCAGGTACCTGGGGTCAACAGTGCAAAGTAACGAAGAGTGTGTTAGAGAAGTGAAGAAAAGAGTGCAGGCAGGGTGGAGTGGGTGGAGAAGAGTGATAGCAGGAGTGATTTGTGATAGAAGAGTATCTGTGAGAGTGAAAGGGAAAGTTTATAGGACTGTGGTGAGACCTGAGATGTTGTATGGTTTAGAGACAGTGGCATTGAGTAAAAGACAGGAGGTGGAGCTGGAGGTAGCAGAGCTGAAGATGTTGAGATGTTCATTGGGTGTGACGACGATGGACAGGATTAGAAACAAATTTATTAGAGGGACAGGGCATGTAGGACATTTTGAAAACAAGGGGAGATAGGCAAAATTGAGATGGTTTGGACATGTGCAGAGGAGGGACATGGGGTATATTAGTAGGAGAATGCTGAGGATGGAGCCACCAGGAAGGAGGAAAAAAAGGAAGACCAAGGAGGAGGTTTATGGATGTGGTGAGGGAAGACATGCAGGTAGTTGGTGTGAAAGAGGTAGATGTAGAGGACAGAGGGGTATGGAGACGGATGATCCGCTGTGGAGACCCCTAATGGGAGAAGACAAAAGAAGAAGAAAAAAGTGGATGATCTGATGCCATTCACTCTCCTTCATTAGTGACGATTTATCAATTCAATTAAATTCAATGACAGATTCTGACAACTGGTTTAAAAAATTAGCATTCAATAACTAAAGCAATGAATTGATGTTTAAGTTAAGACAATTCAGGTGAAACCAGTATAATATATTTTGATCAACACGACATAAACAACTGATAATGTAGGAAACAGTAAAAAATAGTACACAATCAATTATTTGAATGTACCAAAGCATTCGCATTTTGATCAAAGCAACGAGAAATGATTTTATGATGTGCACAAGTGACTAAATTATGTAAAGGTTGAACAAGTAGTTTTGAGAATGTCATTTCTTATCTGAGAAACGCTCCAAAGCAACTGAGAAAAACTGTAATATGGGATATGGGGATTAAATGTGGAACGCGATGACAAACCTTTGTCTAGTGTCTAGACTAAATCAAGTCTCCTCATTGATAAGATAAACTTCGACACTGAAATGATTTTCGAATGGAATAAGTTTTGTCTGCACTCATCATGGTCTAGGGTAAGAAAGTAAAATTATTGCACAATCACAAAAAAAACAAAAACAAAACAACAGCACAGGATTACAAACTCGCGTGTGCGGCTCTGTGTTTCGTGTCGCCTTTATCTTTTCACTTAACACCCGTGAAAAGAGATGTTTAACAGATAAACCAGACAAAACCCTCTACGGCCCAGTTTGAGATTACAGGCAGGAAACAGCGCCGAAGAAGCCAGGGATCAAAGTCAGTTATCTGCCACGGTGACAGATTAGCAGATTTCTCCTTTGTTCCAATGGCTGAAGATAAAGGTGTGATAAAGGCTTCGGTTTTGTTGACCAAAACCAAAGCCAATAGAGATGTTTGAGGTCACAAGCTGTTTATACATGGTGACCCTGAGGAAGGGGTGGGGTGGGGATGTGTTTTATCCTTCTCTGTGTTCTCTAATTTGAGCTTTGTTAGCCTTTCAGCAGATGGAAGCTAATAAAACCATAATCAGTAACATTAGATTGGGTGCAGCTTTTGTGTGTACAGAAATGATACAGCCTCTGTGCTGCATGCTGGATTTGTATACTGGGGATTAGATGTGGAATGGGATGTTCAAAAAAACACATACGGTCAGGTGTCAACAAGCGTTTTGTCTACATAAGGTATAATCTGACGATATATACTCGGATACTGAGAACAGAGAATAAAAAAAACTGTTGTCGTCTTTTGTCTTTTCGAGGAAGGGGGAGGACTCGTTTCTCAGCCCTCAGTACTGGGAACAGATGGCCCGAAATGTAATGATTACAAAATCCCGAGGTTTAAAATAGTTTAATTGCAAAGTCAATAATGCCCCCAACAATCGCCAGGCCTGTAGTGTAAAAACAACAGAAGGCGGAATGCAAACTTTGAGAGAATGTTTAACCAGAACTTTGCATTAGCCTCCATATGTACCACAGCTGGACCAAAGATCAACAGATCCGGTGTAATTATGCGGCAGAAGCTGAAGCAGGAGCTCTGCCATCATCAGCCTGACACACACACACACACACACACACAAACACACACACACACACACACACACACGCTTACATTTACACACTCTCCCATTTACACATCACTGCCCAGGGTGTGAGCCTGGAGGACAGGAAGTACATTTTAATTAATTCTGAAGTCTTCAATTTACAAATTAAAATTAGTTTTTGTCCATAGCTGTCTTGCATCATTTATACACCTAGTGTACATTATTGCACGTATGTAATGTGTTAAAAAAAACATTGTTATTTACACACCTGTGTGTCTATTTACAGGACACCTTATTTTCTTACATTCAGAACAATGAGGAACTGTATAAGGAACTGAGGAATTGCTGGTGTGTGTACATTCAACATATGAAAATCTACAGATGTATCAGTTATAGAGATAAGGCAATTAACGTACCTATTAGGGAATTAAACTTAATGTGGTTCAACCCGGAATTTGGTCAATGTTTACAATTACTTATTAAATAACACAATGGTAAGAATAGAATGCAAATAATAAAATTGTCTTGACTGATATGAAATATCAAATAATTATTTACATTAGAGCAACTATAAACAGTCATTTCTTCACCAACATATTGCTTCCACTCTCTTAAAGTGATTAAGACAAGCTTGACAGGCTACTAAGACAATTCAAGGAGTCCTGAAAACTTTCCTGCATTTTAAAAACACTGACACTGGAGACTTCTCCCTCCTCACAAAATGTTTCACTGTGGTACTGTATGCCTGCCTAAAAAGTGAATCCCTGTGAATTGATTACTGCAGAAAAATACCCAGAGGTGGAAAGAGTAATAAAATATTATTTAAAAAAAGTAGTTCGTTCAATAAAAATGTACTTAAGTACAAGTAAAGTTACCCGTCTACTCAAGTAAAAGATCTACTCAAGTAAAAAAAATGTACTCAAGTATAAAATCTACTCGAGTAAAAAACCTACTCGAGTATAAAATCTACTCGAGTATAAAATCTACTTAAGTAAAAAATCTACTCAACTCTCAAATCTACCCAAGTAAAAAAATCTACTCAAGTAAAAATCTACTCAAGTATAAAATCTACTCAAGTATAAAATCTACTCAAGTATAAAATCTACTCAAGTATAAAATCTACTCAAATAAAAGGAAAATGAAGCTTATTTAAAATTGATCATGTTACTTTTTTAAACAGCCGAGGGCAGAGTGGGGGATTCTAGTGTATTAGACTAGAATATACAGTACAGACCAAAAGTTTGGACACACCTTCTCATTCAAAGAGTTTTCTTTATTTTCATGACTATGAAAATTGTAAATTCACACTGAAGGCATCAAAACTATGAATTAACACATGTGGAATTATATACATAACAAAAAAGTGTGAAACAACTGAAAAATGTCATATTCTAGGTTCTTCAAAGTAGCCACCTTTTGCTTTGATTACTGCTTTGCACACTCTTGGCATTCTCCTGATGAGCTTCAAGAGGTAGTCACCTGAAATGGTCTTCCAACAGTCTTGAAGGAGTTCCCCGAGAGATGCTTGGCACTTGTTGGCCCTTTTGCCTTCACTCTGCGGTCCAGCTCACCCCTAAACCATCTCGATTGGGTTCAGGTCCGGTGACCGTGGAGGCCAGGTCATCTGGCGCAGCACCCCATCACTCTCCTTCTTGGTCAAATAGCCCTTGATGCCTTCAGTGTGACTCTACAATTTTCATAGTCATGACAATAAAGAAAACTCTTTGAATGAGAAGGTGTGTCCAAACTTTTGGTCTGTACTGTATAAATCTAAAACCAGTTGTTTTAATTGAAGGAACACTTTTTACAAATGAAAGTGCAGTAACAAATGTCCGTCTCCAACTTTCTAGTGAGTTTAGTGTGTTTGTTCTCCGCCTAATCAATCGATCAGTGCAGTAATTTCCGTGGTGTGATTTTTTTCCCCCTCGCATTATTTTTATGGATTTTTTTACTCAGTAAAGTAAGGAAAGAAGGAGGAGAAGAGGAAGGCCAAGGAGGCGGTTTATGGATGTGGTGAGGGAAGACATGCAGGTAGTTGATTTGATAAAGGCAGATGTAGAGGACAGAGGGGTATGGAGACGGATGATCCACTGTGGCGCCCCCTAATGGGAGAAGCTGAAAGAAGAAGAAGAACGGATATGATTTAAAATGTAATTAAATACAATAACAAAACATTAATTAAGTAAAGGTACAATTACTGACTTCAAAATCGATTTTAAAAAATAGAACATATTAAAATGTGCCCATTGCTATAAAACCTGCACTTTCTAACCAATCACAATACAGAATGTAATAATGCTGTGGTATAAGTAGAGGATTAAATTCACTATGGCTAGGTGCTAGGAGTCTTATTGGCATAGAGTACACCTAGCCATAGATTATTCCATTCATACCATTGTCAAAACTGTCAGTGTTGTTTGCAGCACAGAATGTGAAAGAACGGATAAATATAATGCTTAATTTTAAGTTAGAGCCACTCCATGGAACGTTTTGGGACACCTGACACACTTTTCCAGCCATTTCTGGTTCTTCATAAAAACTATGTAGGATCTCTTTGGGTGGGAGTTGAATGAAATGTTCCTTTTACTTAATCTATGAGACTCAAACCTGTTCCAGAATGATGATGCCCCTGTGCACAAAACTCTCCTTGAAGATACACTTTACATTGGTTTGAGTGGAAGATCTAGTGCCAAAAATCCTCCAACCACTTTGAACACCCCAGGCCTCCTCACCTCACCTACATCAGTACCTAACATTACTAACATCCGTGTGGCTGAATGAGCAAACGCTCTACCAGCACACTACAAAATCTGGAGGAACATCTTACCAGAAGAATGGGGGTTATTATAACATCAAACAGGTACCTGAACTAGAAGCTCCAATCCTGTTCCAGGATGACAATACCCCTGTGCAGGACACCAGTTCATCCATTCACCCAAGGATCTATCCATTATCTTACACACTCTAAAACAAGCAACAGTTTCGTTTTGTTTCCCATGAGTGTTATCCTTGAGCGATCTAGATACGCTACATATACCGTAGGACACAAACTAATAAAAAGGTCTACACGACTGTACGGATTGCTTTCTGAAAGAAAATGTTAACAAACGTATCAAGGCATCTAAAGCTATAATGTTTCCTGTGCACTCGAGATGGCACGGTCGAGAGGAACAGCAGCATGGCATCTGTAGCAACACTTACATGTAAGAACTCACATGCGGCAGGTTATCAGTAACACCGGGTCTAATGGCTGATTACTGAAGTCTTCCAGTCAGTCATTGCTCATGTGCTGTTTTTTCCTTTCTGATATTATTCATTCTGTGGATCAATATTGACACACTGACTCATTAACCTACATCATTACAATTTCAAATCAAATCTTTAAAACAATAAAGCTTTGTGGCAACTTTTTACAAAAAAATATATATATTTCCCGTTCTATCTTCAATGAATAGGCCCGGTGTGTGTTTTATCCAATACGCTTTGAATATGCCTTGGATCTTAAGCACAATGATTGGAGGATTTGCTGTTTTAAAATTTAAAAGCCACTTAAGGTTAAATCGAGCACCTTTTAACAAAGGTTAGGAATTCATCTCATAAGTTTGAGTGGGTGGGCCGTTCATTTCATACTCAGGCCTTCAGTGGTGTCCTCCCTAAATCAATCCACTTCCTAATACCAGCATTATGACACCAAGTCTATCGAAACATCAATATTATAGAGTAATATGCAGTAGAACAGGCGCTGCATCACAGACAGACACAACACAGACTAAAGCGAGAAACCCAATGAACACAATTCAAGTCTCCTTTCACTGTAGCCGCAACTGTACCTCCCGCATACATAATTTCCAGCAGAAGCATCGACATTAACCTCATCAAATAACCTGTGTATTGCGGTGGATTTTTTTTATGTATTATGGGTTTTGTGAGGATTTAAAATGAAAGGAAATTGTGTGTTCTTGTGCAAATTCTACAGGGAAAAAAACAACAACGACTGTTTTGAACTGTTTTGGACAATCTTTTTTTTTTCTTAATGATGTCCAATTTTTCTTGCAAAGTCTGTCTTGTAAATTTCCTTGTAAGTGTATCTGCAACCAAATCAATTTCTTTTCCTTTGTCAGTCATTAAAACAGTCATTAAATCCATATGATTATATTTAAGCTTGTGCAATTTACTACAATTGTGGTTTGCGAGCTTTGTGGGTAATTTCAAGCTAAAGTGAAGCGTTGTGGTAGAACTACATTGACAAAAGTACTTGAGAATGGATCTCTTTCCTAAGAATGCTGATTATGTTGGTCTGATCACACAACCTTCAATATAAAAAATATTTTTCCCTCTTAGGAATGAAGGAACTAATTCGTTCCAGCATTCAGAAGATTTTGTTAACTGCATAGACCCTTTCCTTAACAAGATGCACTCTGATGTAAAGTTTCAACAGTTTTATTTATCAAGAATGTGGACTTGTGATAGACTGTGATGTTTTATCTACTAGAAGTCTCTGTTGATTGCTTTCTTTTAGATTTCTGCCACCTTTTTCCCCCCATTTTCCATGTATGTAAACTACATAGACAGGTATTGAGACAGATTTCCAGCCATTTGTGGTTCTTCACACAATTGTATAGGATGCAATTTTCCCTTTACTCGAACTAAGAGACCCAACCTGTTCCAGCATGACAACTCCATGAAGATATGCGTTACATGGGTTGGAGTGGGAGATCTCCTACTATAGAGCTCAACCTTATTGAACACCTTTGGGATGAATGTGAACACTGTCTTCACCCCAGGCCTCCTCACTTCACCTTCATCAGTACCTGACTTTATTTATGCTCTTGTGGCTGAATAAATCTCACCCAAATCTCCACAAGTTCACTCCAACATCTAGTGGAACATCTTCTCAGAAGAGTGGAGGTTATTATAGCAGCAAAGTTCTCATGGTCCATAATCTTTTGTCTATATAGTGTAATATTTTGCCTCCAACTTTGTGGTAACAGTTTGGGGAAGAACCACATATGGTGGTTCACACACAACACACACACACACACACACACACACACACACACACACACACACACACACACACACACACACCTTTGTCCATATAGCGTATTTAACATTTATTCTCTATAACCATCATAATATTTTAACCAATATAACATAAATAATGTTCAAAATTAGAGCCTGAACCCTTATAAGAAATTATTTGTACTTATCTGTACAGTTTATTGCTAACGAGAGTCACGTCAGACTTTATTCCTGCCAGTAGGTGTCACTAAAGTCATTTCGTGTCTCATATTGTGCAGTAAAAGGAGCTTTGTGTTGTGAGTTTGTGTTGTTCTTCTGCTCTTCCCTTCATTTTCATAAGGATTTTTATGTTTGATGATGTTTGTTATCATGAGGAGAATCTTTGATTTGTTCATTGGTATGCTGGATTTCGTCTTTGAAACTTTTGAACAAACTTTGAATTCCAAACACATTTAAGTTTGTCTTTGCGTCTGGATACACCCCGTCCTCCTGTGGCTCATGAGATCTTCCACTGCAACCCATGTAAAGAATATCTTCATGAAACTGGCTTTGTCATGCTAGAACATGTTTTTCAAGTGAAGGAAATATTTAATTCTCCTACATCCAAAGACATCCTATACAGTTGTATGCCTCCAACCTTGTGGTAACAGTTCAGGGAAGGACTACATATAGCTGGAAAAGGCTTTTGTCTCAATAATTTTGTCTTTATAGCGTACCGAAGGCTCCTCTTTCTTAATATATTGAATTACACAGCATCATATTTTCTCCATTGCAATGATATTGCACTGAATCGCATTGTGTTGAATTGAATAAAAATCGCATCACACTGCATCGTAATGGGGTGAATCGTAGCTGCTTCACATGTATCTTTAAAGTATCGTATCATTGGCTATGCATTGAGATGCGAATCACCTCGGCATCAGTCATGGAGATGCGCATCCTGCTGTATACACACACAAACACACAAACGGACACACATGTACCAAGGCTTCAATCATAACTTTGAAAACCATCTTAAAGACAAAAAATGTAAATGTACATACCTATCTCTGTATACACTTGTCTCTGTACACACTTATCCCTGTACACACTCATCTCTGTGAGCTGAATGCTAAAAACATGGAGCTGTACATTACTCCTGTATAACAACTCCCACCAGATTTAAGGTCAAGCGATAACAATCACTCTGATGCACCAACTTTGGTGCTAGTATCGGTTTATACAGTGTGCTACACACCACTGCATTACAAAGAAGAGATGATATGGCAATGGCAGTCATAACACAAAATCATGTCCATACTAGGATTATTAAAGTAATTTCAAACTTTTTTAAAGCCTGAATTTTATTAGCTGGTAATTAAATATTCATTAGTTAACAGATAAGCACCGCCTTTTTTTCCTCTGCCAATATAATTTCTAGAAAAGCATAAAACTCCACACGTCACAATAAAAAACTCTTCGTTTGCATATTTATCATATAGTTACATCATTTTCATTATATTTTTTATTTTTTATTTTTACATTTATCCCCCTGATCACAGCATATTTGAATTCTCAAATCCGATTGGCCAAAATGTCTTTGATTCTTCTTCTTCGATAATTCTTAACATCTCAGACATAAGAAATAAGATTCAGTTTTCAGTGTTTGCGCCTTAAAAATACTCAAAGAATGTACAGTATTTTCAGTATATGATTTAGAAAACCCATTGTAGAGTAGAATACTAAAAACGCCACTGCACTGGACATTAGGTTTAAAGTTAATGCTGCTGCATCCAAAGAAGAAGCACAAGTGGCTGAAAAAGTCAGGTGTCTCAATATATTTTTTCATATAGGCACAGACACAAAGACTTGAATCATAACTACCTAGAAAAGGAAAAATGTAAATGTACTGTACACACTCGTCTCTGTACACACTTACCTCTTTGTCCCATACACACTCCTCTGTGGGCTGAATGCTGAAAACATTATTGAAGCAAATGGAGCTGCACTTTAGCTGTAAATTACTGCTGTATATTAACTGTGTATCTCTCGCCAGATTCAAGGTTGAAGGAGAACAATCGCTCAGATGCAACATCACTGGTGGTGGCAATGGTTTAGAAATACAGAAATGTAAAAGTCCACACGTGCCACTCTTCCCTTTCAATGGAAAAGCACTTCATTTGCATATTGCAGGTGTCCCGATACTTTTGATCATAAAGGGTATCTGTTGTGTTGTGGCCTAATTTTTGGTGTTTGGTGACTGGCAGGGGCAGTTTAATGATCTGGGGTTGCTTCAGTTGGTCAGCTCTAGGTTTAGCAATGTTATGTGCAGCAAAGAATGTAGGTTAACTAACTATATAATGAATATAATGAATGTCCATACAGGTTTTTTCATCAATAGATTTCTTCTCTGACCTCATGGGAATATGGGAATAAGATGAGAATGCCAGCATTCACCAAGCTCAAACTGTTATAGAGTGGTTTAGGAAGTGTATCATTTTCATTCCACCTTAACCCCATTGAGAAGCTCTGGGATGTTCTGGAGAAGACTTTATGCAGTGATCCATCTCTCCCATCATCAATACAAGATCTTGGCAAGAAATTTACATTAGAAAAGTTGATCAAAACAATGTCACAGCAAATCCGTGTCATGAAGGACAGCCCAAAGATTTTCCTTTAAGTGTGAACAGCGCCACCACGTGTCATTCAGTTTTCAGCCAACACATCACACCAGGAGAAATGAACAGTGTGGGCTCTTGGTAGCTTCAAATCCATGTTGCTTGTAGCTGTTGCTTTAGCCAATCAGATTATAAGTAGGACACCTCGAGGCCCTCTAGCAGCCTCCAGTCACGTTAGCGTTTTTTCCGTTCTTTGATTGGATAGTCAGAGCTCACAACCCGAATCTGTAGCAAACTGCACAAGCTCAAACATACTCATGTGAATTTGATAGCTGATTTTTCATTCCACAATGACTGACCAAGTAGAAGAATCAAAACATTTCAAAACAGGTGCTTTTTAATCAACCATTTATACTTTTGGGTTTCTTCTCCGTGGAATTTGCACAAAAACACAAACAAAAATACACACATGAGGTTAATATTGCTGCTTCTGCTAGAGATATTGTATGTATGTGGGTGGTGCAGCTGTGGCTGCAGTGAAAGGAGACTTGTTGAATTATATTTATGGTTTGTTGCTTCAGTAATGACATTTATTCTTACTGTATGAGCTTCCTGTCTGTGATGCAGCGCTCTGTTATACTGCGTTTCTCTATCATATTGATGGTTTTCGATAGCCGTAGTAGTATACAGTATATGCAATGTATATTGCATAGATTTACCATTTGCAAAAAGGCAGTTGCAACCCTGTGGCTGCTCTGATACAGTTACAAAAAAAAAATTTATAATGTAAAAAAATTAAGTCTCTGCATGCCACTGGCATGGAAGCCGATCGTTAATGCTGTTGGCTCATCGTGTTCAATTCCTCCCTCGGGAAACTGTCAATGCTAAAAGTACAGAACGTCGGCTATTATTCCGGGTCTTAAACACAAAATTAGAGGTATGCAACAGAAAATTAATCACACATGTATGTAGTGCACATTTTTTAGCATTTAAAAAAATGTCGTCCATTGTGAGGACGAGGCTTTTTTCAGGCTTTTCAGGCGCTTAACTACAACAGCCTTGAAGGCCAACAGAAGCCTATACAAGCCAACTTTTGAATAAACTTTAAAAATGAAGCACTCAATCGTGCTTCGATGCCCTTCAGGGCCACGGAAGTTAATGGATGTAGTGTGTGTGTGTGTGTGTGTGTGTGTGTGTGTGTGTGTGTGTGCGTGTGCGTGCGTGCGTGCGTGCGTGCGTGCGTGCGTGCGTGTGTGTGTGTGTGTGTAAGTGTGTATGGAAGTGTGTAAGTGTGTGCAGCCTTTAGTTTGATCAATGTTGAATTTTCAATTCAACACACACAGTCTTTGGTATTTCATCACTTTTGTGATCAATGTTTTATGTATAAATATATATCTATATTTAAGACAGTATATTGGGACTGTGATGTTGGATTAGAAATTTAACAAAAGGTTAACATATTTCTCCTGATTACAAACAGATACGACAGATAAATTTTGTTGGAATGTGAAAAAGGGCTTCAACAACATTGAAGTAAATAAATCCAAATATATCGACCCGATAAACTCTGCCTTTCTCCTTTGAACCTCACGTCCCCGAGAAAAAAAAATCATTAGTGATTTTTTTTTTCTTTTTAATTCGTTACAACATTTCCACTTTGTGTAGCACAGAAGGTGATTGTCCTTCAGACACACATATAAGCACACACACACACACACACACACACACACACACACACACACACACACACACACACACACACACACACACACACACACACACACACACATTTATTATATCAGTCTGTACATTTTACATCACAGTTTGATTTAAGGTTTCTAGGAATCAGGCTGAATTAGAATAAATGTTTGCTGTCTGGAATTCTGCATGATTCTTCTCAAACACTTGGTATTGGATTTAAGCTGTCTATGATGTTGAAATCACTATTTAAGACACAAACCAAAAATATTTGGATACCCTCTAGTCTTTTTTTGACCCATTCATATATATATATATATATATATATATATATATATATATATATATATAGTCTGTAGAGTTACAATGGTTCGACTTTTTCGATCTAAAATTGCACAAATATTTACAATTTCATATAACAGGCTCAGGCAGCAGTGTACAATGTACGATACGTTGAACGCAGCTGGGATGAGCGTATCTCTCACCCTGTGAGATGCCCCGCTCTCGCTAGCAGTCGACGGAGTACAGTTGTCTCGGTGTGTGTGTATTTTTTTCTGTTTCAAACAGCAATTTTTGTGATAAAAGTGTGTCTTCCAAGCGCCCAAATATGTCTCCTGCTGCTAGTTAAAAAAAGAAGAGGAAAGCTATTAGTTTAGAGTAGAAAATTAAAATTATAAATCAGCATGAAGCAGAAAAGAGTCAGTCACAGCACCATCTTCCACTTACCATATTTTTTACTTATGTTGGGGACGTGGTAACGTATCTCCATTGTAAGTAGAGGACTACCTGTGTATGTATATACAGTATATATATATATATATTGAACCAACTTGATCATTTTTCTCTGCCTTGTTTTATCACCAATGCACCTTCTTTTACAAAACTGCAACTTATAAGATGTTTTTCTTTGTTTTCTTAAGTAACCATTAGATCATATAGAATGTGTGTATGTGTGTGTGTGGTTGTAAGAGGACAGTGCATCTCCTCAGAGCAGCTGTCTGTGCAGTAAGAGGACACCAGAAGCTCCACAATGACCCGCTGCATCAATCTCCTGCAGCCTGACAGCCGCTATGTCCACCTGTCCCCCTTACACGGCCAAGTCTCAGCCAGCGACGCCGCTACGTGTGTGACGACTGGTGACGTGTACGTATGTTTTTCTAACCATGAACATGTATGTGTGGGTAAGCTCTTTTCAGTCCCACTACAGATGACTTTTGTCCCTGTCTCGTTAATAAATAAATAAATAAATAAATAAATAAATAAATAAATAAATAAATAAATACATACATATGGTCCACCTTCATCACTCCATTTTTTTTCAGGAGGTGAGAATACACCAGGAATGTGACTAGTTTATCACAGGAGCACCATACACATACTCGCACAAGAACACACACATTGACACCTAGGGGCGTTTTCGGATAATCATCCACTGGCTTGTTTTTAGGGAGGAAACCCAGGAGTAAATCCACACACAAACAGAAAACCTTAGGTCAGGGTCAAACCCGAGGAAGCTGCTGACCAATCAGGTTTGAGAATTTAACAGAGCTATGGCTATAGGCTCTACATAATATAAAACAATACATTGACTAATGGTAACCATTCATCCTCGACTAAATCTACAGTAGAGACATTTTTTCGCTCTCTGCATTCGTCTTCACACTTCAGCAATCATCTCTCATCCTATGTCTCCTTTTCCTCCTGTTTTTTTTTCCTCAGGATTTCCCTCTACAGCTGCACCTTTCAGGTTAATGCAGCTGAGCTCCATTAAGATCCCTGGGTCTTACCTTCTTCATTTCAGCCTGTAAAGCTCTTGCACCCTGGGGCCCAGGAATAATGGCTGCAGCTCAGCTTTTAGGAGGAAGTAGGAGGGTTTTAGGTTACCTAGCCAGGTAACGGTGTGTTTGTTTGCCATTTCAACAGCAAGTCCAGAGGTCATAGGACATGGAAAAAAAAATGGCTCAGGCGTTTGAAGATAGAGAACTGTTGACACTCTGAATGGATGATACTTAATCCTGGTATTGTGTGGGATTCAGCACTTGAGCTTCCCAACACACATTCCGACTTTACACTAAATGCATTTTTTGCATCAGTGGAAGAAAGGAACGGGTCTTGACCAGCGGAATCAAGAAACACACAATCTGTATATCTGTGGTGGGTTTTATTTGAAGCAGAAATGCTTATTACGACACCTTTAAGAGTTCGTGCGGAACCTGAAACATGAATCTATGGAAGCGTACATGGAGATGTAGGATTATTATTACATGTGGCAATGTTGAGGAAAAGCACTGAATTGTTTAAATGGGCAGACGAAAATTTGGAGTTGTTGCTGCGGGTAACCCAGTATTATAAAGTTGTTTGCTTTGAGTTGAATGAGCCACATGATTGTATTACATGACTAAGAAAGCATAGAGAAAAGAATGTGTTTTTAAATTGATCTTAATTAATGTGGGTGTAGCCTAAAGTTGGCGTTACACAGTAAGACTTTGAACAGATTTGCTGTTGTGGTAAACTACAAATTGTAAAAATCGTGAGCTGAAATCGGCAGTCATAGAAAATATGTGGCATGGTCTCACAAATCGTGAGAGAGTTACGAATACAAATCACGGTAATTTGTTTAACAACACCAGCCCACATTCTTGGCCCCTCATGCACCGAGATGGAAGGCTTCCAGAAAAAAAATCTCCTCGTTACATTAAAGTTACTTTGAAGAATGGGCATTTAATGTGGGCCTCTTTTTACCCAGCCATATATGACTCTAAAATCATCTTCTTCAAAATGCCATTTTCCAAGGCATATAATTGGTATTATATCATGGGTTTATTTTGATTAGGTGCATAAAGATTTAGGCAATATGACATTCCCAAGACTCTATTTCTTCAGACTCCTGCCATGAGGGCTTGATTCTACAATTTAGAGTCTGATTTGAAAATTATAGACACGACTTGGACTTGGCTTAGATTGGAACCTTTATTCTAAAAAGGAAAAAAAAAGATCAATAAAACAGGAAAAGGAGCCCTGGAAGTATGAAATTTTCACTTTTTGGCAAAGACTTTTAAACTTGGAATTATAGACTTGACTCTAGATTACAGAGATTATAGAAATAGAAATGTGGTTTGGACCTCAATCTTAACTATAGAGTCAGGAACACCTGAATCTTAAGACACAACGTGGGCTTTAGAGTTTAGTAGTCTGGACTACATGGCTTTAGACTCTCGACTTGCTTTAAATTATAAAGCAAGGACGCAGTGTCAAGATGATAATCGTTAACTTACGCTATCACAAAAAAAAAATAATAATTTAACTGCAATGCCCATCTGCAAAACTGAAAGCTTTCTTTCGGCTTCTCCCATCAGGGGTCGCCACAGTGGATCAACCGCATGTTTGATTTGGCACATGTTTTTACGCTGGATGCCCTTCCTAACGCAACCCTCCCCATTTATCCGGGCTTGGGACCGGCACTAAGAGTGGCTGGGGTTGGTTCCCTGACCGGGGATCGAACCCGGGCCGCAGCAGTGAGAGCGCCGCATCCTAACCACCAGGGGATACATTATCCATCTGCAAAACAACCAAAAATTATCAAGAATTTCAGAGAACAATACCTCAAAATTAATCCATTATCATTATTAATCTCCAGTGAGGAAAATAAGTATTTGAACACTCTGCTATTTTGCAAGTTCTCCCACTTAGAAATCATGGAGGGTCTGAAATTGTCATCGTAGGTGCATGTCCACTGTGAGAGACATAATCTAAAAAAAAATCCAGAAATCACAATATATGATTTTTTAACTATTTATTTGTATGATACAGCTGCAAATAAGTATTTGAACACCTGAGAAAGTCAATGTTAATATTTGGTACAGTAGCCTTTGTTTGCAATTACAGAGGTCAAACGTTTCCTGTAGTTTTTCACCAGGTTTGCACACACTGCAGGAGGGATTTTGGCCCACTCCTCCACACAGATCTTCTCTAGATCAGTCAGGTTTCTGGCCTGTCGCTGAGAAACACAGAGTTTGAGCTCCCTCCAAAGATTCCCTATTGGGTTTAGGTCTGGAGACTGGCTAGGCCACGCCAGAACCTTGATATGCTTCTTACAGAGCCACTCCTTGGTTATCCTGGCTGTGTGCTTCAGGTCATTGTCATGTTGGAAGACCCAGCCTCGACCCATCTTTAATGCTCTAACTGAGGGAAGGAGGTTGTTCCCCAAAATCTCGCAATACATGGCCCCGGTCATCTTCTCCTTAACACAGTGCAGTCGCCCTGTCCCAAGTGCAGAAAAACACCCCCAAAGCATGATGCTACCACCCCCATGCTTCACAGTAGGGATGGTGATCTTGGGATGGTACTCATCATTCTTCTTCCTCCAAACACGTTTAGTGGAATTATGACCCAAAAGTTATATTTTGGTCTCATCTGACCACATGACTTTCTCCCATGACTCCTCTGGATCATCCAAATGGTCATTGGCAAACTTAAGACCGCCTGGACATGTGCTGGTTTAAGCAGGGGAACCTTCCGTGCCATGCATGATTTCAAACCATGACGTCTTAGTGTATTACCAACAGTAACCTTGGAAACGGTGGTCCCAGCTCTTTTCAGGTCATTAACCAGCTCCTCCCGTGTAGTTCTGGGCTGATTTCTCACCTTCCTTAGGATCATTGAGACCCCACGAGGTGAGATCTTGCATGGAGCCCCAGTCCGAGGGAGACTGACAGTCATGTTTAGCTTCTTCTATTTTCTAATGATTGCTCCAACAGTGGACCTTTTTTCACCAAGCTGCTTGGCAATTTCCCCGTAGCCCTTTCCAGCCTTGTGGAGGTGTACAATGTTGTCTCTGGTGTCTTTGGAAAGCTCTTTGGTCTTAACCATGTTAGTAGTTGGATTCTTACTGATTGTATGGGGTGGACAGGTGTCTTTATGCAGCTAACAACCTCAAACAGGTGCATCTAATTTAGGATAATAAATGTAGTGGAGGTGGACATTTTAAAGGCAGACTAACAGGTCTTTGAGGGTCAGAATTCTAGCTGATAGACAGGTGTTCAAATACTTATTTGCAGCTGTATCATACAAATAAATAGTTTAAAAATCATATATTGTGATTTCTGGATTTTTTTTTTTAGATTATGTCTCTCACAGTGGACATACACCTACGATGACAATTTCAGACCCCTCCATGATTTCTAAGTGGGAGAACTTGCAAAATAGCCGGGTGTTCAAATACTTACTTTCCTCACTTAATGTTGCAGAATCGTAAAGTCAAGTCAAGTCAAGTCAAGTCAAGTTTATTTGTATAGCGCTTTTCACAACAGACATTGTCTCAAATCAGCTTTACAGAAATCAACAGTCAAGGTGAATGGTGTGCATTTATCCCTGATGAGCAGCCATGGCGACTGTGGCAAGGAAAACTCCTTAGATGTTATGAGGAGGAAACCTTGAGAGGAACCAGACTCAAAAGGGGAACCCATCCTCATTTGGGTGACATCAAGAGTTTGATCATAAATCTTTCAACAATACAAAACACTGGAGAGTAAGAACTAACATAAGCACTGGAGTATAAGATTATAAGTAAATGTTCTTTCTACACTCTTTGGTATAAAAGTAGGAGGTACTGAGCCCACATTTGTGATCATCACAGATCCAGCATCAGCTTCTCCATGCCAGAGCCTTTAAACACTCCAGGAGGTCCAATGTCAAAACTCCACACATGCAGTGGGATCCAATTGGCACTGGTACGTCTCTAGATGGTTCAAGATGTTTGCGAGTTTGGCATCTACTTCTTTAAAGTCCATAATCTTCACGAGGTGGGACGTGACTGGAGCTGGCCAAACCTCAGGAAGCCTCGGGATGGGGAGAGAAAGAGAAGCAGTGGAGAGGAATTAGCGTAGCTGCTGTTCATGATATTAACAGCACAAGTTGATAATTTGCATGTGATCAGATGTTCTGGAGCACAAGATTATGATGTGATGTGTGTTATGTGTAGGCTTTGCTAAAAAGATATGTTTTTAATCAACACTTAAACTGGGAGAGTGTGTCTGAGCCCCGAACACTGCCAGTGTAGGGACGATAAGATGTGGTCATATTTTCTTGACCTAGTAAGAACTCTTGCTGCCGCATTCTAAACTAACTGAAGCAATGTAATGCATAAAGGAGCCATATTTTATCTGAAGTGAGTCATATTAATTTACTTGACCTTACTCTTGACCGAAAACAAAATAAGTCAACTAATTGTGTCTTAAACAATATTTATTACATTATTTACACACAGTGAAACGAGATTTTAAAACCATTATACTGGCTGAAGTGAGGACCTCTTATACTAATGGCCTAATTAATAGGTGAGAAACAACAGAGTCGGATTAGGGATTGTTTGTAATTAATTAATTGATTGGTTAATTAATGGATTAATTAATGTATTTATTTATTTATATTTTTAGAATATGGTTCTGTTTTGGGTCAAACTAAGTTTAGGCGTAACCAGTAGCTCTGAAACATTTGTGGTGTTTTAATAAAGAGAAAAAAATCCAGTGAATTTGAAACCGCATTCAAAAAACTTACAGTGAAACAAATGTGTCTTTCCACGAAAGATTGATTTGTACATGATATACTGTAAACATGTATATGACTCAACTCCAGAGTAATATACAGTCAGGGTCTGATTCTGGACTTGACTTTTGTCTTTTAATGCTGAAAGTAGAAACTTGTTAAAGTTAATTATTACCATTAATAATTGGTAGAGGGAAAATTAGATCTTACCAATTTGCTGCTAATATGTGTCTACATTATATAGTATATTCCTAATAACCTATACTTGACCTGCAAGTAGGCAGAAGAGTCTGGACATGAGTGTGATATAACCATAATTACAAACATGCACCATGCATATATGTAAATCTGTAAATATATGTAAATTATATGTAAAAAATGACCCATTTATGGGTCCAAATATATATCTTCGTTTATCACATAATTGCAAAAACCCTTCTTTACAATGTACTTTAGTGGGACTTCCTCCCACTTCCTCTAATGTGCAGAAAGAATAGAAGGAATTCAGGCAAATTCAAAGATTTGAACATGTTCTTGTTGCATTTATTTCAGTTTCATACAACACTATAAAAATTTGAGACAAGTTGAATAGGAACAAATCCACCAGTCTGAGGTCATGCTGGTTGTTTTATATGGAACAAACTAGTACATTCATACAGCGTATGGATAATGTTTTTTTATATTTGACTCCTTTTTTTTTCGCTTCTTTTTAAAATTGTGACAAAAAAAAATTTTTTTTATCATTCCACAATTATGTTGCTATGTCGGCCTTCTAGCACTTGAAAAACATTCAATTCAAGAAAAACTATTTGCTTTTAACTATTGAATCAACCCACCTCAGGCAACAATATTTCTTAATTTATATTTTAATATTTCTTATTTTTTATATTTTATATATATACAGAAACACACACACACACACACACACACACACACACACACACACACACACACACACACACACATACAAACACAATGCTTTTTTGCTGGCTTTGGCAGCTTTTTGCTCTTAAATTATTAGCACGATTGAAAGCAATGGCGATTTTTTGGGATAGAATTAGAAATACACAATGTCGTGTCAGTAGCATGTTGTGCATGTAGTCAGTGGAGGCCGTGCATTATGACACCTCAACCATATTATACCCAAACACAGTATAACAGAGAAAACGCTGCATCACAGACAGGTATCGCTCACTCATTAGAAATAAAGGGATAAATTTAGAGGGGCAATATTTTTACACAATGAATATTTGTGTAGCTCCTTTGTGACGCTGTTAATTGTTAAAACCTCCATTAAGAAATTAAATTGAATTGAATTGTATTCAAATGAATGAACCTAGAACCTGCATGTGGAAGGATCTGGTAAGCCTGAACTCATATGAATATAATTTAGCTTTTCCAAGTCGCAATTATGGGGAATGCGCTGCTTCTTTTGATTCGTGGTCTCAGTGGGTGTGTGGCAAACCAAATCAAGTGCTGTCTAAGTTTCGCTTTGTTTTGTGCCTCCACACCACATTCTCTGGCTGGAGGTGCATTAATGACATGAAGCCTTGATCCTTCTGAATGATGTGTAAAAAAAAAAAACCCGCTAGTTGTCCGTTTCGCTGCTTGTTCTAATCAGCACGTCAATATGTCTGTTCAGATGTAAACCATTTCAGCCTGTTGAGCTTAATACCTTAACATGCGAGACGGCGTTCCCTAGACGATGCTACACAGCAGCTGTTTCTCCAGCTAGGTGCGTGTTTCAGTCTGTAATTGTAGCAGTGACAAAAACAGGTCCGTTGTTTATTTGCATGTCAGTCAATACGCCCATGCTTGCATTTCGACAGTCCGAGGAAACGTCTAGTAGTTACTAGCGTCCTCACATTCGCTTAGAGATCAGAGCGCGGCGCACAGACGTGACGGCTTTTTTGTAGCTCGACGCACGGCTGCAGCATGGAATGCAAGTGAAGCAAGCGAGCGTAAACACAGCCGCAAGGGTTCGGGAAAAAACACGACACTTTCCGCTTCTGAAACATCGGTTCGAATCAAAGCTGAGGCCCTTTCAAGCTTTCGAACGCAGCGCTGCATACGGTTCCCATCGCTTCACTTTATCGAGTCCACGTGTCACGGCGTTTCCCTTGAACATGTGATTGCGTGTTAAACATGTTTAAATTTACAGCTCAGGTTTCTCCACAAAACCGTACATTTTTCTGCCAAACCCTCATACCTTAGCCTAGCATACTCAGAGCGCTAAAATAGCACTTTGTCGCACTAAAAAAATTAAGGTTGAAAAGGAAATAAATGTTTAGATTTGTTCGCATTTTTTACTCTTTCTTTCCCCCCACGTCGTCTTTTTCAACTGTATTCTTTCATTTTTCTTTTCTTTTTTTTTTTCTTTTCTTTTCTTGTCGTTTCTTTTCTTATATTTTCTTATCTTTTCTTTTCACCATGCTCTTTGTAGTAAAATGTATCTACTATGTCAGGAATTCCCAGGACAAAACCTTTGGACTCATCTCTTTTCTTTAAAACATGTTCAGCTCCACTTGACATGTAGAGAATGTGTCGGAGAGTGAAATATAGCACTGCTGCTTAGGAGTTAACACCTTTAAAGTAGCACTCTGATGAAGTCCCACGTTTCTCACAGGCCACACGTAGAGGAATTCATCTGTCATATGCTATTAATTCAATTGGATTTTGAAGAACTCATTACACTTTCAAATTAATAAGAGAAACGATTTAGGAAAGAACGAATTAAACATACGGACAACAGTATTGAGACACCTGCATTTTTTTAGCCATACATTGTTCTTCCCCAAAGTGTTACCAGAAGTCGCATTAAATGTTCTATTTGCATTTACATTTACAGCATGTAGCAGATGCTCCTATCTAGAGCGACATACAAAAGTGCTTTGAGTCTCCATCAATGAATAAATCAACACTGGTTCACTAGATTACAAACTTAAGATACCATCCGCATACTGTACAACTAAAAAAACTGTTAAAAGTGCTTGTTTAAATGCTTCAGGAAAAAGTAGGTCTTCACCTGTGGCTTATTTGTTTGAACTAGGAGACCCAAACCCAGCTCCATGAAGATATGCTTTACATGAGTTGGAGTGAAAGATCTCCTGCAATAGAGCTATTTAACCCTATTGAACACCATTGGGATGAATGTGAACACTGACTGCACCCCAGGCCTCCTCACTTCACCTACATCAGTATCACACATATTTAATTCAGTTCAATTCATTTTTATATGTATAGTGCTTTTAACAATGAACATTGTCTCAAAGCAGCTTAACACATATAATGTGGTGATAAAAATTAATATGTTCTTTATAAGTGTTAGTTTCTCTCTGATGAACAAGCTGGTGGCGACTGTGGTGAAGGAAAAACTCCCTGAGATGGCATAAGGAAGAAACCTTGAGAGGAACCCGTCCTCATCTGTGTGGCACCAAAAGTCAATTTATTACAGATATATGATGTTGCGGGGAGGGTCCCCTGGCGGTCTAGTGGTTAGGATGCGGCGCTCTCACTGTATTCCTGAGTCAGTGTAGTAGACTGTTGACATTAACTACAGTCCAAATCCATCCTCAGTGAAGAGAGGTGACAGGAAGAGTAGAATATGGATTAATATGTGTCCTTATTGTTGTATGAAAGTTAAGGACACTGTCCAGTTGGGGACTCCGGCAAGACTTGCATAACCAAAAGGGAGAACCAGAAGGTAACACAGACACGAGGGATCTCTGGGATAAGAGACGACCCACCACACCACTGTCAACAAACCTGAGTAAACGTGTAAGAGTGAGAGGACGACAGCATACAAATATCCCAGTTCACCAAACACTCGATATCTATGATCCCTTTAGATCTGCTGCTTTACCTCAGAACAATATACTGATACTGAGACAAATCTCCACAAGCACATTCCAAAATCTAGTGGAACATCTTCCCAGAACAGAATTAGATGTTCAAAAAGTACAAACCAATCTCTTGCTCAGGTGTCCACAAACTTTCGTTTTCCATTTAGTGTAACACTGGTTTTTGATCATGTTCAGGAAAACACTAGAGTGGAGTAAAATATAACTACACAATATTTTACAAGAACAAATAACACACTTGGGTTGTGCCTTTATATCTTCTTCTTCTTTCAGCTGCTCTCTTTAGGGGTCGCCACAGCGGATCATCCGTCTCCATACCCCTCTGTCCTCTACATCTGCCTCTTTCAAACCAACGACCTGCATGTCTTCTCTCACCACATCCATAAACTTCCTCCTTGGTCTTCCTCTTATGCACTGTTCCTCTAATAAACTTATTTCTAATCCTGTCCATCCTCGTCAATGAAAACCTCATCTTCAGCTCTGCTACCTCCAGCTCCACCTCCTGTCTTTTACTCAATGCCACTCTCTCTAATCCATACAACATCTCAGGTCTCACCACAGCTCACCACTTTCCCTTTCACTTTTGCAGATACTCTTCTATCACAAATAACTCCTTCTATCACTCTTCTCCACCCACTCCACCCTGCCTGCACTCTTTTCTTCACTTCTCTAACACACTCTCCATTGCTTTGCAATATTGATCCCAGGTACCTGAACTCCTCCACCTTCTCCACCTCTTCTCCCTGCAACGGCACCACTCCACTGCCCCCCCCCCCCCCTCTCATTCACACACATGTACTCTGTTTTACTTCTACTGACTTTTATTCCCCTTCTCTTCAGCGTGTACCTCCACCTCTCCGGACTCTACTCAACCTGCTCCCTGCTTGCACCACAAATTACAATGTCATCCGCAAACATCATAGTCCATGGAGACTCTTGTTTGACCTCGTTTGTCAACCTGTCCATCACCACTGCAAACAGGAAAGGGCTCAGAGCCGATCCTTGATGCAGTCCAACCTTTACCTTGAACCAGTCTGTCGTTTCTACTGCACACTTCACTGCTGTCACACTGTCCTCATACATGTCCTGCACCACCCTCACATAATTCTCTGACACACTTCCTCATACAATACCACATATCCTCTCTCCACCCTGTCGTACGCTTTCTCTAAATCCACAAACACAAACAATGCAATTCCTTTTGACCTTCTCTATACTTCTCATCAACATTTTCAAAGCAAATAAGGCATCTGTGGTGCTCTTCCTCTGCATGAAACCATACTGTTGCTCACAGACGGTCACCTCTTCTCTCAGCCTGGCTTCCACTACTCTTTCCCATAACTTCATGGTGTGACTGATCAACTTCATTCCCCGGTAGTTACTGCAGGTCTGCACATCTCCCTTATGCTTAAAGATCAGTACCAGCCCACTCCTTGTCCATTCCTCAGGCATCCTCTCACCTTCCAGAATCTTGTTAAACAATCTTGTTAAAACTCCACTGCCATCAATCTTAAACATCTCCATGCTTCTACCGGTTTGTCATCTGGCCAACTGACTTTCCACTTCTTAATCCTTTTAATCGCTGCTTTCACTTCCTCCTTACTAATCCTATCCACTTCCTGCGTTACCATCTCCACACCATCCAACCTTCTCTCTCTCTCATTTTCCACATTCATCAGCCGCTCAAAATACTTCCTTCATCTTCTCAACACACTCTCCTCACTAGTCAACACATTTCTATCTCCATCCTTTATTGCTCTAACTTGCAGCACATCCTTCCCAGCTCGGTCCCTCTGCCTGGCCAATCGGTACAAATCCTTTTCTCCTTCCTTAGTGTCCTTCTCATACAGCTCCTCATTTGCCTTTTCCTTGGCTTTAGCCACATATCTCTTCACCTGCTGCCCCATCTCCTTGTACTCCTGCCTACTTTTCTCATCACTCTGTCGAACCCAATTCTGTATATCCTTATGCTCTCCTGCACTTCCTCATTCCACCACCAGGTCTCTTTGTCTTCCTTTCTATTTCCAGAAGTCACACCAAGTACCTTTCTAGCTGTCTCCCTTATCACATCTGCTGTAGTTGCCAATCATCCAGCACCTCTTCCCTTTAAAATGTTCCTGGTCTTACTCCCTTTCCACTTGGTCTCCTGAACACACAACATATCTACCTTTTTCCTCTCCATCATATCAGCTCCCTCTCTCCCTTTACCAGTCATAGTACCAACATTTAACGTGCCCACTCAAACCTCCACTCTCCACTTCTCCTTTTCCTGCTGTCTCTGTAGACGTCTTCCTCCTCTCCTTCTCCTCCTTCAGCCAAAAGTAGCCCAATTTCCACTGGTACCCTGTTGGCTAACGATACCTGATGGTAACCCAGGCCTTGACTGATCCAGTATTAAATTCTGATACGTGATCCGCATATTTTTTATTTGCACATGTTTTAGGATGCCCTTACTAATGCAACCCTTCCTTGGTCATGTTAAATAAATACATTTTTATACATTTTAAATAAATGTAAATAAATATGTATATATATTTTTTTAACGTAAGATGTTAAATAAATAATTAGCCCCACACACACAGTACTTTCTTCTAATGATTAGGATTAGGGATTTCCTTTAATTCTAAAAAAATTTTTATGATTTTTTTTCAAAATAGCTTAATAATAACTGAAACCCGAGCCATTACAATAGCGAAAACTAACGATAAATCTGATAAAGATTTAACGTATCAGATTAAGCAGCTTTATGGTTAAGGTGACTCCTCACCATCTGTGTGCAATAAAACAATAATGCAAGTGTGCAGTGGGGTCTCTGTCTGAGCACAGCTGTTTATTCAGGACATCCTGTCTCTCTGTGATGGGAACGAACAGCTCCAGGCTTCATTTTTGAGCAGGACTGTGTGCTAAACATTTAACAAAACCTGCTGGCAAAAGGATCAGCACCATTCCTCAGGATTTCTAGAGCCTTGCTGACATGAAAAAAAAAATCTGATCTTTATTACAGAGGCATATTCAGGATTCTTTTAGTTGTTTTAATGATGTTTTGTTAAAGATGAGGTCAAAACCAAATAGCGACTAGCGTTCTGTGGTGCACTCACACAAAAAACACACAAAAAAGGTTCCTCCTGCTGTTCACGTGCTTTCAATTACATCTTGACATTGAGAAGCGTAATTAAAGAAGACACGTAAAGCATAAACGGCAGAATGGCTGCTGCCGTGTGATGGAAAGCTGGCAGTTCTGACATGCCATTACAAACCAGAGGCATATGGTTTAACATTACAACAGGGAATACCTTCAGGAAATCTGCATTGGTTAAAATGTATACATTGTGTTTAAGTGTGTGGGTGCATCCAGACTTTGAAGCTGTACCCCATCATGTTGCTTCAACGTTAATATATGTTAATATAAATATTAATATTAGCAAACGTTTGTAGACACCTGACCATAACATGTGCTTTTTGAACATCCCATTACACATTTATTCCTAATTTGCAATTGTAGTAATCTCCACTCTTCTGAGAAGATGTTCCACTAGATTTTGTGAGGATTTCTGCTCATTCATACACAGGGGTGCTTAAAGTCATGTACTGATGTAGCTGAGGTGAGGAGGTCTGGGGTGCAGTCAGCGTTCACATTCATCCCAAAGGGGTTCAATAGGGTTTATAGCAGGAGATCTTCATCTCCAACCCATGCAAAGCATATCTTCATTAAACTGGCTTTTACATTTTGGGTCCCCTAGTTCTAGTGAAGGAAACATTTGATGCACATTAAAACACATTCTCCAAGCAGGGCTATGGAGCAGTCAGGAGTCGATCAAAGGGAATTCATGGTACAAGGTGGGAAGCACACTGGAGGGGATGCCAAGCCATTACAGGGCACAATCACACAGAATTACACTACACTACTATGACTACTTTGCTAATGCTAATATTAGTCTTAGGACTTGTATAAAACACCAGAAAACCTGAAGTAACCCCTAAAGCACAAGGAAAAAAACAATTCCAGATTATTAAAGCAAATGGGATAACCTCTAAATGACTGTGTTTGGGTTTTCCCAATTCCTTCCCTGTAGTTTGGTTCCCTGCTGGTCTAGTGGTTAGGATGCAGCGCTCTCACTGCTGCGGCCCATTAGGGTTGCACAAACCAATGAACTCTTAGTGCCGGTCCCAAGCCCGGACAAATGGGGAGGGTTGCGTTAGAAAGGGCATGAATACGGATGATCCGCTGTGGCAACCCCTAATGGGAGAAGCTGAAAGAAAGTTTTTTACTCTGACTCTAAAGCCAGCTAGCCACAGGACACACGGCAGAATAAGCTGGGGGAGGTCTTTGGATCTGAAGGTTGTGAGTTCAAATCCCATCCACACCCAGCTGCCACTCATGGGCCTCTGAGAAACCCTGTATCTGTTCAGTTGTATGAATGAGACAAATGAAAGTGCGTGAGGGTGTCTGATAAATGCCATTATTGTAAAGGGAAAAGCACTATCTTCTCTCTTCACATACAAGAGCTTACACACATTCGTTATCAACGAGTGACTCTTTGATTGATACTGAATTAACAGAGTATAGTGTCCCTCCCATCCTGAAAGGACTTTAAACTACTAACGTCTGGATGATAGACCAAACGCTTTTCTGTTCCTCCAATTATTCTTTCCAATTACAAAGTCTTGTATAGTGTAACTACATTGTACGTGAAAACACATTGTGTGTATGCATTTGAATGTGTTCTTATTTGGCTGATTGTGAGAATGCAGAGCCAACATTCAATATTGCTCTATTAGTCAGAGAGAGGTCACGAGTTGAGTTTGTCTGTCAGCTCATGTATGTGGGGTTGAAAGCGTTTTCTTCCAAGGGTGTTATACTGGGATTCAACATCCAGTAAGCGTTTTATACTGAGTAGGGTCAATTAGGGTGTTTGTTTAGCGTCTGAATCACAGAGTGTAAAGTAAAGACACTGGTGTTTTTTTTTTTTACAGTTTTGCAAATGAATTTAGTTTCCACGATATGAGGTGAGAAGGAGATTGACAGCTTCCCTTGAACGTCTTTGATACAGTTGAATAGACATGTATATAATATAATACAATATAATATATAATATCATATAATATCACATAATATCATTTTGCTAGTACAGAGTCAGTGTAAATAGGCCAATAGGCTTAGCACTGAAAAGTCACCTGACCTTGAACATCTTTTCTATGGCTTCCTTCAGTTCTGAGAGCAGAGCCATGTAGAGCTTTACTTCAGCTGGATGACCATAATGAAATAATATCACACCTTTAACCCCATGCTCCGCTATTAAACACAGTTTCATGCTCTTATACTGCTTGTAAAATGTTTCATGTAATAAGACTGCGCAATGTGTCGCTTTGTTATCCGATATCGCAATATTAAACCTTTCTATGTGCCAGTATAGTGTTGTTTTTTTAATTATGTATTTAAATCACAGCGATGATCAACACATCATTTATTACCCCTTATGCAATATGAATACTTTTGTGCTTAGTAAATATTGTATATATTTTGCTTTCCTGTACTGTGTAACTGGATTCCAGTTCATTTTAGAGTTGATTTTAATAAAGTTTTTTAGATATAAAGCTTTAAATAATTCAGCTTCCAAACACATTTTGTAGATCAATTCTTCATCACGCTCACTTTCCACTTTAATCGAGTTTTTGCTGTGAAATAATTCGTTTTTAAATCTAAGGTCTGCTTCAAATCTGGCCATTTTAAAATTGGGTTACATTTGTTTTCTTTTTGGATTTTTATTCCTAATGGATGTTAAGATTCTGTTATTTTCTTTGTTGTTATTTAACTAATACTCGGTCGTGAATGTACTTTTTATTGTAAAGCACTTTTTTAAAGGCTTGTTATGAAAGGTGCTATACTGTATAAAAAAAACCTTTGATTGGTTTGATTGATATTTTGATTAATTTATATAATAAATAATATAATGTGATATGACGATAAAATGTCATTGATAAATTAGATCAAAACAAGTTACATTTCATCAGAATATTTGGGGATTTATCAAAAATGTGCTTATAGTTGTCATACAACTCCACAATAAATTCAAATATGAGATCAAATATTGTATTCTGGTGTTGATTCTTGTTTGATTTCATTCTTTTTTTATTATAAAGTGGGACATTTATGTCAATGTATATTTGTGTGTATTATTTGACTATTGTTTTCTTACCACCCCAATAAACCTATAAAACAAATTAATTATGTCAATGTTTAAGACAGAAAGAACGAATTTTTCATCAGTCTACAATTTGTTTATTTACTTAAAATGTTGTGCGGTGTAATTATTAAACAGGAATATTCTCAGCCAGGGCTTTTTTTTCTTTTTTGATCAATAGGTTTGTCTTTGTTTGTCTTTGAAAAATATATATTTATAATGTCTGTGTGAAAAATATATATTTTATATGTTGTGTTGTGTAATGTTTTATGTTGTGTTGTGTTATGTAATGTTATATGTTGTGTTGTGTAATGTTATATGTTGTGTTGTGTTATGTAATGTTATATGTTGTGTTATGTAATGTTATATGTTGTGTTGTGTAATGTTATATGTTGTGTTGTGTTATGTAATGTTATATGTTGTGTTATGTAATGTTATATGTTGTGTTATGTAATGTTATATGTTGTGTTGTGTAATATGTTGTGTTGTGGTATGTAATGTTATATTTTGTGTTATGTTATGTTATATGTTGTGTTGTGTAATATGTTGTGTTGTGTTATGTTATGTTATATGTTGTGTTATGTAATGTTATATGTTGTGTTATGTAATATGTTGTGTTGTGTTATGTAATGTTATATGTTGTGTTATGTAATGTTATATGTTGTGTTGTGTTATGTAATGTTATATTTTGTGTTATGTTATGTTATATGTTGTGTTATGTAATGTTATATGTTGTGTTATGTAATATGTTGTGTTGTGTTATGTAATGTTATATGTTGTGTTATGTAATGTTATGTTGTGTTGTGTTATGTAATGTTATATTTTGTGTTATGTTATGTTATATGTTGTGTTATGTAATGTTATATGTTGTGTTATGTAATGTTATATGTTGTGTTGTGTAATATGTTGTGTTGTGGTATGTAATGTTATATTTTGTGTTATGTTATGTTATATGTTGTGTTGTGTAATATGTTGTGTTGTGTTATGTTATGTTATATGTTGTGTTATGTAATGTTATATGTTGTGTTATGTAATATGTTGTGTTGTGTTATGTAATGTTATATGTTGTGTTATGTAATGTTATATGTTGTGTTGTGTTATGTAATGTTATATTTTGTGTTATGTTATGTTATATGTTGTGTTATGTAATGTTATATGTTGTGTTATGTAATATGTTGTGTTGTGTTATGTAATGTTATATGTTGTGTTATGTAATGTTATGTTGTGTTGTGTTATGTAATGTTATATTTTGTGTTATGTTATGTTATATGTTGTGTTGTGTAATATGTTGTGTTGTGTTATGTAATGTTATATGTTGTGTTATGTAATGTTATATGTTGTGTTATGTAATGTTATATGTTGTGTTATGTAATATGTTGTGTTGTGTTATGTAATGTTATATTTTGTGTTATGTTATGTTATATGTTGTGTTGTGTAATATGTTGTGTTATGTAATGTTATATGTTGTGTTGTGTAATATGTTGTGTTGTGTTATGTAATGTTATATGTTGTGTTGTGTAATATGTTGTGTTGTGTAATGTTATATGTTGTGTTGTGGTATGTAATGTTATATTTTGTGTTATGTTATGTTATATGTTGTGTTGTGTAATATGTTGTGTTGTGTAACGTTATGTTATATGTTGTGTTATGTAATGTTATATGTTGTGTCATGTTATGTAATGTTATATGTTGTGTTATGTTATGTTATATGTTGTGTTGTGTTATGTAATTTTATATGTTGTGTTGTGTTATGTAATGTTATATGTTGTGTTGTGTTATGTAATGTTATATTTTGTGTTATGTTATATGTTGTGTTGTGGTATGTAATGTTATATTTTGTGTTATGTTATGTTATATGTTGTGTTGTGTAATATGTTGTGTTGTGTAACGTTATGTTATATGTTGTGTTATGTAATGTTATATGTTGTGTTGTGTTATGTTATGTTATATGTTGTGTTATGTTATGTTATATGTTGTGTTGTGTTATGTAATTTTATATGTTGTGTTGTGTTATGTAATGTTATATGTTGTGTTGTGTTATGTAATGTTATATGTTGTGTTGTGTTATGTAATGTTATATGTTGTGTTATGTAATGGTATATGTTGTGTTGTGTTATGTTATATGTTGTGTTGTGTAATATGTTGTGTTGTGTTATGTAATGTTATATTTTGTGTTATGTAATGTTATATGTTGTGTTGTTTAATATGTTGTGTTGTGTTATGTAATGTTATATGTTGTGTTGTGTAATGTTATATGTTGTGTTGTGTTATGTAATGTTATATGTTGTGTTGTTTAATATGTTGTGTTGTGTTATGTAATGTTATATGTTGTGTTGTGTAATGTTATATGTTGTGTTGTGTTATGTAATGTTATATTTTGTGTTATGTAATGTTATATGTTGTGTTGTTTAATATGTTGTGTTGTGTTATGTAATGTTATATGTTGTGTTGTGTAATGTTATATGTTGTGTTGTGTAATATGTTGTGTTGTGTTATGTAATGTTATATGTTGTGTTATGTTATGTTATATGTTGTGTTGTGTAATATGTTGTGTTGTGTTATGTAATGTTATATGTTGTGTTGTGTAATGTAATGGTATATGTTGTGTTATGTAATGTTATATGTTGTGTTGTGTAATATGTTGTGTTGTGTTATGTTATATGTTGTGTTATGTAATGTTATATGTTGTGTTATGTAATGTTATATGTTGTGTTATGTAATGTTATATTTTGTGTTATGTTATATGTTGTGTTATGTAATGTTATATGTTGTGTTATGTTATGTTATATGTTGTGTTATGTAATGTTATATGTTGTGTTATGTAATGTTATATGTTGTGTTATGTAATGTTATATTTTGTGTTATGTTATATGTTGTGTTATGTTATGTTATATGTTGTGTTGTGTAATATGTTGTGTTGTGTTATGTAATGTTATATGTTGTGTTATGTTATGTTATATGTTGTGTTGTGTAATATGTTGTGTTGTGTTATGTAATGTTATATGTTGTGTTGTGTAATGTTATATGTTGTGTTGTGTTATGTAATGTTATATCTTGTGTTATGTAATGTTATATGTTGTGTTGTTTAATATGTTGTGTTGTGTTATGTAATGTTATATGTTGTGTTGTGTAATGTTATATGTTGTGTTGTGTTATGTAATGTTATATTTTGTGTTATGTTATATGTTGTGTTGTGGTATGTAATGTTATATTTTGTGTTATGTTATGTTATATGTTGTGTTGTGTAATATGTTGTGTTGTGTAACGTTATGTTATATGTTGTGTTATGTAATGTTATATGTTGTGTTGTGTTATGTTATGTTATATGTTGTGTTATGTTATGTTATATGTTGTGTTGTGTTATGTAATTTTATATGTTGTGTTGTGTTATGTAATGTTATATGTTGTGTTGTGTTATGTAATGTTATATGTTGTGTTGTGTTATGTAATGTTATATGTTGTGTTATGTAATGGTATATGTTGTGTTGTGTTATGTTATATGTTGTGTTGTGTAATATGTTGTGTTGTGTTATGTAATGTTATATTTTGTGTTATGTAATGTTATATGTTGTGTTGTTTAATATGTTGTGTTGTGTTATGTAATGTTATATGTTGTGTTGTGTAATGTTATATGTTGTGTTGTGTTATGTAATGTTATATGTTGTGTTGTTTAATATGTTGTGTTGTGTTATGTAATGTTATATGTTGTGTTGTGTAATGTTATATGTTGTGTTGTGTTATGTAATGTTATATTTTGTGTTATGTAATGTTATATGTTGTGTTGTTTAATATGTTGTGTTGTGTTATGTAATGTTATATGTTGTGTTGTGTAATGTTATATGTTGTGTTGTGTAATATGTTGTGTTGTGTTATGTAATGTTATATGTTGTGTTATGTTATGTTATATGTTGTGTTGTGTAATATGTTGTGTTGTGTTATGTAATGTTATATGTTGTGTTGTGTAATGTAATGGTATATGTTGTGTTATGTAATGTTATATGTTGTGTTGTGTAATATGTTGTGTTGTGTTATGTTATATGTTGTGTTATGTAATGTTATATGTTGTGTTATGTAATGTTATATGTTGTGTTATGTAATGTTATATTTTGTGTTATGTTATATGTTGTGTTATGTAATGTTATATGTTGTGTTATGTTATGTTATATGTTGTGTTATGTAATGTTATATGTTGTGTTATGTAATGTTATATGTTGTGTTATGTAATGTTATATTTTGTGTTATGTTATATGTTGTGTTATGTTATGTTATATGTTGTGTTGTGTAATATGTTGTGTTGTGTTATGTAATGTTATATGTTGTGTTATGTTATGTTATATGTTGTGTTGTGTAATATGTTGTGTTGTGTTATGTAATGTTATATGTTGTGTTGTGTAATGTTATATGTTGTGTTGTGTTATGTAATGTTATATCTTGTGTTATGTAATGTTATATGTTGTGTTGTTTAATATGTTGTGTTGTGTTATGTAATGTTATATGTTGTGTTGTGTAATGTTATATGTTGTGTTGTGTAATATGTTGTGTTGTGTTATGTAATGTTATATGTTGTGTTATGTTATGTTATATGTTGTGTTGTGTAATATGTTGTGTTGTGTTATGTAATGTTATATGTTGTGTTGTGTAATGTAATGGTATATGTTGTGTTATGTAATGTTATATGTTGTGTTGTGTAATATGTTGTGTTGTGTTATGTTATATGTTGTGTTATGTAATGTTATATGTTGTGTTATGTAATGTTATATGTTGTGTTATGTAATGTTATATTTTGTGTTATGTTATATGTTGTGTTATGTAATGTTATATGTTGTGTTATGTAATGTTATATGTTGTGTTGTGTAATATGTTGTGTTGTGTTATGTAATGTTATATGTTGTGTTGTGTAATGTTATATGTTGTGTTGTGTTATGTAATGTTATATTTTGTGTTATGTAATGTTATATGTTGTGTTATGTAATGTTATATTTTGTGTTATGTTATATGTTGTGTTATGTAATGTTATATGTTGTGTTATGTTATGTTATATGTTGTGTTGTGTAATATGTTGTGTTGTGTTATGTAATGTTATATGTTGTGTTGTGTAATGTTATATGTTGTGTTGTGTTATGTAATGTTATATTTTGTGTTATGTAATGTTATATGTTGTGTTGTTTAATATGTTGTGTTGTGTTATGTAATGTTATATGTTGTGTTGTGTAATGTTATATGTTGTGTTGTTTAATATGTTGTGTTGTGTTATGTAATGTTATATGTTGTGTTGTGTAATGTTATATGTTGTGTTGTGTAATATGTTGTGTTGTGTTATGTAATGTTATATGTTGTGTTATGTTATGTTAAATGTTGTGTTGTGTAATATGTTGTGTTGTGTTATGTAATGTTATATGTTGTGTTGTGTAATGTAATGGTATATGTTGTGTTATGTAATGTTATATGTTGTGTTGTGTTGTGGGTCTGGGGTTCAAGCCCCGGTATCGCCAAGCTGCCACTCTTGGGCCCTTGAGCAAGGCCCTTAACCCTCTATGCTCCGGGGGTCCCTTACGAGGAAAATATCAAGGTCTGTGACGTCGGAGTGACGTGGGGCCGCCTTCCCGTGGGCTCACCACCTGCAGGAGGGACCGTAAGGGACGGTGCTGTGAGGATTGGGCAGCAGTCGAAGGCGGGGGTCTGCTTAGGCTGCTGCCCCCGCGACCCGAATTACGGATAAGCGGGAGAAAATGAATGAATGAATGAATGTCTGTGTGTTATATATTTAATTGTTTAAAATATCTGTATTTTTCCCCTTTTTTATTGTATTTTTTATTGTACACACAATTGTAAGCATTATAATTACAGCTTGTTATTTGTGTCTTTAATCTGAAGCCTCGCTCTGCATTAAATTTACACTGTATGCACAAAAGTATTGGGACACCTGACTTGTCTTGGATGTGTAAACATGACATTTTCCCTTTGCTTGAACAAAGAGAACCAAACCTGTTCCAGCATGAAGATCTGCTTCACATGGGTTGGAGTGGAAGATCTCCTGCTATAGAGCTCCAAACCTACTGAACACCTTTTGTGATGAATGTGAATGCTGACTGCACCCCAGGTCTCCTCACCTCACCTTACCTACATCAGTACCTGACTTTAATAACACCCTTGTGGCTCAATGAATCTCACACAAATCTCAACAAAATCTTGTGGAACATCTTCCCAGAAGAGTGGATGTTATTATAATAGCTAATGAGTCAAAATGTGGGATGGGATGATCAAAAAGTGCATCTTTAGCTCCGGTGTGTATCAGACATGCAGTGTAAATCTGATGTTTACTGCTCATAAAGACCTGGAAAACTATTCTATTCTTCACAGTGAGTTGAATTTATGCGAGAAACCCATACAGAGAGCTATAATAAAGCAGGCACCATGTAGTCAAAGTCTTTTTTCTGACACTTTAATAATACAGCAGGATCTTGACGCGAAGCCTTTATGTACACTGGTAATAACATACACAGGGAAGGTCACTAGAAAAAGGCTGTTGTGTGGAATTATGTTTTTGTATGAGTTCTGTTCAGGTGCTAAATCATGCTGCGTCGTGGAAATGCCCAGTTAGGATTATTGAAAAACAAAAACAGTGATGTCATACGCAAACATGTCCAGGATTTGAATAAAAATAAAAATAATGGAAATAAAAAAATGCTGATGGCAGAAAAACAAATCACAAAATTAGAAAAGTTTTCACACTGGGTTTGAAATGCTTTCAATGATCTAATATGTATTTTGGGAGTGTATGGAGCAGTGCATGCTGGGGTTTTTTGTTGTTGTTGTTGTTGTTAACACCAAAAGAAGAAATAAAAAAATTCATGTAGGATGCAGATGTTCTCCATTAGCTTGAAGACAGATGGTAAAGACGTGAAAAAAATCTCTTTTTGACAAGGAAACAAATACTGTACAAAGTGATAAATTATTACGTTTATTAGAAACATGCCAACTGGGGATTCGTCACACTGGTCACGTGGGCTGTGTTTACACGCAGAGGCCAAATTCAGACGAGCTCAGCTAATAATTTGTTTTTTTATTGATTTGCTTTATTTAAATCGATACCTAATAGGTAACCCCGAGACACCTATGGGGACAGAATTGCCTATTCAGGGAAGTGATTTCTCAATGGTTAAGATGTACTTTCATTCAGAAGGTCATGAGTTCAAATCCCAGCACCAAGCTGTCAATGCTGGGCTCCTAAACAAGGCCCTTAAACCTCAACTGCACTAAATGTACACAAATGAGATCACTGATCACTCTGAATCTGCCAAATGCAGAATAATATCACTATTAGGTATAAAAACCAGTTTTGCATTGAACTATTATATAATACATACCCCTTTGTAGCTTTCAAAAAAAAAAAAAAAAAATGTAAATGTTATATATAATAAATTGTTTTAATTTTTAGATGAATACATTTCCTGGGATATGTTGGAGGCTCCGAAAGTTCATTTTTCATGTGTTTCTGAGATCAAAAGTTTGTGGACACCTGACAATAAGATTGGTTTGTGTTTCGTTATAAACATCCCCTTCCACATTTAGTCTTTTGTTTTTTAGAATAATCTCCACTCTCCTGGGAAGATGTAGATTTTATGGAGATCTGTAAAGATTCATTCAGCCACAAGGGTGTTAGTAAAGTCAGGTACTGATGTAAGTGAGGAGTCCTGGTGTGCAGTCAGCATTTACATTTATCCCAAAGGTGTTCATTAGGATGGGAGATCTTCCACTCCAACCAATGTTGTAGTTTATCTACAAGGAGCTGGATTTGTGCACAGTGGTATTGTCATGCTAGGACAGGTTTGGATCTCCTAGTTTGAATGAAGGGAAAATACTACAGCATCCAATTTGGGAAAGAAGTGCATATGCCTGTCAGGTGTCCCAATACTTTTTGTCTATACGGTGTGGAGTCTATGACCTATGGAAATCGGAGTATTTTCTATTGAAGCCTGAATAGACAACTGAGAGAAATGTTCATAAAACAAAAGCTAAACAAATTTGTCTCGTCATGAACACTGAATTAAATTAAACACAGCATTAGGGTCCGGATACGTGTGTCTATTGTGCATTCTTTTCAGATGTATAAAAAGATTTTTCACCCCAAATGATATAATCAGTCGAACATTTTGATATAATTATTATTGAGCTCTGTGCTGAACTGTCATTGTGCTTATATGTGTTTTTTAATGTGTGTCTGTCTTAAACAAATGAAAAGCTTAATAATTCATGCTCTGGGTTACCGTGCAAAAGGTTAATAATTCAAGCTATTGGGCCCTTGAGCAAGGCTCTTAATCCCTTTCTGCTCCAGGGGTCCTGGATCATGACTGACCCTGTGATCTGACCTCGGCTTGCAAAACAAGCTGGGATATGCGGAGAAAGAATTTCACTGTGCTGTAATGTACATGTGCAAAGTAAAAGCCTGTCTGTTGTTTCATGTGGCACTTTGGTCCTGGAGGAACTTTTGTTATACTGTACATGGCTGAAATGACAATAAAGGATGAATTGCCTTGATTTTCCGTAATTAGTTAAATAGTCTATATAGTATTTGGTACGTCCCGCTTTTTGTTTTTAAATGATGCATTTTGTCAGACGTCCTTATCTGAGAATCTATGGGAGTTAAGGGCCTTGCTCAGGGGCCCCAGATAGGCAGCTCTGCGTGGGTGAGATTTAAACTCATGACCTTCAGATGCAAAGTGCAATGCCACTAATAGCCACTAAGCTTCCACCTCCCCGTACAAGCCGTACAAACCGATCATATGTCTAATAGAAAAGCCTTGAAGGAGAACCTGATCTTCTACATATCATGCTCAGGTTTGCATTTAAACAGCGCTATAGAAACAGGTCTCTATTCACTATAATAAATAATTACGTCCTTCCTGTGCATGAAAATTCTCCAAATTTCCAGCTTCATCTTTAACGTGTTCTCAGACTCTTAAAACCCCTTCTTTTTTGTTACGCATCCGCAGACTTGTTATAAACGTTTCAAAAGCGCGACAGGAACAAATACTCTTTTCCAGCGCAAAAATCGGTGAGTAACATACAAAATTGAAAGCTTTTTTGTCATTCCCGGCAGTATACAAGTATACAGGAGGAATGAAAGAGTGTCCTCCAAGGCCTCGGTGGATACAAAAACCCATTGGTATTGATGTAAATTCTTTTTACGGTCGGAAAAAATTCTCGGGCTGCATGTAAACACGGCTAGAAATCGGTACAGCGGGTTTTTGGCAGTGTTCACAGCTTCGACTTCACGTTCAGACACAGGCGTATATACAGCAACGTTGGAAAAGGTGTGTTTTGTGCATGTGTGTGTGTGTGTGTGTGTGGGTGTTCATCTGCTGGCACGTCCTCGTGTGTCAACTCTTTCCCTTGTTTATCCTTAAATCACAAAACGTTTGTTTCCAAGCGAATGTGTTCGCCAAAACGCTCCTTTTAATACAAAAGGAATAAAAAAATTAATGGAAAAATGAATCCCGGGAACGAGGAGTGATTAGGGTTGCAGAGCGACTCTGTGATCGTGTGTGTGTGTGTGTGTGTGTGTGTGTGTGTGTGTGTGTGTGTGTATGTGTGTGTGTGTGTCCTCTGAGCTCCGAGCCAGTTGTCGATGACAGCTGTCGAGAGCAATATAGATAGAGTCAAGTGGCTTCAAATAGCCTCGGTCTCTTCTTAATATACGACAGGGAATGCTGCTCTCTCATCAGAGTCTGAAAAAAAAAAAAACAACAGTTGCAGTCTTCGACGCTGTCTTTGACGCTGGCCATGGTCCCTGTTGTGAAGGACATTCTGAGCACTTGTGACGTTTTCGGTTCTCACGCATCCTAGAATGAAGAGCTCGTTCTTCTTATTTATTTCTCTTGGACGTGTGACGACTTCGGAGAGAACAGCTGCCGGTCACACCACCGGCGTGTATTTCTGGAAGGCCGTTCCTCCAGCAAGTCGCGTTATCTCGTTCTCTTTCTCGCTCTCATTCTCCATACCGAGCCTTTAAGGTTTTATCCACTGTGGTGCGATTTCAGCTCAGGATGCTCCCGCTGCAGAGCGCGTAGCGCCGAGCTGCAAGTCAGATCACAGTCTGTTACAGAGAAGAAGAAGAAGAAGAAGAAGAAGAAGAAGTAGAAGAAGAAAAAGGAGAAAGAAAAAAAGTCACGCCTGCTGCGGCCTAAGCGCTAGGGCACTGAAAGACAGAAATCAGCCGAGGCTGGAGCAGGCAGGAAGGCAGGAAGGCAGGCAGGCAGGCCACTAAAACCAATACAAGTCCTTGCTTTTATCCTGGTTTTGCAGACCTGAGAGAAGGCAAGAAGAGAGGAAGGAAAAAAAGGAGGGTAAGAAAAGGAAGAGCGGAAACAAACAAGCTCTGGAGCGAGAAGGCGTGAAAAATTAAAGGGGTTACAAAAAAAAAAGGTTGAAATAAAAAAGCCGCACTTTTCTTTCTCCACCTTTTTTAATCTAGGATTGTCGAATAACACAAGAGAGCCGACCTTGACTTCTAAAGGAATAGCGTTTATAATAACCACCTCCTCGTCTGGGAGCGAGAAACATCCAAACACAGACAAAGCGTAAAGCGAAAATTCATATCGAGATTCTATGTATTAAATCATCTATCTATCTATCTATCTATCTATCTATCTATCTATCTATCTATCTATCTATCTATCTATCTATCTATCTATCTATCTATCTATCTATCTATCTATCTATCTATCTATCTATCTATTAGATCTTCTCAAGGGACAATACTATAGAAATGAAAGTAGTCAACATAGCAGTATAGATTTACTGCTCTCTGAAAATATTGATTGAAAATATGAATGTTTGAGTGGCCATGTCTCCAGAGCTGAATTATATCGAGCACTTGTGGGGATCCTCAAGTGGACAACAACCTGTGAAGCTCTAGATTTCATGCCCAGGAGGATTAAAGCAGTGCTACAGAACGATGGTGCTCACACCAAATATTCACAGTTTGGACATGTTCACTGAGGGCGTACTTACTTTTTTTGCCAGCTATTTTCAGAGGACAGTAAATCTGTACTGCTACACAAGCAACATCGATTAAAATATATCCAAGTTTTATTTCTAGAGTATTGTCCCTTGAGAAGATGCTAAAATGGTTGCTGAAATGTGAGGGGTCAATCTGTCTGTCTCTCTCTCTCTCTCTCTCTCTCTCTCTCTCTCTCTCTCTCTCTCTCTCTCTCTCTACATTACACTACTATGTTTAACCCCACATGTGCACCTTGTACTGTATTTTTTTGTGTTTTTTTGTGTGTGTTTGTATGAATCATATGTGTCTCATGAGACAAGAACGTCTCTGGTGTCGGTAACGCAAACACAGTAACCATTAATGAAGCCATTAGAAAACAGAAATTCCACCAGGACTCAATCATAAATCTCACTTATAATCAAAAAGACATGATAAAGAATCGTATTTTTTTTTTTTTACCCGTACACACATATACAATTTACGATAATTTGTGTTATTTTCTTAATATGTACAATATGGATTTGAATCATTTTATTTCTCCAAAAAAAACCCAAACTCATTTAAATATTTAAATATTTGAATGTTTAGAGCTCTTTTGTGGATTTATATCTGAAGCTGTAACTCTGTTTCAACCTTCTCGAGATGCGAGTTTCCACGAAACCGTCAGAAAGTCTGAGGAACACGTCACATTTTATCACCCTACTGCTGGAAAGTTTAATACAACGTGGTAAAAAAAGTCTTCGATTTGAACACAATATTATTTACATTATACTGCATTATAAAGTGTCTTAAATACTTGTAAAATTCTTCTTTAAAGTAGAAGCAATAGATGGAGATTAGGTCAAAAAGCTTTTGGACGTTTTGAACCTTTTTTTACGTGTTTAATTAAAATGCATTACATATGATATTTAAAAGACCATGTAAAAAAATGTATAAAATTAATCCAATTTTGGGAATAATTTAAAAGCCTGAAAGTCTTTTACTTGTTACCTGCATCCACGTTGAGGCTGAGGCTCTGTCCCATTTCGGAATTCGTCCCAGTGAACGCTCCGCTCCATGCCGAGCTGGCCGGATCGCCCTTACTGATGTCACACGGAGAGGGTCCGGGAGCGGGCACCGTGGCGGGGGGCAGTCTGTGCGGCCGCACCGAAGGCACTAGAAGAGAACTGTAGCGTGGGTCGAAGTGCGTCCCGTACACGTCGTGCACCGAGGGCCTGGGATAAGCCGAGCTCTGAGCGCCGATGGAGCCGCCGAGGGGGTACGGATGATGGTGGTGGTGGTGTGTGGGGTGCCACGATTCCGGCGTCGTCTGGTGGAGGTGGCTGTGTAACGAGGCGCTCGAGTACGGGTCAGCAGAAAAAGGCAGGTCGGTGTGAGACGCGCCCAGAGCGCTGCTTAAGGACGCCGTGACGGAGGGCTGGTACGCGCTGTTCCAGAAGGAAGGAGGGAAACTACGCTGGCTCATGGGGAACGATCCGTCTAGAGGAGGTGAGATGAAAAGCATTTTAAACATTAACACAAGGTCTCGAGAATATGAAGGATAACAATAAGTTCAAAATGATGATGATTTCATGAATCATCTGACAATGAATCATTTCAAATACGAATACTAATTTAATTCTATCTCAGATTTTAGCTTCTTTATTTCTGCTTAAAATCCCTCCCAGCCACCGAGTTCTACACGAGTTCTACACGAGTTCTACACGAGTTCTACACGAGTTCTACACGAGCATCTCCGCACACCTTTCCAGGACGTGGTTCCTCGTGCGCTTTTGTTGCCGCCAGATGAAGCAGGTCCGTAGCTACTGGTCTGACTCAGGGCACGGCTGAAGTGTTCGTCCACCACCGAGCTGATATCTCCCTGGAAGTAGGTGAAAAGGACGCATCGTGAGCTGATGTACTCAGCCTCGGGCGGCTGCTCCTTCTCCGGCGCACACTCCTCCTCTTTTATGGTGGGCGCCGGATGGCTGGAGAACGAGTTCCCACCGCTTACGGGTTCCTCTTGCATTTTGGAATAGAAAGCCAATTTCTGGAACGACACACAACACACCACTCATTGGAGGTTGCTTATATTATTTAAAATGCACATTTCGAATTTGAACCTTTCTTATATCAAGTGCAGTAAAATGTATTATATCATTATAACATTTTACATAAAAAATACACTTAATTAAAAAATATATATATATATGTATATTATATGCTATAAATACTTATTCCTGTATCTTTCCACTCACAGATTTGCTCACTGGGTGTGTTTACATGAAATGCAGAACTCGGTGCTCGGCTCCATGCATGCTCTGCGAGCTCTGTCTGAAATTTGACCCTTTTCACACTATTTCAAATATGAACACCAGTCCTGCGTTCAAACACGCATGTGCATGTGTGTGTTCGCTGTGGGATTTTTTTATTTTTAAAGAAAATTTTAAAGATTTAAATGTGCCTTTAGATTCAATCTGTGCAGGTGAGTGAAAAAGAGGAATGATTCTAGAAGCTACTGTTTTTTATATATATATATATATATATATATATAGACGTATGAATTGTGTCATATATGAGATATCTTCACGTGTTGTTCAAGTGCAAAGGTTTTGCTTCATGATCAGTAGTACATTTACTGTGTATGTATATATAAACCATTGTTCAGTAAATAATTTTTATTCATTCATATATATATATATATATATATATATATATATATATATATATATATATATACATATATACAATTTGGTTTCATTTTATGC
Source organism: Silurus aristotelis (assembly GCF_946808225.1). Lineage (NCBI taxonomy): Eukaryota > Metazoa > Chordata > Actinopteri > Siluriformes > Siluridae > Silurus > Silurus aristotelis. Next base: position 21,347,248 of record NC_139588.1, on the reverse strand, counting down.
AACTTTATAAACACAGGAAACTGAATTGGTTCAAAAAAGTATTTTCTCTTGAACACTTTGTATTAAATCTGACTTTTTATACCTTTTAATTTCCTTCTTGCACAAAAGTATTTCACCCCTTGATTTTTTTATATTTATAGAAATTTATCTCTTTTAACTATTTGAAAATTTCCAAATTAAAAAAACAACACACTGAACTTTCTCACTTCCCGGATAGTTTCCTCCCTCTGTGCAACATTTCTCCTTTCTGCACACTACAATTTTTTACCACATCCATGATTTTTTTTTATTTTATCCGTTTCTGTTTACTTCACTCCGGGGAAGGTGTGTGTGAACACTACGCTCTACAGTCTATTGGATCTGTGAATCTCAAATCTAAATTCGTACCTGAAGTAGCTGAAGTTATTGTTGTGCGACTTACCTGGTGGTGAGGATGAGGATGAGGGTGAGGGTGAGGATGATGATGGTGGTGGTACGGGCTGTAAGTTGGAGTGAAGTAGGGTTGAGGCGGCGCGTACACTTGGTACATGACATCCAAGCAGCTCATGGCGAAAGTAAAGCCGACCCGATGTTGTCAAGTAGAAGACTTGAACAGCACTAAGTCGCGCTTCATTGGAGATAAAGTGAGGAGGAAGAAAAAAAAAGTTCTGGATGGATGAAAAAAAATAAGAATTAAAGCGCAATCTGGTAAATGCGCAGTCCACGGTCCGAGGTGCGCGCGTGGCTCTCCGTGTGCGTCTTTGCGCAGAAGTCTTTCACACTAACCAACCCTCGTGCGTGTGCGTGTGTGCGCGTGTGTGTGTGCGCGTGTGTGTGTGTGTGTGAAACTGCTACTCGGCCCGTTTTGACGTCTCGCACTGCGCGAGCGCTCAAGCGACCAATCTAGGAGCTCGCGCGGCCCTAAAACCCTTTCCAACCTCTTAAACAGCAAGTTTATTACAATATATTCTATAAACAATGTATGCATCATTTTTATTTCACCCACACCCCCATCCACACTGTTCCACTTGTTTATTTTTTTGCATTCATCCATGCATCCATCAATGCACCATGCATTCAAACAGCAAAATAATTCAGTGCATGTCTACAAACCTCCACCTCTGTGTCTATTTCATCAGGGGTTAATAAACGAGAAGCAAATTAGTTATGACACCGAGATCTCTCGAACACAGAAAACGAGTGACGAGCTCTGGTGCATTGGTTTCAAAATGCCACGGCTTCTCGTTCTCACAGCCGGGGTCGGAGGTCAAATAGTCTCATTGCAACTGGTACCTGGTGTCAAAGGGCTTTTTTAGATCACGAGGGCTTTTAAAATCAACAGTACAGTCCAACTGACAAAACAGAGCTCATGTGCTCCGTTCAGGCTCATCAACGTTTCATCAGGAACATGACAGGAACAGGAACAGGAACAGGAGCTTACACTTATTATAACATACCGGCTGAATTCTCTGTTCTGATTGGCTGCAAGTGTTGCTTTTTCAAACTTAAGATTTAAGAGTGTTTTGTGCAGGACACAGTAAAGAGACATAAGGGAAAAAGACAAGGTATACATTTTTATAAAGTTATAATAGAGCAAATGCAAGAAATAGGAGTGTGTGTGCATGTATAGGGCGTAGATTGTGCAATGTAGAAATGGAAGACCTGCTTGTGCATCGTCCTGAGGAGGTAGATTGGGCCTATGTTATTGTTATTCACGTTTGTAAAGAGGTGTATGTGTGTGTTATATTTGTGTGTGCAAACTCTGCAGAGGTGGTCTGTTTTCTGGAACAGCAAATTAGAGAATAGGTTTTGTTGTAACACGGGGGAAGAAACACACTTTGTGCAATATATATATATATTAATTATAAAAAATTATATTAAAATGTGGTGTCAGTAAGTAAATATATTTCTGTAAGGTTTCAGGAAGTAGTCTCAAGTGTAAGTATAAAACAATGAAAAGTGTTAATTTAATTTAATTTAATTTAATTTAATTTAATTTAATTTAATTTAATTTAATTTAATTTATTTATTACATTTTAATCTATTTTGTAATTTAATTTAATTTAATTTAATTTAATTTAATTTAATTTAATTTAATTTAATTTAATTTAATTTAAATCAATTTAATTTAATTTAATTTAATCTATTCTGTTTTATTCTATTTTATTTTATTTTATTTATTTGTTTATTTCACAGAGACAATACACTAGACATTGTTACACACTGACAACGGATGCCGTGTACACAGGTCATATCCCATAAAGCCAGTTTGCAGCCCTCGTTCCTGGTTAGGCTTTTACGTAAAGTCAAACCAACCAAAAAATAAACAAAGCAATCGTCACGATAAACAAAACGAGTACAAATAAACAAGTGTATACAACTAACTCTACATGTATATGTTGTGTTGAAATAATTAACAATAGCACAATGACATACCTAATCACATATTGAAAAATGTTTACAAATTCACAATAACATAACATCTAAATCAACTTGCACAAAAAAAGCACAAATGTAACCAGCCAGAATAAGCCTATTATACTGCGTGTTCACATCGCTGTTACACAGTTGTGTTACGTAGAATTATAAAAAATATTACACCTGACATTTCTGGCATATCTGAATGGCGAATGTATCTACTGTATTTGGTGATCTGTGAATCATCTGAATTTATCTGGCGTTACAATTTAGCCCTTGTCAAACTCACTTAAATCCTTATGCTTGCCCATTTTTCCTGCGTCTAACACGTCAACTTTGAGGACAAAATGTTACATTATGTTATAATGTCATAATGTTATGCCTGATCGGTGAATAAATACTGTGTATATAATTAATCCAGCGTTATATAATGTTATTATTTTCATCGATTTGATTATTATTTTTACTCAGACCCAATTTCATTTCCATTAAAAAAAAATTTTGTATAAACTTGTTCATTTTATCCCGCTAGTTTTAAAGACTGTATGAATTGCATCACTCTAGGCAAACTGTCCCATCAACACATAATGAGAGTCTCACCGATTTCATTTGTTATAGAACACAATGCAGAGATGAGACCGGGTTACACAATCTTTTTTTTTTGGGTCTTAAGAACGTCATGGAGGGAAAATAAGAGCAGGTAGTTACTGAACGATGAAACTCAATGGAATACTGTATAATAGTGCATCCAAAAAAAAATACAAATTAAAACTCAAAGATAAGGTATAATTGTAACCTAGATTAACTGTATACTATATGGACAAATGTTTGTGGACACCTGACCATAAGATATGTGCTTTTTGAACATCCCATTCCACATGTATCTATCATTTGCTGGTATAATAAGCTCCACTCCTCTGGGAAGATGTCACTAGATTTTGGAGTGTGCTTGTGGAGATTTGTGCTCATTCATCCACAATGGCAAAAGTCAGGTACTGATGTAGGTGAGGTGAGGAGGCCTGGAAGATCTTCCACTTCAACCCATGTGAAGTAAACCTTCATGGAGCTGGATTTATGCTCAGTGGAATCATCATGCTGGTACAGGTTTGGGTCTCTTAGTTCACGTGAAGGAACATTTTTATACCACTACATCCAGTAAATCCAATACA
>NC_139588.1:21326182-21338682 GCF_946808225.1 Silurus aristotelis | reverse complement strand
TGCAGCAAGTGCTTTCTGATTGATGAGAACTCCATCGAGAAGCAGGAGGGACAGATATTAGTGATATTTTAGAAGCTTGTGTAGCTTGGCAGAAAGAGAGAGGGATTATTAGTCATGCATTATGTTATGTTATGGTTAACAGACGTGAGGGAGCTAAAGCATATAAAGCAACCAGCGACTTCACTGAATTAAAGTGGAAGAATATTTTTGTATTTTGTGTACGTTGCAATAACATGAAGATTTATGGCATGTGGCAGGTGCCCTTGTTTGAGGGCCCAGGAGTGGCAGCTTAGTGATCCTCGGATTGACTACTGGGCTACCAATTACATTTACATTTATGGCATTTGGCCTTATTCAGAGCTTCTTACAATTATCTCATTAATACAACTGAGCAGCTATGATCTTAAGAGCCTTGCTCAAGGGCCCAGAGGTGGTAGCTTGGTGTGGCTGGGATTTGAACTCATGATCTTCATCTAACACCTACCACTTCCCCGTGTTGCTATTCTAGTCTACTGAAATGTTTTCCGCAGTTGTTGTCTGTTTCATCACTGAAACTAATAATCAGATCCGCGTTTGAATCAGCGTTAAGATCCCAGCGTGGGCTTCAAGGTTAGTATTTTGCTTGAGAAGGTCAATGTTGCAACAGGGTTCCAGTAATGTTTCGACTGATTTTCTGCAGAAGGAATGGCATGTCAAAGTCAATTTGTTTCTAAAGCGCATTGTAAAACAACTAAAAGTTGACTGAAGTACTGTACAGAAATAAAAGTTTAGCAACAAAACAAATAAAACTCAAAACATGAGATTACATTTGTAATACATACAATATATTATATTTACAGTGTTAGAGTTGTGCATGGATATTACAATGAGATTATTTCTCTGATAAAATTCTCAAAGGTCTTCTTTCTCATACTTTTTTCAACTTTTATTTTTTTCTGGACCCCCTCTGCAAGAAAACCCCTCTTAGGTCACATCATTTTGTTTAAAATCGAAGAACATGTAGAAATACTATTATTATATTTAATAAAAGATATATTCTTTCCTAAATTCTTTAATTTCAGTCTTCCTAAATTTTCACTCTTACAACAACATATGAAAGATGCCCTTATCTCATTCATACAACTGAGCAGCTAAGGGCCTTGCTCAGGGGCCCGGGAGTGGCAGTTTATTATGAATAGGATTTAAACTCATTACCTTCAGAACCAATATCTGCTTGCCTTAACCACTAAGCTACCACCTCCCCAAACTACAAGCCAGAGAAAACTTCCCAATTTCCCAAAAGTGGACACTAAGAAAGATCCCCACTCAATTCCTCAATTTCAGTCTTGCCCTAGTAATGGTTAGCAGTCCTTTGGGATCTTAACAGATTGTGCATGCAGAATGTAAAGTACAGTAATCCTCCGCTTTACTGCGGTTCGAATCTCAAGTCCACGGTTTTTTTGCGGAATTGCATGTGCCACATAACTAATTAGTTTGGCTGATTTTCCCGGCCTCTTTCTTTTTTATGTAGTTTAATGTTGAAATAATGGAAAGTATTAATAAAAGTATAATTCATTCATTCATTCATTCATTCATTTTCTCCCACTTATCCGTAATTGGGGTCGCGGGGGCAGCAGTCTAAGCAGGCCCCCGCCTTCGACTGCTGCCCAATCCTCACAGCACCGTCCCTTACGGTCCCTCCTGCAGGTGGTGAGCCCACGGGAAGTAAAAGTATAATTATTAAATATAAAATAAAGTAAAATGTTAATACAGTACAGTACCGTATACATAAAATGGGTGGTGTCCGTTTATCTCGGTTTTTCATTTTATTACAGTAAAACGGAGGATTACTGTACTGTGCTTTTCAAAATCCCAGGGTTACAAACAACATAAAAAATTTGTACAAATTAAATAAAAAAAAAAGGAAAGAAATAAATAAAAACCTTCGCATGCTTTATTTTAATAGAAAGAAGTGAGAGTAATAAAATGTCTAGTTCTTTCTTTCTTTTTTTCTTTACATAAACCAAACTTCATGGCCACCACTTTTAAAAGGGAGTTTTATTATAAATTCATCCCAAATGCCATATATAATGTTTTAAATCTTTATTCAGTGTTTTTAGTACTAATTTCTTCTCTTGCTATCTGAAGCATGTTGTTATTTATTAATTATTGTTATTTAATTTCTACCAGGCAATTACATTAGAAATGCTGCATTGTGTTGAAATGCGACTTCTATTTATTTATTTATTTATTGATTTATTTACTTATTTATTTATTTATTCATATTATTATAGGGGAATAGCAAGGCCAGCCCATTTAAACTGTTGTTTGAATAATACTGTATGTACATCACTCTTCGAAGACCTTGAAGGTGTTGAGACTGGTGTGCTGCTGGATGTCGCTGTAATGCAGGCGTTAATGCGGCATTAATACCTTTGGGTAGGGACGTTACCTTCAGTCCTGCATGGTGAAACGACGAAACTACAAAAAAAAAAACCAGATATTTAAAAAATTATTCAATAAATAAGAAGCGTTTATTTGCGTTCAGTAACCTACAGCTGATTACAGCTCTATGCACATAGATATGCTTTACATGGTTTGGACTGGAGATTTTGAATTGTCTTCTATAGAGCTTCTAAACCCTAATGAACACCTTTGGGATGGATGTGAATGCTGACTACACCTCAGGCCTCCTCACCTCATCTACATCACTGCCTGACTTTAATACTCTTGTGGTTGAATGAGCACAAATCTCCACAAAATCACTAGTAGAACATCTTCCCACATGAGTGGAGGTTACAATAAGAGCAAATGAAGATTAAATGTGGAATGAGATGTACAAGAAGTATCAACTCTTTTGAAATGTTTTGGCTGACTTTTCCTTACAATGTCTATCTTTCAATCAAATCAATTTCTCGTTCTCTTTCAGTTATTGTGGAATGAAAAAAAAACAGCTGTTAAAACCACACGAATATATCTGAGCTCTGACTAGTGCACTCTCTGACCGTCTAATCAAAGGATGTGAAAATGCAGATCAGTTTAGATGCCTTCTGGAGGGCCTCGGAGTAAACAAGTCTCAATCTGATTGGTTAAAGCTACAGCAGTGTTCACAGCAGTTCCTTTTGACTGTGTGACGGGTGAAATCTGATTGGATAGAAAATCAAACCAAAACTCCAAGACGCAGCCCATCCAAGAAAAACAAATAAAATGAAGAGAATTGGGAAAAAAGTCATACATATTCATGGACAAAAATACAACAAATTGTGAGTCAGGGATTCTGATCAGAAAAGGCCTTGCTGGCCCTAATGGCCTCCACTGGTATTTCATAATATATTACGTATGGATGAATCACATGTCAGGAGTGTAAAAAGTGTAAAGAGCGAATGTCTCTTTAATAATCATCCTGTAAAGCTCATCAACATGTCTATTTGCCATCTGTTATGCCCTAGCCAGAGAGGGTTTAGTGACAAACACGGTGGGCAGCCCATGGCCCCTCAGTGTCAACAACCACACGTCACCTGCTACCCGATACGCTGAGGTCATTCCTTCCTGTGCCTCTGCTATGCCTGAGGTTCATTTATAACCCAGGGTGAGGATGGCACTGGAGATTGCGAGTTGCGAGGCAGAGACTAGGACACAGAAGAGTAGGAACCGCACAGAAATGTCACGTTTATAAGAGAAAAATGATCAATTTCAAAGGATCCTCCAACTCCTAGTCAAACACATGACCAGCCCTATTTCTGACAAGGACCTGGATCCAGGCAAAGCCGAAGCCCATTAGCGGTTAAAATTAGGGCAGGCCATTTGTAACAACACATGCTTACTTCCAACAAAGGCCAGCCTGGTGTCATGGTCATGTGCCATCCATCAGCAGCATGCACTGTGATCTGGTGGACAGCTGAAAGGGATGGGGGGTGGGGGGGCCGATTGACAGCTTTGTGGTAACTGCTGAAGGTAATGGAGGAAGCAGAGGGGGTTGGAGAGGAGATGGGGGAAGGAGACCCAATGAAGACTTGCAAAGTTGTTAAATAAAGGTGGATATTTGCTAACTGTCAGACCAAGCCCTCGTATGAAATGCTGTTACATTCCTCAATGACCACACCATTCTGGGCATTACTGCTCAAACAAGCTAGGTGATGGATTGAAGGACGGCTATGTAAGGAATGAAATACTGATGCACACTCTTATAGTTTCTGTTACCCCCCATGAAGTTTTTTCAAATTGCTTTTATACCACCAACTTAATCTCGTACATTACAAAACAAATCACATGTTGTACATTTGAATCCATTTATCATCACGTTTATTGGGTCCACGTAACAGTGTATCGCTTACGTTATAGCAGCTATAAACGGTCTTTCCCTCACTAGCTTCGATTTTTTTCCTTTTCTCTTGAAGTTAACAGTGCGAAGACTTTTTTCTTCCTGGTCAAAAGCTGACACTTAATATATTATTGTCTGAATATGCAGAAAAATTTATCAAATTTAAAATTACATACTTTTTTTTAAAATAAATTTTTATATTAGTTATTAATGATACATGTCCCTGTTCTACTATTAGGAAGTGGTAGCTCAGTGGTTAATATGTTAGACTTCTGATCACAAGGTCATGAGTTCAAATCCCACCACCACCAAGCTGCCACTGCTGGGCCCTTGAGCAAGGCCCTTAACCCTCATCTGTTCAGTTGTATGAATGAGATAAAAGTCACTCTGGATAAGGTTGTCTGCCATATGTCAAAAATGTAATATGAAAGTGATCATGTATTTACACAATCATGTTGCTGGGCAATCAGAATCGAGAATTCACTAACTGCAGTTATATTAACGGTTATATAGACGTTTTCTTTTGGGTTGAAATACAACAAGAAAATGGAAGAACCCTGACCCGTTTTTTACGGAATAAGCAATTGATATAAATGATGTCATTAAATGTTATTAATCTTAACTTATTAACATATTTTCTCAACAAGGTTTTGTACATGCAGCGGTAACTTAATGGACAAACTCATATAATAATGATTAGATTGGAATATATAATGATCATAATAGAGCTTGCAGTCGAAACAGGGACCTTTTAAGTGTCTATTTTGATGTGCTGTATTTATGTGTCAATTACTAAAAAACATTAATTGCGACTTCATAAAATGCAATTAGAAGACGCAGAATTACCAGATTAGATCTTACAGTCGAATCAGGGATCTTTTAGTTGTTTCTTTTGTTAAAATTGCGTTTTTGTTGCAATGCTAGATCTGTATGGCTCTTTAAAAAACCCTGTAAATGTCATCTGAAAGATGTATTTATGTGTCAATTAAAAGAAAAACAAGGCGAGAGCAACACAGCAGAGAACTTCTGTTTAACCACGGCAACGTCTTATAAAAGAAAATATGTCTGAAATGTCAACGCGGAGGTCTGTCGCCTACAGTGGACAATATGTCGGCGTATAAATGCGGTTCGAGTGTCCTGACGAGACGGTACGCATGAAACGGCACGTCCTTGCTTTCTGAACCAACCATTGAGCTACTCGTTTCAACGTCTCTATTATGCGGGAGCATTAAAAGCCGTGAAGCAGCACGTCTCTCGGACATAAAGACCCACCACACGTGCACCATCGAGTGCTGATACCGCGTGGTGAAGTGTAATTCCAAGGGTGCCGAATGACATCGGCGAAACGTTCAACCTCTAAACGAGCTTTAACGGAGAAAAAGGGCTCGCTGGAGAAAACGGCGCTTTGTCGATCGAGTGTTTGATTTGACACTAGAAACAACAGGTTATGACTTTAAACTAACAAAAAAACCAAAGAGCGATAGCTTATACCAGGGCTGAAAAGAAGGAAACCCTGAACGACGTGTATTTATAGGGCTCAGTGTGGACAGATGTGGTAAATCATCTAGCGAACAGGCCGCTCTCTTTTCCCATGTTGGCAAGACTTCGTCGCCGTCACGGATTGCTGAAAGTGAAAAGCCGTTCGGGAGGAGTGAAGGCATCTCTGCTGGACTGACGTCTCACTTTACACGCAAAAGACGAGCAGAAATACAGAACAAGACTATACTATAACTATAACGAGTTTTGTAATGATGCGGTGGACACTAATAAATAGAATTGATTCAAAATTGTTGTGAGATTATTAGAAAGATCCGTTGTAAGCCATTGGAGGGGAAAATCAGATAAGCAGAAAGACATGGTCCGGGTGTCTGAGAGAAGGTTGCTGGAGGAGGTGGAGTGTGGCCCTTCTCCTGGGTGGTGACAGAGGCAGCTGTCCTGACTTTTTTGCCCTTCTCTGTCAGCCATTAATTTTGCACAAAGGCCCCCAGTGACAGCTCGCCCATAGTGACCATACTTGGAAACAAGGTGCATGACAGACACGGTGAGAATGGCATACACAAGCTGGACGCAAGCCGATACGCGCTTTGACAGCGAGACCAGGGTTTATTGCGTCTCCGACAATGCAAAACAAAAATAATCGCCATGTTCCACATTAGATTAGAAATGTTAGAAAATGCTTTTATAAATTCTATATTTGGGGTTAGAAAACTGCTGTGGTGTAATGAGAATAAAACAGTTTTTTTTCCCCAAGAGCGGTAAAGAGTGGTAAAGTTGACTTTGCTTTATTTCAATAACTTAGTGTGGTGTTTATATATATATACATATATATATCATTTTTTTAAATTATTATTATTATAATTTATAAATAATAAATACGTTTGAATGTGTAACTGTGTATTTTTTGTTAAGAAATTTCTTTTTATTTTTCATGAATTAAATAATTCATTTGTTTTTTTTATCAATTAATTTACTCGTTTAAAAATGTCACATTGATTTTAAAAATATATTTATTAGCTTTAATTTATTTGCTGTTTAAATGTTCAAGTAATAATTTTTTTTTATAGGAAAAGTAGCGTTGAATTTTATTTATTTATTTATTTATTTATTTATTTATTTATTTATTTATTTATTTATGGGGTTTTTTTTTTTATTGCAGTGCAAAAACTTCAGCTATGTTCATCCTCAGATTTGGGATCTGGTCTCACAGATGAGAGTAGATCTCTCGTTGGCTTTGCAGCCGGATCTCCAGCCATGTTGTGTTAATTGGTGCAGGGCACTGAAATTACCCCTTAGCTATGTAAATGAGCTAAAGTTAATGAATGGTTTCTTTCATCGCACAGAGTGTGAAACAACTATTCCATCTATGCCTACCTAGTCTTCTGTTTATGATGCGAGTGTGCCAGGCATTCAGACTAAATGAAAATATACACTCGAGGAACCATCCCAGGCATCTTCCATAACAAGCTCCAGAAACTCTCCAAAGCATTGCTGCTATGTTGCAGGGAATCTTGAGAATCTTGTGCTTAAACCGCTGTGCCTTCGGCCGGACCTCGGGGTGTGTATGCGTGGTGCGTGAGTGTCTTTGTGTGTGTGTATGTGTGTGAGGATATAGAGTGGCTGAGAGAGGATCATAACACTGAGCTCACATGATTAAAATGTTTCAGGATGTGGTTTGCAGTTAATTTGCGAAGGTGATTCCGTGTCCTGAGTGCTGCTGCCTTGTGTGGTCGACTCGTTCCCTCGTCTCCTTTCAGTTAACCGTTCCCATATGGAGGCCTGGTGGCTTCGGCTGAGGGCACCAAGCCAAAAGCTATAATCGTGGTGGAAATAACGTGGACCAAATTACCAAAGAGACCCGAGGAATTCGCAGCTCAGACAAAGAGCAACACGAGTAATAGGTTTGTTCCGTTCAGAAAAATAAACCGAAGGAAAATAAATAAATAAGTAAATAAATAATGCACTTATGCATGGGTTCTTAACGGCAAAAATGGTGGCAAGCTGTATTTGACTGGAATTTAACCAGGATTATACATTACAACAAGAAACGACTGAGATTTACTGACATTTCATCATCGTCGTTAAGGATATAACACGCGATATATCGCCAAAAGTATTAGGACACCTGACTTTTCCAGCCGTATGTGATTCTTTCCCAAACTTAACCATCAAAAAAAGGCACACATTTGTGTAGTATAAATGCTTATCTCCAAAAACGCTCCGCTTTTCAATCGTTTCCCAAGTTACCGTACCTGACTATAAAGCGCACCCATATACAAGCCGCACCCACTGAATTTTACAAATATTTTTATTTTTAACATAAATAAGGCTACACAGGCTTTACGAAAGACAGTGTCTGTTACACGGTGTAACGGGTGAAATATGTTGTGGCTCCTTTAGGAGCATAGTGGTATTTTGGGAATAGCATGCCACTGCATTTTTACGCTATTACTGCGTGTGTGCAAGACCGAGGAATATGTCCTTATTATTTTCTGGTGCTCATTTCTAAGTTTCTTTGACTAACCCGTAACGCTGTTGCCAAGAAAAATAAAAAAGCACGAGTTTTGGAAACCTGTCTGTGCTTATATGATTTCTGTTGCAACTGGAGTTAGCGAGCTCTCCCTTCACCCAGACTCAACACGCTACAACGGCTTGTATCTAAACAGTAGCCTACCGAGTAAGTCATTGTTCACTGTCTTCCTCCTTCCTTTCACAACTATTTCTCTCGGGAGTTTATCTTTTGGCATCGTCGTGGGTTAAAAAAAAAAAAATTTTCTCCCGATGCCGTGCAGCTCAGAACACAGCTGAGGTGCGTTTTTTCGTTTCCGTTCGGAAATTTCATTGGTCTAATGTTATGGGGTTTGTGAAACCGGGAAAAACCCAGGAAAAATTCATAAATAAGCCGGTTCGTTTAAGCTGCGGGGTTCAAAGCGTGGGAAAAAAAGTAGTGGCTTATAGTCCGAAAAAATACGGTATACCATAGGTTTTGGGTTAAAGTCCAGGGTATTTTGTTCGATCATTCCCACCCTGTGTATCAAGAGTTTGATGGCATGCAGTATCGAACTCCTAGTGGTTAAACAAATCCTTTTAGACATTCATTTATCCCCTAAGCTGTAAAGTTTTTTAATTTAGGGTAAATACCTCTTGTTTGTATTATGTGTTTGAGTTGTCTTATGTGATATTCTTGTATTCTGCAACCGAATTGCTTTCAGGAAACAAATAAAGATGGGCTGGACCGAAAGTTGCTCGTCCTCACTGAAACATTTGGACACGCCCCTTACGTCTTTACAACCTGCCGTTTATTTACTTTCTCACTCTTTGAAACTTTGCTCCAATGTTGAAGAACAGGCACCGTCACATGACTAAAAATGCATCATTGTTTTTGAAAAGTTCAGTTTTCACATTTACAATCACATTTTTGACATAACATCATATATATATTTGAGGGTCAAAGACCTTGCTCAAGGACTTAATATCAAGACCAACATTTTACCTACCAAACTACTACTTCCATATAATCAGGATTTTTTTTTTTTTGTTGGTGTAGTCGATAATATACTTATCAAGAGCTAATAATCATGTGGGAAGATGTTAGTTAAGTGTGGAAGCCAGAGGACTTTGAATCCTCTGGTCATGAGTTTAAATCCTAGTCATGCCAATCTGCCACTCCTGGGCCCCTGAGAAAGGCCCCTAACCCTTCAGCTGCTCATTTGCATAAACAAGATAAATGTAAGTTGCTCTGGATAAGTGCATCTGCCAAATGCCATAAATATAAAATATAAGTGTAATAATCTGATACCAGAAATGAAATGTATTCTCTGTATATCATCATGAGATGCAGATTGACTTGTATATTTGTTCACATTTCCAGATTGAATGTCTCTTTATTGTTGGAACGAACCCCAGAAAACAAAGCCGTAAAGCCGATTGCCTTCTCGGTCAGTCCCGATGCCCTTCGTAAGACTCCGCCATGGCTGTGCCTTGTGCTTGGACTTGATCGGGTTTCATTTCTGTACTAGAAAAGCCCTTTTATGTCCCTACCTTGGGTCCTGTGACTGGCCTGCCATCATCTTTCAGTATTTCAGGATGAGGTCAGAATCTTTTTCTTTGCTCAGGCGCCCAGCCAGTTTCTCCACACCTGCCCTGGAAATGACAGCTCTATGGGCGTCCCTATGAATCACCGGTCATGTGGCCTGAGCCTTCGTGCTGCCGAGGCAGGCACCAAGTTAGAAACGGCCCTGTAACTCTAGTAGGACAGCTGAAAATGAGAACGAAGTAACGAAACCACCCGAGAGCACCAGGGGGCAAGAAAAACTGGGTGTATCTGAAGTATCTGATGGGACAAAACAGACTGGATAAAGGCTCTTGAAGAAAATGCTACATTTTCCTGTCTTGAGTTTTACAGTAGAAAGAAATCCAAATAAATATCTATAAACCTTTTTTTTGCTTATCCATTATGACAAAAAGAACATTTGCAGCCATTGAACACTTATTACACACGATAAGAGCTACATTTTACATGCGATCTTGATGCATGTAATGGTTTCCAATGGTTTTCTTTCAGCATGACACGTCACTCAGGAACAAATTATAATGTCTTTACAACAACAATTCTGCATTGCACATGTGGATGTGTAAATCTGGATACATGACACAACTGACACTTGATCACCAAAATTCCAAGATGGCGGATCTCACTTCCATACTGCTTGGTGTATTTTAGTATAACAAAGATGTTGAACAGATAGTGTTACTGGATGACGTTTCTGGGTCTGTAATATATAATAAAACATGGCAAATGAAACCAACATGGCATATGCAGTGGATGTGACTGATGTGTACAATTATGCTATGCCCCAAGAAGTGCCACATGACATGGCTGCCTTCCAAGAAGAAGAACACGTCATGGTGGGATTTTTTTGTATTGTGTATGTATTTTTCAATTCCATTGTAATGTCGGCCTGCTTTGTACAGTACTAAAGCAATACCAATGATACGGTCAAGTGTGCACAAACTTTTGTCCATGTATTGTATACAGCATTAATGATGTATGATGACACGCTTGTCATTTTGTTGATTTTTTTTTATTATTTTTTTTATTAAAGCTAGCTATGAATCCTTGCTATTATCCCTCTGAGACTAGTGAAACAATTTCCTGTTATTGAAGACCATTTTATCTGCAACCACAATATTCTCTTAATATAAACATCTAAAACTTTATTTTCCTTTTCCAATTTTCCTAATTTCCACCGTTGCGATATGAAAGTCGCCCATGACTACACGACTGACGAAATCGTTAGAGCCCTGACACAGGCAGCCTGATCAGACGCATCTGAAGAATCGCTAACGATCTCATTACGCCTGGAATTCATATTAATTAACTTATCAGCCTTATTAAGCCACAAATCACCCGCGAGCGCTTCTGATACCGCGATGGGAACGAAACAGCAAAATCCGCGTTCTCTCCGAGGCCCGAACGCGACCCCTGCGTGCCCAGGTATCCAGCATGTCAGACTCACCACGTGCCGCCCAGGCACGCTCTAAAAGCCCTAATTATTCGGCATCAAATACACCATTTGAAAAACATTTCTCACATTTTAGCTTTGCTCCTTTTTTTTCCAGGGCTAGCCTGAGTGTTCGTTAAGCGCCGCCTTGACGCCCTTATCCTCAGCGTCTCCTTCATTACAACAGCTAAACATATCTCCTCATTAAGAATCACTTCCAGACCTGGAAGAATAAGCCTTTCTTCCTGGCTTTCTTCTCAGTCCTCCGTCTAGCATGTTTGCCCCCCCCCCCCCCCCACCAAAGACTTTAATTGAATGCCCGGTATAATGCTATCTCCTGAGGTGAGCAGGGAGGTGAGCACAAAAGGCAGGGCAGGCCACAGGACGGAAAAAAGAGAAAAAGACAGCACCGGCCGGAGAAGCCATTCAACACACGAAGCTCATTAATGAAAGCAGGATCGGTGCGCTCGCATGTTCTTCTTCTCTCTCTCTCGCTAATAGCACAACAGGTGCAAATCAAAACATGATTGTTGACTCCGTACGCTGTTCATCCCTCGTTTCTGCCTCTTTTATTAATGGTGCATATATGAGTGGATAAGGGTCCTGATCTATCAGCGCTTCAGATTCACATTTGTGTTCATTTAATCCGTGCAAAAACGCTAGAAGAAAAGACGATGATGGTAATGATGACGATGGTGATGATGATGATGATGAAAAAAGAAAGACATGTAAAGTGGAAAATAAATTAAAAGTCTATGAGCTGAGGTGGTGACACAGTGACATGCCAGTGGGATGGGTTCTTACAAAAAAACAACAAAAAAACCCACAAGGATTCGTTCCACTATTATGGCAGCCCGGGCAAAGGCGGGATGGAGGATAGAGGATAGAGGCTGACAAAAAACAGCATGAAAGAGACCAGATACAAAGGCTTGGATGAAGCATCTCAATCTTTTCTCCTGGGTTTCTAAGCAACTTATAATAGAAGGTCAAGCTAGACAAGGTGGAGTAGTAAGTCAATACAGAGAGTAAAACAAGAGCATGGAAAGATGCAAGTGGATGCAAAGAAATAAGAGAAGAAGGTGGGTAAAAAGAAAAAAGAAAAAAAAGAGATATGCCCCTGACATTGAGGATTTCAGTGTAATCACTTTCTCATAAGCGACAAGGTCCACACAGAAATTATATATAAATTTTTTATTTCT
>NC_139588.1:21318682-21323682 GCF_946808225.1 Silurus aristotelis | reverse complement strand
TGGGAGAGTAATGTTGTCCCATATGTGTCTGATACAGTATTTTAGCTGCTCAGACAGTTCTGGGTCTTCTTTGTTGTGTTTTTGTGTTCATTGTAAATTATGTTTCATGTAGATGGATGTCATTACATCTTTGTAAGAAAGAAACACACATTAAGGTTACAAAAGAAGGACAGTTTGTGCTGGGGTTTTTTCGAATCCCTGGCATGTCAAGTCGTGGCTTGTGTTGACGATCAGATCCTACATATGAGGAAACGGTAAAAAAAAAAAAAAAGTAAGAAATATGGCCTGCGTTCTGCATCCATTTGACAGATTTGCATTTTATTTTTGCAGTGAGCGCATAAGGAAACCGGTGTAACGGCGAGAAAAACAGCCTTGTGTTCCGCTTTCACTGTGCTAACATTAAGTGTTCTTCAGCAAACACAATTCACCTTCCACTCAGATTAAAAAAATAAAGCACGTGAATAGGCTGCTTTCACTTCCCGGTGCTAATGGAGCGGCGTGTAAAGATTCATCCTGCACTAAAGATTGTTGGGGGAAAAGAAAAAAAAAGGAAGGAAAAAAAAAAACACCAGCGATCATACGGTGGCAGAGGGGAGAAAAGGAGCAGCTGGAGGAGTGTTCAGTGTTTACGTAAAACAGATTAGGCCTTGTTCATTCAGGAGCCCTATTATGAAGTCTACAAGAGGCCAAGTGACTAAATTAATAGCGTGTGTGTGTGTGTGTGTGTGTGTGTGTGTGTGTGTGTGTGTGTGTGTGTGTGTGTGTGTGTGTGTGTGTGTGTGTGTGTGTGTTTCTTATATATTGCAGTGATTAGACGTATATAAATATGCATGTAATTTTAAAGGACAAAGCTAAAGTGTCCTTCAGGATTATTTCAATTCATAATTCCCACATGTTTCAGAGAAATCACTTTATCTTTTACCTCTACAACACTGAGAACCCAATACATCTACAATTACCTTTATTTTACTATTTCATCCATGATCTCTTCTTAAAAAATGTCTAATTCAGTTCCTCAACTGATTCAAGATTTAACACACATATGTAATTATAAAAGCACAGTTGCCAAAAGAAAGAAAGAAAGAAAGAAAGAAAGAAAGAAAGAAAGAAAGAAAGAAAGAAAGAAAGAAAGAAAGAAAGAAAGAAAGAAAGAAAGAAAGAAAGAAAGAAAGAAAGAAAGAAAGAAAGAAAGAAAGAAAGAAAGAAAATATTTTTTTTTTTTTTGGGTCTAAATATGAATTATTTAACACACATACAGAATTGTAAAAACACAGTCCCCAAAAAAAAGAAAGAAAGAAAGAAAGAAAGAAAGAAAGAAAGAAAGAAAGAAAGAAAGAAAGAAAGAAAGAAAGAAAGTATTTTTTTTTAAAGGGTCTAAATATGAATAATTTAACACACATACAGAATTGTAAAAACACAGTCCCCAAAAAAAAAGAAAGAAAGAAAGAAAGAAAGAAAGAAAGAAAGAAAGAAAGAAAGAAAGAAAGAAAGAAAGAAAGAAAGAAAGAAAGAAAGAAAGAAAGAAAGAAAGTCTCACATAGTCTATATTGTCTTACATAGTCTATATTGTCTCCCATAGTCTATTTTGTCTCACTTAGTCTATATTGTCTCACTTAGTCTATATTGTCTCACATAGTCTATTTTGTCTAACATAGTCTATATTGTCTCCCATAGTCTATATTGTCTCCCATAGTCTATATTGTCTCACATTGTCTATATAGTCTCCAATAGTCTATATTGTCTCACATAGTCTATATTGTTTTACACAGTCTATACTGTCTCACATAGTCTATATTGTCTTACATAGTCTATATTGTCTTACATAGTCTATATTGTCTTACATTGTCTATATTGTCTCACATAGTCTATATTGTCTCCCATAGTCTATATTGTCTCACATTGTCTATATTGTCTCCCATAGTCTATATTGTCTCCCATGGTCTATATTGTCTCCCATGGTCTATATTGTCTCACATAGTCTATATTGTCTCACATTGTCTATATTGTCTCCCATAGTCTATATTGTCTCACATAGTCTATATTGTCTCACACTGTCTATATTGTCTCACATAGTCTATATTGTCTCACATTGTCTATATTGTCTCCCATAGTCTATATTGTCTCACATTGTCTATATTGTCTCCCATAGTCTATATTGTCTCACATAGTCTATATTGTCTCACATTGTCTATATTGTCTCCCATAGTCTATATTGTCTCACATAGTCTATATTGTCTTACACAGTCTATATTGTCTCACATTGTCTATATTGTCTCACATAGTCTATATTGTCTCACATAGTCTATATTGTCTCCCATAGTCTATATTGTCTCACATTGTCTATATTGTCTCACATAGTCTATATTGTCTCCCATAGTCTATATTGTCTCACATTGTCTATATTGTCTCCCATAGTCTATATTGTCTCACATAGTCTATATTGTCTTACACAGTCTATATTGTCTCACATAGTCTATATTGTCTCCCATAGTCTATATTGTCTCACATTGTCTATATTGTCTCCCATAGTCTATATTGTCTCACATAGTCTATATTGTCTTACACAGTCTATATTGTCTCACATAGTCTGTTTTGTCTCACATAGTCTATATTGTCTTGTACAGTCCAAGTTAAATGTATAGTGTTATTTATGTCTGTACTTTTGAGAGTCACTAACAGCTGGAACTAAATTCCGTGTGTGTGCCAACAAACCTGATTCTTATTCTGATGAATAAATATGTTGGTGCTCGATCATGTAATAATGAGAGTAACTTGTGATCACACATGGATGAAATTTGAACATGTATTCAAACACGTTATGATGTCATGTGATCACAAATAAGAAATCAAACACAATTAAATCATTTGTAGGAAATAAAAATGATTTGAAAATGAAATACAGTGTAATATAAAGTGTGTAATGTATGACATGTACTACACAATTCAATAGTGAAATGGGAGTGGTGATGGTATGAGGGGTGAATTGGGGGTTTGGAGGTGCTGGTTGATGTATCAGTGAAGCGCTAGTGGGGCAGATGGGATTAAAGACTAACTAAAGCAGATAAAAATCTTTGACCAACTCAAAGCAGAGCAGAACAAAATCAAGGTCAATCGTGCAGTGTTGAAAAGCAGCTCAGCGCCAAATATTTCATTCTTTCGGGGGTTTTTTTATCTGCGAATAGGAAACAAAGCATTGTAACCCCCCCATCACCACACACACACACACACACACACACACACACGTTTGCTATGCCGCTTCAGAATCTCAACTTCGAATCACTTTCCTTGACCTGCACATCCTCCATTTAAGAGGATTTATTAATTTCTCTTTTTTCTTTTTTTTCTTTTTTCAACTTTGCTTCAGACGGTGCAGGATAGAAAGTTTAAAGTTGGATGAAAAGATTTTCAGGATCAAACAATACTTGACCATTGAATGAATGAAATGAGGTGTATAATAGTTGTAAAAGGTGTAAATAATTGGGATGGTTGTGTGTAAAATCATTGTGGGATTTTAGATGAATTCGTGCTCGTGCAAAATACATTACAAGTCTGAGGTTAAACACCGGAGATATGTGTGTGATTATATAATAAAAACATTATATTACTTTAAGGATCATAAGGAACCATAATTATGTATAAGGAACTATATAATTATAAGAAACAAACTTATAGGTAATAAACTTACACATTCTTTTATAAAACATCATCACCACTTCATCTGTGGAAAAATGCTTTAAAACAATGTCCCATGTAAAAAGTGCTATACAAATAAAAATGAATACAAAGAAATAAAATAACTTTTAGAAGCATATCATTTAAGATAGATAGATAGATAGATAGATAGATAGATAGATAGATAGATAGATAGATAGATAGATAGATAGATAGATAGATAGATAGATAGATAGATAGATAGATAGATGGATGGATGGATGGATGGATGGATGGATGGAGCATTGATGGAGGATGGATGGATGAGTAGGTGGATGGATGGATGGATGGATGGATGGATGGATGGATGGATGGAGCATTGATGGAGGATGGATGGATGAGTAGGTGGATGGATGGATGGATGGATGGATGGATGGATGGATGGATGGATGGATGAATGGATGGATGGATGGATGGATGGATAAGTAGGTGGATGGATGGATGGATGGATAGATGGATGGATGGATGGATGGATGGATGGATGGATGGATGAGTAGGTGGATGCGTGGATGCATGGATGGATGGATGGATGGATAAATGGATGGATGGATGGATGGATGGATGGATGGATGAGTAGGTGGATGGATGAGTAGGTGGATGGATGAGTAGGTGGATGGATGGATGGATGGATGGATGGATGGATGGATGGAGGATTGATGGAGGATGGATGGATGAGTAGATGGATGGATGGATGGATGGATGGATGGATGGATGGATGGATGGATGGATGGATAAGTAGGTGGATGGATGGATGGATGGATGGATGGATGGATGGATGGATGGATGGATGGATGGATGGATGGATGAGTAGGTGAATGGATGGATGGATGGATGGATGGATGGATGGATGGATGGATGGATGGATGGATGGATGGATGGATGGATGAATAATTGGATGGATGAATAATTGGATGAATAGATGAGTGGATGATGAGAACTAACATGAGTACTGGAATGTGTGATTATGAGTAATGTCCTTTCTACAGTCGTATACAGTCAGTTGACTTTATAACCAGATGAAGTGTCATCCAAATGGCGCTGGTACGTGTCTAAATGGTTCGGGATGTTTGCAGCATCTACTTCTTTAAAGGTCCACAATCTTCATGAGGTGGGACGTGACTGGAGCTGGAGCAACCTCAGGATGCCTGGAATGGGTAGAGAAAGAGAAGCAGTAGATAATGTGCATGTGATCAGATGTTCTGGAGCACAAGGTTATGATATATGATGTGTGTTATGTGTAGAACTCGCTAAAAAAGATAAGTTTTTAATCTGCACTTAAACTGTGAGAG
>NC_139588.1:21208682-21316182 GCF_946808225.1 Silurus aristotelis | reverse complement strand
GAATAAATAAATAAAATAAAAAATATATATATATATATACACACCGTATTTTCCGGACTATAAGCTGCTACTTTTTTCCCATACTTTGAACCTGAGACCCATAACATTAGACACACTTCACCAGTGTTCTGAGCTGCACGGCATCGGGAGAAAAGATTTACCGATGCTGATTTTTAAACCCACAACGATGCCAAAAGAAAAACTCTCGAGAGAAATAGTTGTGAAAGGAAGGAGGAAGACAGTGAACAATGACTTTCTTGGTCGGCTACTGTTTAGATACAAGCCGTGTAACAGACACTGTCTTTCATTAAACTTTTCATTTGTGTAAAGTTCATTAGTTTCAGTGTAGGAACCTGCAGTTTATAGACAGGTGCTGCTTATTTATGTTCAAAATAAAAATCTTTGTAAAATTCAGTGGGTGCGGCTTATATTTGGGTGCGTTTAATAGTCTGGAAATTACGGTGTATATATATATATACTGGCAATCAAAATTAGAGAACAATTTATAAACAATTGAACAATCTGAAATAATGTCATCTTCACTGCTCAACAGTTGAAGGAGTTTTTGTCCTGTCTATACCATGCTACCAGAACACCTTTTCCACAAATTAACTAGGGCATTTAAAAAAAACATTATTTTGCAGAAAACACACTGATCAAAATTAGAGAACACTTTCAGATACCTTCCAGTTTTGGTGTTAATCTGGTACCTGGTGCTAATTTCCTTGATTATCTGTCAACCCCTATTTAACTGGCCGCCTAACTTACAGTTTCACTGACTCTGCAAGATGGTGGGCCGTTCTAAAGTGACTGAAAGCCTCCGGCAGCAGGTTGTCCAGATGAAGGCCAAAGGGACGACCCTATCAGCTATAGCAAGACAAGTTGGTCATTCCAAATCTGTGATTTTAAGAATATTGACTCTTTACAACATCACAAACTCATTCAAGTCCGCCAAGAAGGCTGGTCGTCCACGGAAGACAAATACAAGAGAGGACAGGATCCTGCGGAGGATCTCAATGGGCAATCGTTTCCACACTGCAGCTGGAATTGCTCACCAGTTCAGCTCTGAACAGGGTAAGGATCTGTCTCGTCATACAGTGTCTCGACGTTTAAGAGCATTTGGACTGAAAGCCCACTCTGCAGTGACCAAACCTCTCATTAGCAGAAAGAATCAAAAGGCTAGACTACGCATGTTGTGTGGACAGAGGAGAACTGGTCCAAAGTTCACTTCAGTGATGAAAGCAAGTTTAATTTATTTGGGTCCGATGGGAAACATTATGTTCGGCGACAAACTGGAGAAAGACTGAACCCAAAGTGTGTAAAGAAGTCAGTGAAAAGTGGAGGAGGAAGTGTCATGGTTTGGGGCATGTTTTCTGCAGCAGGAGTTGGGTCTCTTATATAGCTACATGGCAGAGTGAATGCAAATGTTTATTAGAACCTTCTTCAACAACATATGGTTCCTTCCCTGTGTTCATCACCCAATCAGCCCGCAGTGTTCATGCAGGACAACGCTCCATGTCACACAGCAAAACGGGTAAAGCAGTTCTGAAAACATTGAAATAATGACATGGCCTGCCCAGAGTCCTGATCTCAACCCAATAGAGAACCTCTGGAAAATCCTTGGTGACAAAGTTATGGCCAAGAAACCCACTACAGTCACCGAACTGTGGAGGAGACTGGCAGAAGAGTGGACCAAAATCACTTAATATGGTCATTATCAATGATTTTATTGTACCCACATTTTCTAGAAGTTGATTACGAATTGTACAAAGTCACTGTTCACAGTGGAATATTTTAAAACGAGTAGTTTTGTACAAGTTTCACAGGTAACATTAAAATAATAATATGAATGAATTTATTTTTTCCAGTAATTTGACCTGAACTGTAATATAATATTTTCATTCTGGTAAAATGATTCTAGTTCTGTTAAATAGTCATTTCCTGGATGTCAGTAAGGCCTCTTTCTCTCTCTCTCTCTCTCTCTCTCTCTCTTTCTCTCTCTCTCTTTGCAGTCATTCAGAGCAGCTCTGGCAGGGAAACGCCGAGAGATTCCTCCAGATATTTACCACCAATGAGAGAAATGCCTACAATGTCTGCTGCCGCTCTCCAAATACAGTTACACCGAGCTGCTGCTCGCTCCGGGTTAAGACGCATGCAGTTGTGGAATTCTTGGCCTTCGTGTTAGTCAAAATGTATAAACTGATGGACAGCCTCCTGCTTCTGGATTCTTAACTGGGCTGGAAAAATCGGGAAAAGACTAACAGGGCAAATAGGGAATCACGTTTCATGCTTAATTTTTATTCGTTAGATTTCAGTTTTCATATCTCACAACATGTTTTTTAAAGCGAAATATTGAAAGGTTACACACACGTCTAAAAGGATTTGTCTCAACCAGAGGGTGTTTTCTTTAGTCTGATCCACAAAATCCTGACAAAGAGAATAAAGTCAAAGAGGTCAAATCTCAGGTTTGACCTGTCCGTGACCCGACTTTTCAGCAGAATCAAAGCGTTTCCTGAAAACAAGCCTTTTCACGCTTTTCACGCTTTTTATTGTGTGTGTGTGTGTGTGTGTGTGTGTGTGTGTGTGTGTGTGTGTGTGTGTGTGTGTGTGTGTGTGTGTGTGTGTGTGTAACATATTTAATATGCTACGCTACAATATTAAGGATGGAGGCTGTCAAGTCAAGTCAAGTCAAGTTTATTTGTATAGCGCTTTTCACAACAGACATTGTCTCAAAGCAGCTTTACAGAAAACAACAGTGAAGGTGAATGGTGTGCGTTTGTCCCTGATGAGCAGCCGTGGCGACAGTGGCAAGGAAAAACTCCCTTAGATGATATGAGGAAGAAACCTTGAGAGGAACCAGACTCAAAGGGGAACCCATCCTCATATGGGTGACATCAAAAGTTTGGTCATAAATCTTTCAACAATACAGAACAATTTGTGATCATCATAGATCCAGCATCAGCTTCTCCATGCCAGGGCCTTTAAACACTCGGCATCTACTTCTCCATGATCATCCATAGGTCCATAATCTTCACGAGGTGGGACGTGACTGGAGCTGGCCAAACCTCAGGAAGCCTCGGGATGGGGAGAGAAAGAGAAGCAGTGGAGAGGAATTAGCGTAGCTGCTGTTCATGATATTAACAGCACAAGTTGATAATGTGCATGTGATCAGATGTTCTGGAGCACAAGGTTGTGATGTGATGTGTGTGATGTGTGTTATGTGTAGGCTTTGCTAAAAAGATATGTTTTTAATCTGCACTTAAACTGGGAGAGTGTATCTGAACCCCGAACACTGTCAGGAAGACTATTCCAGAGTTTAGGAGCTAAATGTGAAAATGCTCTACCGCCTTTAGTGGACTTTGCTATTCTAGGAACTACTAGAAGCCCAGAGTTTTGAGATCTCAGGGAGCGTGACGGATTGTAGCGTGTTAAGAGACTGGATAGATACATGGGAGCCAAACCATTTAGTGCTTTATAAGTGAGTAGCAGTAGTTTGTAGTCTATTCGAAACTTAATAGGAAGCCAATGTAGGGACGATAAGATTGGGGTTATATGATCGTATTTTCTTGACCTAGTAAGAACTCTTGCTGCGGCATTCTGAACTAACTGAAGCTTGTTTATTAATGATGCAGGACATCCACCTAGTAATGCATTACAGTAGTCTATTCTAGAGGTCATAAACGCATGGACGAGCTTCTCTGCATCAGATATAGATAACTCTGCATCAGATATAGATAACAATCGAGGCTGTGAACTTAATATAATGTACATTAGTACATGTATTTATCATTAACATTTGATTCGATAGATAGATAGATAGATAGATAGATAGATAGATAGATAGATAGATAGATAGATAGATAGATAGATAGATAGATAGATAGATAGATAGATAGATAGATAGATAGATAGATAGATAGATAGATAGATAGATAGATAGATAGATAGATAGATAGATAGATTCTAACACTGCACTGCCCTCATGTGGAGTCACAAAGATGTAACATGGCCTCAGTGAGGTTTGGTTTGAATGTCCCTATGCATGAGATTCAACTGATTTCAATTTTAGCTTTAATACAGGACTACAGCTGGACATGCAACTGGACTACAGCTGGACATGGACTCCTTCCACAAAATCTCAAATATGTCTAATCGAGGATCACTTTACCATAAACAACCCACGACTGGTGTAGCAAGGTTTTTAGCACATAACCAGCTATAAGACCAGGTATTGAATGACTTCTGAAGGGTTTACCTCATTAGCAGAGGAACATAATTGTTTCTTTAAGTGCTATGAGCTAATAGCAGCAGAGACTGTTATGACATCTCCATCAGTCTCTAACAATCTTTATAGTGCAGGAGAACGAAGTGAGGCGTGTGCTCAAAGCAGTAAACCCAAGCAAAGCTGCTGGCCACGATGGCGTGACAGAAAGGGTTTTGAAGGAATGTTCAAACCAGCTCTCTCCTGTTATTTTACCAAGATCTCCAACATATCCTTCAACTCATCCAACATAACACCCTTTCTAACATCTGCCAATATCATAATAATCCAATTGCAGAAAAAACATGGCCTGTGGTCTCAATGACTAGTGCCCAGTCGCACTCATTCTGGTAATAAGTGCCAACTGGTTCTACAGCTCATCAAAGCCTCCATCTTTTGACCCTCATCGGTTTACCAACAGATAAAACAGATCTACAGTAGATGCCTTTTTCACACTGCACTAAGCCACCTTGAACATCAGGGGAACTATGTGAGGATGCTTCTTCAGCTTTCCCTTTAACATCAACATTCCATTTCACAAAACCTGATAATCTTAAACTTTCCCAACCCATGTGCCACTGAAACTGGACCTTCTAACAGATTGCCAACAGTCTGTTAGACAAGGCCACTACCTTTCCTCCATGCTTACGATTAGCACTGGCACCCCACAGGGGTGTGTGCTGAGTCCTTTTCTTTATGCTCTTTACGCTCAGGACTGTGCATCAACGCATCCCACCAACAGCACCATGAAGTTTGCAGATGACACAACTGTGATTGGTTTAATCTCAAAGGGTGTTGAAAGTGCAAAAACTGTCACCGTCATGTTCAGAAAACAATTTCATTCTGAATACCACAAAAACATAAGCATAGCAATTTCCATGATCCGATCAACAGCAATGGTGACTGAGGGTACACATATTGCTAATGATCTCACCTGGACTACAAACAACACAGCATTGGTGAAAAGGCAGAAAAGAAGGCACAACAGTGACTCTACATCTGCTGTTGTCTCACTGTACCTATTCTAACAAGAGCGTTCTGGCATGCCGTATCACTGTATGGTACGCCAGTTGCTCCGCAGCAGACAGGAAAGCCCTCCAGAGGATTATCAACACCTCCCAAAAAATGCTTATTACCCTCTCTGGAAGAACTATTCAGCTCTCGCTGCTACAGCAAAGTAAACAACATCCTGAAAGACCCACACACTGGACACCATCTGTTTGACCTTCTACCCTCAGTTAGACGTTTAATATCGTTTTGATAATCAGGAAGTCTCCCTAAAAATGGCAGTTGTGTCCATTCTATATTAAGTAGGAATTAATCAGAATGTTTTAGGACCCACTCATAGTGGTGGACACACTTTTTTTTTTAATAGATACTAACATTTGGATTCAATATAAACAAATAGTCCTAATTCCACAGTCTGAAGCTCTTTCAGATCATTTTGGTTTTATCAATAATCTTCCCAAGATATAGACAGTAATTAGATCTCCGTCGGACCCTGGAGACCTCAATTGGGCCACTAAATGTCTACAATTAACATTCTAAATGATAAAACCAAATTGACCGTGGTATAATGATTATACGCGATAAAACATACGCACCTTACAACAGACCACCCGTAAATGGCATCAAACCAAATTGACACTATATCAAAATAGCATGGAAGGAAAGTCTACTTCAAGGCGAGGCTGAAAACATTTACTTAGTTAAGCCTTTTGTCGCTAGATTTTTCTGCGGTAAAGGAGCAGATCTGAAGGGATCATGGATATCGAGTGTTTGGTGAACTGGGATATTTGTGGTGGGTCGTCTCTTATCCCTGAGATACCTCATGTCTGTGTTACCTTCTGGTTCTCCCTTTTAATTATGCTGCCATAGCGAGTCCTGCTATAATAATCCATATCCTTCTCTTCTTGTCACCCTCCTCTCTCTCTCTCTCTCTCTCTCTCTCTCTCTCTCTCTCTCTCTCTCTCTATCTCTCTTTCTCTGGCCCTCAGGTCCAGACTGTGTAATAGTTTCTCCACCAAAGTTATTCTACTCCTCAATTGATAAAAGACACTGGATTAATGCACACAAACACAACACACACACAAATGAACACTTTCTGCACTAATAACTACTACCAAACCACCAAAAGTTCAGATGCATAAGGAAAGGTAGCTCAGTGGCTAAAATTCTGAGCAAAATGTTGAGTTGAAATTCCAGCACCACCAAGACGCCGCTGTTGCGACCTTGAGAAAGACCCTAAACCCTCAAGTGCTCATCTGTAGATTATTATAAGATCATTGTGTTGAACACAGGTGTTCACTTAAACAGTAGATTGGACTGGAGAACCAACACTGACACTGAATACATAATCAGACACAAACTTGCCAAAGTGGAGACAGTGATGGACAACAGGTCACTGAACAAACTCCTGTAAATCATGGAAAATCCATCCCACCCACTACATGATCCCATATAGAGGCAGCGGAATTCATTCTCCAACATATATACATATCCATTATTCCCTGTCTCTTTACACACATACATACACTTACAAATTGCATGTTTTATTCACTTTTTTGACAAGGTTCCCTGGTGGTCTATTGGTAAGGATGTGGCGCTCTCACCGCTGCGGCCCGGGTTCGATCCCCGGTCAGGAAACCAACCCCAACCAATAGGGTCACACAAGCCTTAGTGCCGGTCCCAAGCCCGGATAATTGGGGAGGGTTGCGTTAGGAAGGGCATCCAGCGTAAAAACATGTGCCAAATCAAACATGCGGATGATCCGCTGTGGCGACCCCTAACGGGAGAAGCCAAAAGAAAGTTTAGTTTATTCATTTTTTTTACAGTTATTATTATTTATTTATTTATATGTTTTTTTTTTTACTCTGATCTGCATTTTTAGCTTTAAAGCCTTCTATAGTGAGCCTTTTCTAATCATGTCCAATCCATTTACTTTATCACAAGTGCTGTAAATAATGAGGGAGGAGAAGGATGAAGGGGTGAAATGAGCCCTGAAAAAAAGAGAGATGCTCAGCTGAGTGTGTTTTTATGTGTGTATGATATTTTTCATTAAAAAATCCACAAAAAAAATCAAAAACTCAAAAAGGTAGCAGCAGCAACGGGTGTTTAAGTACAACATCATGTACTCCATCACGACCATCAGGGATAAAGTTCTTATTGAAGATGTTTGTTTTTTTTTACAAAAAATATAAAGACTTACCAAGACTTCCATGTAACGAAAGCTTTTCTTGAAAATAAATAAATAAATAAAAGTTTGTATTAGAGAAAAAAAACAAACAGTATGTACTGGATGGTACTTTGAGTCGATTTGATCACAAACCTCTAGAGGGAGACATAGACTATTTCTCTGACTCATCAGCTGACTTGAAAAGTCTGTTCATCTTTAGAAAATAGAAACAATCCAGGAACAAGTATATGTTTGTTGACAACTGAGCATAAGATTACTAGGTGCTCCTTTTTCAACATCCCACCCCACACGTAGCACCCATTTGCTGTCATGCTATCCTCCACTATCCCTCGAAGATGTTCTGCTCGATTTTGTGGAGATGTGTGAGTCATTTAGCCACAGGTGTGTGAGTAAATTCAGGTACTGATGTAGGGTGAGATGAGGAGGCCTGGGGTGCAGTCAGCATTTACATTCATCCCAAAGGTGTTTAGTAGGGTTTATAGCAGGAGATCTTCCACTCCAAGATCCTTTGAGGAACATATATGGCTGGAAAAATCAGGTGTTTTAATATACTTCATATGTCATATAATAAAGTTCAAATGCAATTAAAAAAAATAATTCTAACAAAAAATATATATATTTTTATATGTAAAGTTTTTTTATTACAAATTTCCAGATTTAATCCTAATCTGTAGCTTTTCTTACCTGATTAAATATCCGATGTGATTCCTCCTTTATTCATATAAACATACCTGCCACAAACCTGAGCAACTTTATATTAACATCAGAATCCTAAACGACACATCCGAGATGCTTTCTCACTCACACACTTCATTTCCGTACCTGAAAGAAAACTAAACACTTTAGACGATCATCTGAAAAGAAATGAGATGTGTTTCTTAGGCCACTGAAACAACTTGACCTTTGACCTCATCACAGTGGGTTTTATCCGTTATCTTTTCTCCTTAATCCTTTTTTATGAGTTTACAGCCTGCACTTTATTATTACAGTGTGATGTCATGAAGTGCAATGTAATTATTAGTTATTCATTTCAATCACTATAAGTGTAAATGATATTTTCACACTACTCATAGTAACCCTCAGTTACTGTTCTTAATTCGCTTTTTTTGCATATTTTAAGAGTCAAGTCAAACATACATAGCTGACGCAGTACACAGTGAAATTAGACAGCATTTCACCATAAAATGACATAGAGCTTCATAACAGAACATAGAGCTACATAAGAGAACATAAAGCTACATAACAGAACATAGAGCTACATAACAGAACATAGAGCTAAATAACAGAACATAAAGCTACAAAACAGAACATGGAGCTACATAACAGAACATGGAGCTACATAAGAGAACACAGAGCTACATAACAGTACATGGAGCTACATAACAGAACACAGGGCTACATAACAGAACATAAAGCTACATAAGAGAACACAGAGCTACAAAACAGAACATAGAGCTACTTAACAGAACACAAAGCTACATAACAAAACACAAAGCTACATAACAAAACACAAAGCTACATAACAGAACACAGAGCTACGGAACAGAACACAGAGCTACGGAACAGAACACAGAGCTACGGAACAGAACACAGAGCTACGGAACAGAACAAAGAGCTACATAACAGAACATAGAGCTACATAACAGAACATAGAGCTACCTAACAGAACACAAAGCTACATAACAAAACACAAAACTACATAACAGAACTCAGAGCTACAGAACAGAACACAGCTACATAACAGAACATAGAGCTACATAACAGAACATAGAGCTACATAACAGAACATAGAGCTACATAACAGAACACAGACCTACAGAACAGAACACAAAGCTACAGAACAGAACATGGAGCTACATAACAGAACATGGAGCTACATAAGAGAACACAGAGCTACAAAACAGAACATAGAGCTACAGAACAGAACATAGAGCTACATAACAGAACATAGAGCTACAGTACTGGACACAGAGCTACATAACAGAACATAGAGCTACATAAGAGAACACAAAGCTACAAAACAGAACATAGAGCTACATAATCGAACATAGAGCTACAGAACTGGACACAGAGCTACATAACAGAACATAGAGCTACATAACAGAACACAGAGCTACATAACAGAACATAGAGCTACTTAACAGAACACAGAGCTACTTAACAGAACACAAACCTACATAACAAAACACAAAGCTACATAACAGAACACAGAGCTACAGAACAGAACATAGAGCTACAGAACAGAACACAGAGCTACAGAACAGAACACAGAGCTACATAACAGAACATAGAGCTAAATAACAGAACATAGAGCTACATAACAGAACATAGAGCTACTTAACAGAACACAAAGCTACATAACAAAACACAAAACTACATAACAGAACACAGAGCTACAGAACTGGACACAGAGCTACAGAACTGGACATAGAGCTACATAACAGAACATAGAGCTACATAAAAGAACACAGAGCTACATAACAGAACATAGAGCTACATAACAGAAAATAGAGCTACATAACAGAACACAGAGCTACATAACAGAACACAGAGCTACATAACAGAACATAGAGATACATAAGAGAACACAGAGCTACATAACAGAACACAGAGCTACATAACAGAACATAGAGCTACATAAGAGAACACAGAGCTACATAACAGAACATAGAGCTACATAACAGAACATAGAGCTACATAAGAGAACACAGAGCTACATAACAGAACATAGAGCTACATAAGAGAACACAGAGCTACATAACAGAACATAGAGCTACATAAGAGAACACAGCGCTACATAACAGAACATAGAGCTACATAACAGAACACAAAGCTACAGAACAGAACACAAAGCTACATAACAGAACACAGAGCTACAGAACAGAAAATAGAGCCACAGAACAACACAGAGCTACAAAACAGAACATAGAGCTACATAACAGAACACAGAGCTACAGAACTGGACAAAGAGCTACAAAACAAGACATAGAGCTACATAACAGAACACAAAGCTACAGAACTGGACACAGAGCTACAGAACAAATGTATATAAACGTTGAATAGTAATTAATATGAATGAATAAATATTAGTATAATTATTTTCAGCATTATTGATTTTATAATGTGCTTCATACGGTGGGTGTAATCAGGCCTACAATTGTCATTTCTTATTCTATTTGCTTGTATAATCAAATGCAATTTTGTTATCACTACTACTGTTCAATAAGTATTGAATCAATCAATAAGTATTAATAATAAACTAACTTTCTTTTCGGCTTCTCCCGTTAGGGGTCGCCACAGCGGATCCTCCGCACGTTTGATTTGGCACATGTTTTACGCTGGATGCCCTTCCTAACGCAACCCTCCCCAATTTATCCGGGCTTGGGACCGGCACTAAGAGTGGCTGGGGATGGTTCCCTGACCGGGAATCGAACCCGGGTCGCAGCGGTGGGAGCGCTGCATCTTAACCACTAGACCACCAGGGGACCCAATAAGTAGTAATAATTTTATTTCTCAAATATGTTATTTTTATATGAAGTATAGCAAACATTAAAACCTTTTCAAAAGCTTTAATGAGTTCATTTATACAGTCGCATAAAAAAATACAAAATACAAAATACAACAGCACCATTTGGCATATAGACTGAAATCACAGCAGACAGGTGTTAGTGACCGTTAGTGGGTGGAGAAAAAGAAATGGCACCCCACATCCTACATACTGTAGGTGCAGTTTCATGTTTTTTTGTTTTTTTTTACCATTTATTTTCCTGACTTTTATATTTCTAATGATAAGACAGATTTTATAAGACAGACAGACAGACAGACAGACAGACAGACAGACAGACAGACAGACAGACAGACAGACAGACAGATAGATAGATAGATAGATAGATAGATAGATAGATAGATAGATAGATAGATAGATAGATAGAACTTGTCATTGCATAGCAACGAAATGCAGTTTAGCATCATTATTGTTGTGTCTGTTAGCTATGTTCCAGTAGGTTTAATTTGATGTGATTATTTATAACTTCTACTATTATATACCATGCAAATCTCATAAACATGTCTTTTATTTACATAACAACCTAAAAAACATCTCATGTTTAATCTGAGAAAATGTACCATTTTAAGGAAAAAAAGTGATTTTGAATTTGCTGGTTTCAACACATGTCAAAAAAGTTGGGGCAGAGCAACAAAAGTCTGGAAAAAAACAATGGTGTTATTGAAATTGTACTTAACTGACAACAGGTCAGCAAGATGAGTGGGTATGAATAGTGTATCTTAGGGGGGCAGAGTCGCTCAGAAGTAATTTTGCACATTGTCCCAACTTTTTCTTTTTTTTCGAATTGGAGATGTAAATAAATAAATATCAGTTAAAACTAAACTTAAAAAATATATATATTTTTAACAACACTTATCTTTGACCAAATGTTTCTGATGATGATGATGATAATAATAATAATAATAATAATAATAATAATAATAATAATAATAATAATAATAATAATAATACCATAATTATAATAATTCGTTTTTATTGTCTAATGTTATGTCATTAATTAAATAAGATTTTTAAAGGTTTCTGTGGGTTACTTATTACTTATATTTGACAAATAAATACTAACAACTATTATTATTGTTGTTATTATTGTTATTATTATTGTAACTGTTGTAAATGCTTATATATTTTATATAGTTCCTAATTCTTCAATATTTTCTCTCTGTTTTAAAACTATAATCATATTTGAAGAAAATGTATACACACACACACACACACACACACACACACACACACACACACACACTGTATATATATATATATATATATATATATATATATATATATATATATATATATATATATATATATATATATATATATATATATATATATATATATATATATATATATATATATATGTATGATATTTGAAGAAAATGTATACACACACACAAACACACACACACACACACACACATTATATATATATATATATATATATATATATATATATATATATATATATATATATATAAAATGTGTGTGTGTGTGTGTGTGTATATACATTTTCTTCAAATATCATATATACATAAATATTTGACCAGATGAAATGTACTTATAGGTTTAACGCGCATGCGCAATTCTACCGCGTGCCTTTTGGTGGCGCAACTTGCGCTCTGGCGGGGGGGGGGCAAAACACGGAAGAGTTCATTCAAGAGTGTGTGTGTGTGTGAGAGAGAGAGAGAACACACACACACACACACATCCCGACTAGTAACCGAAATTCCCAGGTCCTCTACAGACAGGTCGGTTGTTACCTTCTTATTAATTTCTTCACCAGGAACATGTTCCAGTAAAGTTCCTCCAAATGCGCCTTGGCACTCTTTCCGCGTCTCCCGGTGGCCTGAAGCTGAAATGTTCGCGAACAGATCGTTTTCTAACCTGGTTTTGTTGTGTGTAACAATCTCCCAGCTTACACTCGCCGACAGAGCCGGTAAGTGAACTCCAGAAAGCTGAAACAAAACATCTATTTGTGTGGAAACATAATAACAATGTCCACCAACCTCCCAGGGCTTCCAAGCGTGCAGCACAAACCGGGACATTTCTCCATACTAACCTGTAGATTATCTTCTAATTATCCTAAAAAAAAAAAACTTTGTAAGTGATTTATGTAATTGTAAAATGTAAATATCTATATAATGAAAATGTTTCAGGTCAGAGGTTTGGTCTGTAGAACTCTTCTCATTAGTGGCATCCCAAATGACTCCCTGTTCTCTCCACCTCTGCCCTTTTCTCTGTAGATACACTCGTTGGTTCTATAAGTTGAAAGCTCCCTATTTAGTGCACTAGAGGGGATTTAGGGTTGAGCTCTTTCTCATTTAAGTTCTATAGCTAAATTTTTTATAGACATAAAAATGACAATTTGTTTGTTTTGGAGAAAAAGAAATGGTGAAGTGGTTGAATAAATGTGGCAGAAAGAAAAAGTTTGCTTTGTGTAGTGTGTGTGAGAGGTGAAGGTCTGATGAGATGGAGATATGGGGGAAAATGCTAAAGCCTGGACTATTGGGGGGGGGGAGAAAATATATATAATTATTTTTATTTTTTTCATAATTTTGGCCATGTATTTTACTATTAGTTTATTATTTACTATGTAGATAATTGCACTTGGTTTGCACAAAAAAAAAAAAAAAAAGCTTTCAGGTTCAAGTTTATTCCAGATTTCTTTTAATGAGTCAGTGTGCCAAAATTTTTGCATCGCTGGTTGTGGTGTGACTCGACTTAATGTTTTTGAACCTGCCACATTGTTTCTCCTTCCTTTTCTGAATATCTTTCATCTGACATGAAAACTCACCACACTACATACATATACATTGCTTTCTGTTCCATATTTAGTCCCTATATATATATATATATATATATATATATATATATATATATATATATATATATATATATATATATATATATAGAGAGAGAGAGAGAGTGTGTGTGTGTGTGTGTGTGTGTGTGTGTGTGTTATAATATCCTCCACTCTTCTAGGAAGATGTTTCATTAGATTTTGTGGAGATCCATGGTGTATTTCTTGAGCGTTCCTGATAGGATCAGGTGTACGCTTTTGTGCGTTCACTGTTCCTCCATGCGGTCTGACTGATAAACATGTTTTGATTTCAAGTATCCAACAAAACACACCTATCTGTTACACAGGAAGTGCTGTGAAGGTGCCTGGAGATGATGGTCTCCTAACCAAAGCAGATCAGACAGTTGAATGAGCGTGGATTTCTGATCATGCTTCGTAGGAACGTTTTTATGATTTTGAGTTGATCGATTATTTGCTTGCGTGCATGTATCAGTATTTCGCAATTGAACTTATTGAAATAAGGCTGTTATATTGCTTGTGTGGATTTGTATTGTTTTATGCTCCTACAGAACCTAATTGATATTTACGGTACCCATTATGCAGATCTATCAGTCGTTGGTAACGCATGTGTACTGAACTGTAGTTTTTTCACGAAAAGCTCATGATTTACTGCTCGAGTCAATAAAAATCCATCCCACTTTAGCTATTTAGCCGATTTTTCCGTTCTGATTAGTGATTAATAGAAGAGAGCTCATCAATAGTGCCCATCTGTGGGTCGATACATTGTGCACTTCCATACCTTCTGATTTACAAGCTTAACTTATCTAATCTTTATCTCCTGAATGAATCGATCCAGATTTCACTATTTTGCACTTTCTTGCTCTTTCTCGATCCGCAGTTGTGTTTTATGTTTGTTTTTTTCTCTGATGGACCTCCAGACGGGATTCAGGTGTGGACCTGGAAACAGTATTGCAGTTTTAGCCTGAAATCAAAAGCAGGATATCAGTGACCGACAGTGACCATTGTATCTCAGGTGCTCAGTCTCCCTCCGTTCCTGTTCTGGATTATTTGTTGTGGTCCACACCACGCTGGTTGTTTTTATTTTTTTAGTTAATGACATCAACGCTCGCTCACCTGCCCCCAGGTGTGTCTTTCCTGTTTACTCTTTTCCATCAGGCTTTCTCTCTCTCTCCCCGAGACGGGCTCATGTGCACGTCTGGCTTTGCTTTATTCCACACCACAAAGGCCACTGTGTGTCCACTAGGATTGACGTAACGCAGCGTAGGTAATGTGCCGGTAGTTTTACGCCCTGCTTAACATAAACCTCAAAGCAGCTTTGTGTTTTGGGCTTTGAGGAGCGCTAGTTTTGGAAAGCTTTTTCACCAGAGCATGAGAATGGTGTAGGAACATCTTGAAGTGTCATGTCAGACTTTAGGGTTGTCCAAATAAATGCTTGTTTTTTTCCCTTATGCACTATCAGTACAGTAATATTGTGGAAATTTGGCTTTTGGTAGATGGAGGTTTTGGTCACATTCGTGTATTTAGCGCATAAAAAGTCATGTACTGAAGCACCTTTGCCTCAACACAATACCAATGCACAGCACGTGTAGGTTGCGATGCGAAATGAAGATGAATCGGACGAATGTTTGTACACAAAGCGTTAGTCACCCCTCTACACTCCTTCTCAAACATGCGAGTTAAACATACTCGAGGCACCAGTGCTCAGCCTTCCTGTCCTTTTCTCCTCTTCCTAATTCTGTCGCCCAACATCTGGATCGAGTCCTCTTCAATTGGAAACACTGTACATCTCAGGATGGTTCCATATCAACAGCTTAAATGTCCATGAAGTTATTGAGCAACTCAAGAACTGTGCGAATGTAATTGGCCTGTAATAAAAATTCGTCTCCAGTGGTTCAGGAACACAGGTTGCATGAACTGCTCTGTATCTAAGCATCTATCACTGAACAGCACACCTCAACAAAGATACAACTGTAATGAATAGACATTTGGTGATGAGGATGGGGTTCCTCTTTTGAGGCTGGTTTCTCTTAAGGTTTCATCCTCATGAATTCTCAGGGAGTTTTTCCCTGCCATAGACACCACTGGCTCGCTCATAAGGGATCAACTTCCAATTACAGTATCTCACAAAAAGCTGCATTTCGGCAACCAAATTAGTATCTTCTCAAGGGACAATACTATAGAAATAAAACTTGAATATATATTACTCAATGTGCAGCTCGTAAAGCAGAACAGATTTACTGCCCTCTGAAAATAACTCGCAATACAGCCTGGCAAAAACAATGAGTACACCCCCAGTGAACATGTCAAAACTGTATCCAAAGTGAGCACCATGGGATTCACTACAGCTTCACAAGTTGTTGCTTGGATCCTCTTCCACTAGTCCATGACATGACATCATGGAGCTGTCGTATGTTCGAGACAATGGCGCAAGTATCTTTTCTATAGTATTGTCCTATAAGATGTACTATAATTTCTGCTGAAATGTGCGGGGTGTACTCACTTTTGTGAGGTACTGTATAAGGAACAAACGTATAGGCTCTTTTATAAGCACTCTGTAAAGCTGCTTTGAAACAGAGAACGTCCTCACTGATGGTGCTTGGTGCTTACCATTAGTTATAAATGTAAAATTCAGTACTAGGGGTTGATGGATGGCATCTGACGAGCATTTAACAAATAGAAGAGCCGAGTTCAATGTATTGACGCTCAGTACTGAGCATGTCGGGGATTTTTTTTATATCGATATTGGTTTTGAAGAGTCTTTAACAATGGAACTTGTCCCTAAGCAGCTTTGCGGAAATAAATTGTTAACGAATATACATTTGAATCATAAGTCATATGTCATGAGTGGCGCAGTGGCAAGGAAACACTCCTTGAGATGGTATGAGGAAGAAACCATGGAAGGAACCAGACTCTCAAAGGAGCCCATCTTCATCCATTTGTTCTGTTTCCATCATTGTTGAGGTGATCATCTGTTCTCTGATTAAGACTAGAATGCAAACCTGTTCAAGGCAGCTGTAGCCTTGAGCCCTTTAAATAAACCGTTATATATGAATTAATATGGACTGTTTATATAATTTACAGTCCAAATCCATCTTCATGGTTCTTGAACTTAACCCTCCACAGTAACCTCATGTATCTTCAGGCTGTTCATGTTGAACAAGGGCATCAAGATAAATCATCCAAATCCAGAAAGAATTTTGTCCTTATTCAGGAATGACTTTGAGGGCAGAGAATTACCCTCCCTGAAAATTGGACTGAAACCCTGCCACAGAATCTTCCACCGTGGGAAACAGTGCTGAACGTGCACGTGAAACACACTCGGTCCCACCTCCTACACTGATCCCGAAGACCTGCTGCTACCAGCAGCTGACCATCATGAGCAGCCTGCGAATACTCTGGAGGAGTCGCATTCCTCTCCTCACCGCCGAGCTCAGACTCACACGTATGTCTGGAGTGTATGCTTTTTGTTGCGACTTGTCTCGCTCACACAACATGCACACTTTTTGAAGTTCTGCCTCGGATGCTGCTTCGACATGCAGCTTGTCTATTCAATTATCCAGGATCTCGTGTTGTGTTCAGTCGTCTCTGTCCTGGGTCATGCAACTATTCGCTCCTCATGTCACTAGCATTGGCTTTTCATAGGGAACCTCGTCTCTAATCTCCACATTTAAGGATTTCGGCTACGTCTAGGCTAATCCGGATAAATTTTACAAAGCCGTTTAATCTAAAAATCGCAACTAAAATTAATGTACTTTTTTGTTAGCGGGAAAAGGTTGTGTTTGAAATGCTGAAAACAACCGTTACTTGAGTGTACAGTATGGAAATTCATCAGAGTCATAGTGCAGTGTCAGCCATGCTACAGCACCCACTGGAGCGGAGAAGGTCAAGGGCCTTGCTTAAGGGCCCAGTAGTGGAAGCTTGGCAATGCTGGGGTTTCAACCCTTGACCTTATTATCAGCAACTCTGAGCTTAAACATTTGGAATGCTGAACTGTACAGGATACTGAGCTGTACGGAATGCTGAACTCGAATTGTTGCTGAAGTGTACAGAATGCTGAACCATACAGGGTTTTGAAGTGTAGAGAATGCCAAACTCGATTTGTTACTGAAGTGCATGGAATGCTGAAATGTATGGAATGCAGAACCCTGTCACTGTAGATTACTGAATGCTGATGTAAAGGTAAAGGTGCTTCGTATTTGTCACATGTACATTACAGCACATTGAAATTCTTTCTTCACATATGCCAGTTATGTTAGAAAGCTGGGGGCAGAGCGCAGGGTCAGCCATGATAAAGCGCCCCTGGAGCAGAGAGGGTTAAGGGCTAGAGGTCGACCGATTAATCGGGCCGATAATCGGCTGATTGTGCTGCAAATTAGGCCGATTTTTAGGCAGACTCGTCTGAGACAACGAGATCAGAGAAAACGCTGCGAAAAGAAACTTAAGTCGGCTTGAGAACACTGATTGGAAAGACGTGGTGTTCAATAAATGTTTAATTAAGGCAATTTTCTGTATCATTTCTTATTAATTAGGAATTAGATTTTATGACACGAAGGGGGAAGAAATTTGCCATCGGCTGCAATGGTTTCTAAGTATCCCGGGGTGGGGGTCTTGGGGGGGAACATATTGGTCAACATCTGTTAAAGGCCTTGCTCAGCCCAAAAGTGGCAACTTGACAATCCTGGGGCTTGAACCCATGACCCTCTGATCAGTAATCTGGAGCCTTAACCACTGAGGTACTACTTGTTCCTAATGAAGTGTTCCACTTGAACCGAATGCCGAACTTTATCGCTGAAGTGTTTGGAATGCTGAAATGTTAATATTTTACTATTTACATGGGGGTACCGAAGGGTACAAGATGCAGAAACTAAATTGTTACAGAAGTATCTAGAATGCTGTAACACTGAAACATATGGGATGTAATCCATACACACACAAAAAAAAAGTGTACAGATTGCAGAGGCGTCCTGGATACCAAGGAGTACCAGTGCCCCCAGGTATACCAGTTCATAAAAATGTAATCATCATAATATAAAATAATAAATCATTTGGAATGTTTGGTAGATTCAGGCTGGGTTATAATCATATCGTTTTATGCGATTGGCCACTACTGCCTGAGGTACTTTACTAACTTATAAAATTTATCACTACCCTCCAACCAATCAGATTGTAGAATTTAACATTTATTTCGACATATGTCTGGGTATTGGGCGCATCTGTGAATGGATACATACAGTATTTTGCTGTTTTCCCCCTCAGAAGATGGTTGCGGCCAGTCAGACCTGGGTCCACAGAGTGGTCTCCTGTCCTCGAAGAACTACCCGAACGAGTACCCCAACAACTCGCTGTGCGAGTGGAAGATCCGCGTCCACGACAGCCTCAGGATTGTTCTGAAGTTTAAAGATGTCTCTGTCGAGGGCGTGGACTGCGAGACAGACTATTTGAAGGTCTTCAAAGAGAGCCATGGGACGACTTTTGGTAAGATGATGATAAGTCAAATGTTTTTATTTAACCACTGATGTGGTGATGAAGTGGCTCTGAAATTCTGTGAGGCTTTCTAACAAATCTGAGAATCCTTCAGAGAAACTTTTTATAGGAATATATATATATATATATATAAAAATATATAATATACTAGCGCAAAGTACCCGTGCTTCGCTACAGAAGGCAGAACGCTAAGCAATATGGCAATTAGCAGTAAGCACTGAGCAGGACTGGATGATCAGAGATCAGAATACCGATACAGGGCAAACTACTTTAAAAATAATTTTTATCGTGCATCTAACATCTAATAAGAAACAATGTACTAAGTTTCATTAGGATCCATAATGTTATTTCGAAGAATTTACAATGCGTGAGAAATCGCGTTTTTCGCGAGTTAGCCGCGATCCAGGGCGAATTTTTCGAAGGTATGTTCCAAATTTCATTGCAATCCGTTCAGTGGTTTTTGAGATTTCATGATGAGTGAGTCAGTCAGTGGTATTTGAGCTTTATATATATATATATATATATATATATATATATATATATATTACACACACACACACACATCTGGTCTGGAAACAATAGGCATGTGCTTAAACCTGTTCAAATCACCAGATTAACCTGTAGAAGATGATGATCGGAAAGGTTGGAGGTTTACATCCCACCACCACCAAATCACTAAATCAGGGCTGAAAGAAATCTCTCAGATTTCCACTTTCCAATTAGCAGATTCATTTCCCAATTCCCCAAATGACCAAATGCATCCAAACTGCGACAGGTTTCCTTACCCACACCAGTTGCTACTGTTCTATGATGCTGCCCATCAGCTATCATCAGCTGTGTAA
This sequence comes from Silurus aristotelis, assembly GCF_946808225.1. Taxonomy (NCBI): domain Eukaryota; kingdom Metazoa; phylum Chordata; class Actinopteri; order Siluriformes; family Siluridae; genus Silurus; species Silurus aristotelis. The sequence goes on along the minus strand of NC_139588.1, from coordinate 21,296,016 downwards.
CTTGTTTTGCTGGTTACCCAAACAAAAGAACAAGAAACAACTATTCTGTAAATGTTTATATTATTTACAGTCCAAATCCATCTTCATGGTTCTTGAGCTTAACTCTCCACAGTAACCTCATGGATCTTTAGGCTGTTCATGTTGAACTAGGGCATCAAGATAAATCATCCAAATCCAGAAAGAATTTTGTCCTTATTCAGGAAGCACTATACCCTGTAACTCCACCAGCACTTCCTCATAGGAACAAATTGTGTTATTTGTATTTTTTTGTACTTTAGAAATATGTACACGAGCCTAAAAGACTTCCTGAGGTAAATATTGTTCTGATGTCACGTTAATGAGTTCAGCACATGCTAAGACATTGTGCTTCTATTTTAAGCATCAGATGGGGATTCCACCTGGTGAAAATAATGTGAAATCAGATGGCAGCAGTACACAGTTCCAAGTCCAATTGTGGGAAACCTTTTTGAATGGATGACTGAGTGTATTTTGGAGCCTTGGCAACCATATGCCATGGATATTACACGACTAAACACAAAACAGACAGCTTGTCATTTAAACAACACCGTATCCATGGTGAAGCATGGTGGTGGTAGTATCATGCTATGGGGCTGATTTGCTTTAGCTGGTACTTTAGTCACGATTGAGGGAATCGGAGTTAGCTCCAAATACCGATTTTTCTCTGACCAATTAGTGATCTGATTTCAATCATGTGTCAGTATGTGTTTTTTGATACTCTGACAAGTAAAAATGGTCACATGGCGATTACAGGATGTAGAATCCTAGACGATCGTGTGTTCCATGATGCAAGGCCTCATCGTCTGATAGAAAAGTGTTCCAGTTCTCTACATCTCAATCTCTATATCTCTATCAATAGAAGGTAATGTTAAAATAAAGACATAGCACAGATTCATGAGAGATGTGACATTTCTCTAAGTCCTGTGTGTCAGAGGATATTGGAAAATTTCGTATGAACAACTACGTAATCATCCCGAGATCATGTTATTCCTTGAGTGTGTTATTTGGACCATGGTTTCACAAGAGTGCACGAGGAAGTGATTCACATGAGCAATAGTTTCTTGTGGGATGATCTGTTTGAAACCAGAATGAGGGAATTTTACTGTCTGGGTGTCTGATACTTACAGGGGATTTGTAATGAAATAAACTAGACAGTTTACAAATATGGCAGGAAATCAAGTGAAATAATTTGGAGCAATGTATGTACTAGCTAGAACACAAAGCGCTATAGAAATTAATTAAAATAGAATTTATGTAAGCAAATTTATTTTTATATTTCTTAAGCATTATAACAAATTAAAAAATAATTTTGCCATATATAAATATGGTGTGTGTGTGTGTGTGTGTGTGTGTGTGTGTGTGTGTGTGTGTGTGTGTGTGTGTGTGTGTGTGTGTGTGTGTGTGTGTGCGCATATGTTGGGAGAATTGTCATAAACACACACCATAGATAATACAGTGCCATATCGAAAAAATCATTTTCCCCAAATGATCCTCACAACCTGGTAGCAACTTTTCGAGACCCGGTGTATGGAGACCTCTGAATAAGTGATCTTAATAATTAGCTAAAATAATTGCTAAAAAGTAACTTTTTTATGGTTTATTGTAGTAATATTTATATACTCCAAATGAAGTTGCAAAAAACATAATTTGAATAATCTAAATATGAATTCTTTTGAATAATTGCATATTATTTATAAATAATTAATGCTTTCTTGATATGGACATTTATGTAGAGTGTATTACATGAAGAAATAATCTAAAATATAAATAAAATAATTAATTGCAAAAGATTTGATGTATTGTTTATAAAGAAATGTTTTTTTGTATAATTTTTCATTTTAAATATTGATACATTATTATCTAGACCTTTTACCAAAAAGTCCAGTGGTCAGTAAACCTAAAGAATTCCGAAAAACGCACACTAGATTCAGCCCCTGTGCTCTTGATCTCAGACAGAATTGAGGAATAACAATGAAACTCGTCAGAGCTCACTGCCATGTCACTGTATACATCAGATCTTCATCACAGAACGTCCGGCTCTTTATAGCTCTATTGTCTCGCCCACCCTCCCGTTCTTCAGTCAACCTCCTGCTTCTGACAAAAGACGACTCATTATTTCATGGCCGGTCTGAAAGGTAAGGAGGAAGAGAGGGTTTCAGGTGACTGCGTGCACCACGCCGGGGCTTTATGAAGCCGAAAATGGAGACGCAACCAAAATAAAGCGCCCATGTAGGAGAGTCAGTGATACACCGGCTCTTCTCACAGGTCAATCTCGAGAGCTTTAGCTTTAGGACCAACAAAAAGAAATTGTGCCAGATTCTGTACAACTGTCAATCCAGCAGAACACTTTCCCAGATAACAGACAAAGCTGTGTATGTCTTCAATTGGGGGTTCATTAGAGCAACTTTTCTGTACACGATTTTAATATCGTACTTCAATGTGCTTTCCTTTTTAGGTTTCCTATGACCCAAATTACAGCTAATAACTCATTATGTATGTTGGAAAGTATTGGCAACTTGGAAGCTCAGCCAGATTTTGCGGTTTTTTTATTATTATAATGATGTCACATACTGGGGGGTGGGGGCGGGGCTATATGTATGTCTAGCCACACCCCTTTCTGTCCTCTTCTCTAAACCATGGCTGACCTCATCATCAGTCTGCACTGGTTTGGAAGGGTTGGAGTGTTAGTAGTACAAAAGTTAGGGATGGGCACTAAGAACTGTGTTTTTTTTTTTTTATTATTTAACCCAGTACATAATTGGGTCAATACCGGACTACCGATAAGCTTCAGAACAAATAATACTTGTGTAGTTTTATCTCTGTATACAGCTCGTTCACCATAGTGGTGCGATGGCCCCTGGAAAAAAATTGTAAAGTGTCATAGGGCTGTCGTAAAATTTAGAGTGAAAGGCTTATTCACTACAGTGCAGTCAAACTGGTTCAGAGTCGAGTAGGCAATAGATACTTTTGCCTAATTGCTACAGATGCCAGAGTTCTCCATTACATTCTGTTGTACTTCTATGCACATGCTGTTCAAATATGTTGTGCTGTGGTACGCTAAGGAAATATTCTCCATCTCTCTTATTTAAAAATGTGCTAAATGTGCTTAATGTGCCTTTTTTTCTGTTTGCTTAGAGGGATTTGTAAACTGCGATACTAAAGTACAGCAGTAAAAAAATGCACCAAATTACGGTACTAGTATTGATAACCGTATCTATAAGTAACGATAATCGGTATTGATAAAATGTATACGATGCCCGTCCCTACACAGTCTCACAAACCTGGTGACAGGAATAAAATACTTATTTATCCACAGTGACATGAAGTGCGATGGACACTGAGGATGGTCCTGTATCTGTTGTGTGTTAGTGTATTGGCAGTATTGCAGTGTACCGAAGCCTCACCCCACGGCGGCCAGCCAGCCGCTTTACACAGACGCCAACGAGCTCACGGTCAGCTACCGCACCAGCCGACACTCCTCGGGCAGGGGATTCCAGCTTTCCTACACCACCATCAACCGCACAGGTGGGCCACACATCTTTTACCCTCTCGTACACTTCACACACACTATGCAGTGTTGAGTCCTTTTCTCCTTGCTGAGGTTCTTTAGACACAGCAATCACATTCGCGACCACAGCGGCTAGAGTGTGAGCAAAGCTTGCTTCTGACTCCAGTGTGGTTCATTTGCAGTGAGAAAGTGATTCGATTCTGAAACAAATCAGCTGCAAAAAGTGAATCCAACTGCAATTATTTCTTTTTTTAACCGAGAAAACCAAAATACAATTAAACGAGTCTCCTTTCACTGGAGCCACAGCTGCACTGCCCGCATACATCATCCCCAGCAGAAGTATCGATAATAACCTCATAAAATGACCATGGGTTTCCCCCGCATTTTTGTGCATTTTCTTTTTGCGCACTGCAGTTTTCCTGGGGGTTCGTAATGAAGGCAATTTTACGTTTTTGTGCAAATTCGAACAGTATAAAAGATTAACAACTGTTTTGAAATGTTTTGTCCCTGTAAGTGTATCAATCAAATCAAATAAAAAAAATCAATCAAATTCTTCTCCCCTGTCAGTCGTTGCGAAATTAAAAAAAATAAAAAATAAAACAGCTATACGAATATATTTGAGTTTGTACAGTTGCGGTTTATCCACAGATGCGGTTTGCGAGCTCTGACTAGTGCGCCCTCCGACCGTCGTTTAATTGCGACGTCATTGGATGCCTGCTAGATGGCCCTTTTGCCGCCAACTTTAAAATCTGATTGGTTAAAGCAACAGCTTCAAGCAGCATGTACTTTATGCAAATGTAACTAATTAAATTTTTTTTACATTTATAATTATAAAAGCAGCGCTTTTGTGAGAAAAAGCTACGTAACGAGGAGAATGGGCTATTGGGAATGGTTTTGATGCATTTTTATGGACAAATATATTATCATCACAATATATATGTACCGTATTTTTCGGACTATAAGCCGCAACTTTTCCCCCACGTTTTGAACCCCGCGGCTTAAGCAACGAAGCGGCTAATTTATGGATTTTTCCTGGGTTTTTCCCGGGTTTCACAAACTTCAAGCCAAAAAACTGAACCCCATAACATTAGACCAATTAAATTTCTGAACGGAAACGAAAAAACACACCTCACCTGTGTTCTGAGCTGCACGGCATCGGGAGAAAAAAAACTTTTTTATTTTTTTAAAAGCACGACGATGCCAAAAGAAAAACTCCCGAGAAAAATTGTTGTGAAAGAAAGGAGGAAAACGGTGAACAATGACTTTCTTTTCGGCTACTGTTCAGATACAAGCCGTTGTAACGCGTTGAGTCTGGGTGAAGGGAGAGTTTGCTAACTCCAGTTGCAACAGAAATCATATAAGCACAGACAGGTTTCCAAAACTCGTGCTTTTTTTATTTTTCTTGGCAACAGCGTTACGGGTTAGGCAAACAAACTTAGAAATGAGCATCAAAAAATAATAAGGACATATTCCTCGGTCTTGCACACATGCAGTAATAGCGGAAAAATGCGGCAGCAGGCTATTCCCAAAATGCTGCCACAACATGGCGGAGCCACAACATATTTCACCCGTTACACCGTGTTACAGACACTTCTTTCATTAAAGCCTGTGTAAAGTACATTAGTTTCAGTGTAGACGGCTTATAGACAGGTGCGGCTTATTTATGTTCAAAATAAAAAATCTTTGTCAAATTCAGTGGGTGCGGCTTAAATATGGGTGCGCTTCATAGTCCGGAAATTACGGTAATTATGGACAATATATAAAATGTAAGTCAGTGATTCTGAGGCCTTGTTGACCCCGACATCCCACTACTGTTTGAAAGTGAATTTTTTTTACTTTTAGTTCATTTATGCACAGTGGGAAATAAAGCTAAACCGAATTCAGCACGTAGAAATTTTTTTTGGTTTGTTTTGTTTCATATTTGATTGGATCTTAAAGCAGGTTACACTGGTTAAGTCAGAATAAGCCTTGGCATGTCCTCACAGTGCTTTCACTCAAGCATGCCCTGACATAACACTGTTCTCACCTTAACCTGACAGATCCACTCCCATGCTTTACCTATCTGTGTGTGTGTGTGTGTTTAACCTAGATGTGGTAAAATAAGCAGGCTGTTCATCCTGTTGATGACTGTGTGTGTGTGTGTGTGTGTGTGTGTGTGTGTGTGTGTGTGTGTGTGTGTGTGTGTGTGCCTCCTGCTGTTTGTTGAGATAGCCCCAGTTTTCTGCTGAGGAAAGACATTTTAGCGCTTGCCTTATTGTCCCTCATTGTGTTTGTGTCCCTCCTGTGCTTTTCCTCCTCAGAGCTGCTGACGTGCGCAGACAAAGGCAGCCATTTCTCCCTCATACAATACAGGTAACTGGTTTTACTGTACATCTGTGAACCAGATTTCACATCCCAAGATTTCGGGATTACCGCTAACCTTAATGACTTTTGGGCTATTCTCTTTCTATGTCCCTCTCTTTTTTTTTTTTCCTCCCCTCTGTCTTTCCCCATCTATCTCAGTTTTTCATACTCCACATTAACTCCATTGCTCTTGTTGATTCCCTGTCACCTTGTGTGTGTGTGTGTGTGTGTGTGTGTGTGTGTGTGTGTGTGTGTACATATGTGCTATAAATAGCCGGAGTGCACACATATACTTTATTGTTGTCTCCTGTTGTAGGAAGTTCTGCCCGGCCGGATGTGGAGCAGCAGCGGGTGACGTGGCCGGAGACGTTTCTCAGGGCTACAGACACGTGAGTGCAGCTTGTATTGTTCTGCATTTCATCAGAGAGGAGGTGAGCAGCCTGACGGGATGTCCCCAGGGATAATCCCCCCCACTGGGATCACTGAGATCGGGGGGCTGGGGGTATTTATGAGCAGGCAAAACAGGTTGGTGTTGGAGATGAGCGGCAGGATAGAGGCTCCTCTGAGCAGGAGGTCTGGGATGCTTTCGCTAAGAGAATAGAAGCTGGGGGAAGGAAAGCTCTGGGCTGCTCTCATTGTGTTTCATTGTGTGTGACAGCTCAGTGCGAAGTATCTGAAAGAGCAGGGAGGTGTGTGTGTGTGTGTGTGTGTGTGTGTGTGTGTGTGTGTGTGTGTGTGTGTGTGTGTGTGTGTGTGTGTGTGTGTGTGTGTGTGTGTGTGTGTGTGTGTGTGTGTGTGTGTGTGTGTGTGTTCACATGCGGTAAATTAATTGTCCAGCCATCATTGTTCTCAAAGTTACCTCAGAAATTCAGAGGCTGAACCATGAGCACCAAGCAAGAATAAATGGACGATTTGTCACTTCATTGTTTCATGAAATTAAGTTTTTAACAATGGACATTATTCAAAACAGCTTTACTGAGACCGAGGTTATAAAGTTGTATAAAAGAGTGTATAAGTTTGTTCCCTGTTATTTGTAAGTTGATACCAATTGAGTAAACCAGTAGTGACAGTGGAAGGTAAAAACTCCCTGAAATGGCATGAGGCAGAACCTTGAGAGGAACCAGACTTAAACGTGAAACCCATCCTCATCACCAAATGTTTATTCATCACAGTTTCATTATTGTTGAGGCGAAACTGTTTATGCAACCTGCGGTCCTGGGCCATTGTAGTAGACAGTTGATATTAAAAGTTATTACAGAGCTACAGATTTTTACCCACGTGAGATCATCCCCAAGATGCCATCATGATGATACAGCTTCAAACGAGGTCTTGATTATGTACTCAACTTGATCCAGAAGTGGCAAGTTGGAATCTATATATATTTGGATGCCAGGATGAAACTTAGCCAGCTAATACAGTATTTAGTGATACGAGCAATACATTTTACATTCTGATGTAAAATGATGTGGTCCGATGTGGTCAGTGTTCTTGCTTTATTTGCTCTTGATGAGATTTATGGCTTGGAATTAGAATTTTGGCTCAGAAGGTCACAAATCCCAGCACCACTAAGCTACCACTATTGGGCCTTTGAGCAAAGCTCTTAATGATCAACTGCTCAGTTGTAAGTCGCTCTGGAAAAGTGCGTTTGGCAAATGCTATAAATTAGTGGTCGACCCGATTTAATTGGCACCGATAGTTGCAAAATATCCATACTGATAGTTTTTCCAGCTACCGGTCGCTGTAATTATGAGAGTGGCCACTAGAGGCGAATCACTGATGCCACGTGCTGTTTGTTTTTACACGTGAGACTGTGCGCTGCATGGAGAGCTCTATATTATGTTTATAACTGATATGATATCATTTATTATGTCTATAATTGAATCTATTAACATAATGAATATATTGATATTTGTTTTATTTAGCACATTTTCATGATTCAGTTTTATGTTTGTTATAAAGTTCAGTAATATTTTACATGGATAAATGTTTTGTACACTTTTCTGGCTGGAAGATGGTTGTAGTCAAATAGTTGCTTTATCCCCTCAGATTTGCGTGATTTTTTTTTTACCGTTTTTGAACACGGTGTATCTTTCGAGCAAGATGGGGAATAAGAATGGTTTGAATATTATACTTTATTGGAGGACAGTAGGGTAAAATTTCTGCCTTGGCCTTGTTTCTTGGCTTTTTAACTTTTTTGTTCTTGGATTTATTTAGTAACCTTTTAGTAAATATTAGAATTACTAGGTACAGATGTTGACTCTTTTCACACTCGCAGGCTGATTATCTCACAATGGCTTTTGTGTTTAAAAAGAAAATGATATACAGGCGGAGCTCACAGCCGTTAAGTTCCACACACAAGTCTTGAATGTGGCTACTGCATACATAACAAACACAAACAGAACCCGTCAGCATTTTAGATCAGGGTGCTCGGTCTAATCCCAGCCAGAGTGCTAAGTTTGTCTAAATGCCTTCATTCATTGTCTAAACGAAACTGGTGCGCAGTGGAAGAGCTTGTCTTTGTATAAACACAACGGATCAAAGTCCTGCTGGTCACACTGTGTTAATGAGCTGCTCTGGGCGAGGGACTGATACGAACGTTTGTGACTCGCACGGGATTTGATTCGGCAGACCGCAGGAACGATTGTATCAACATGTGCATCAGAAATTCACCTTAACATTAATTATTGATGTAGTTACAATCTTCTACTTTTAAATCTGGAATTGTTCAACTCTACAAAAGAGGATAAATTGAATGTTGGGGTTACATCGACCTTTGCTGTGTTTTCCAATAAAGTCCACTATATGGACTATGTGGACGCCTGACCATGAGCATGGCATGTGCTCCTTTTAGAACATCCCATTCCATATCTAGTCCTCATTTGCACTTATAATAACCTCCACTTTTCCAGGAAGATGTTCCGCTAGATTTTGGAGTGTGCTTGTGGAGATTTGTGCTCAGAGCCAGATATTGATTTAGCTGAGGTGAGGAGGCCTGGAGTTACGTTCCAATTCATCCCAAAGGTGTTCAATACGGTTCGAAGCTCTATAACAGGAGATCTTTCACTCCAAACCATGAAAAGCATATGTTTATGGAGCTGGCTGAAGCACATGTTTATCATCATGTTGGTTTGAGTGTCGTAGTTCAAGTGAAAATGTATTTAAAGCAACCGGAAAGTTTTGCAGGAAGTTTCTATACTATGAGGAACAGGTTCTCACCTGAGGGGTTGAATTAGAGTACGATTCACTCGGGAGCATTACAGATGAGCCGCGTTTCAACTGCTGTGGATTTGGTTGTTGTGCCCTGGATGATGATGTAAGAACATCTCGAGCAGCCGCTTCTGCTGATCAGACACTATGTGTGCTCTATTACGAAATCATGCTAATAAAGAGTGGGATGTAGAGCGAAGGAGAGACAGTATAACTCACAAAGCGCACACACTGAAAGAGACAGGTGGAGCTGCAGATTCAGAATCAGGCCCCTAAAGCCGGATTAAAAGCTCCAAATTGGTGGTGTTGCACGTGATGAAAGTCAGCAGAATGTTTAATGATAACCTGTGTGTGTGTTTGTATATGCATATACTCTATATGCAAGTGCTTGTACATAGTGTAGGTGTGTATTTGGCTATGTGGACATGCCTGTGTGTTTGGGTTTACCTGTGAGGATGGGTGTGTGTATAGTGGTTGTTTAGTGTGTGTGTGTGTGTATAGTGCGTTTATAGTGTGTGTGTGTGTGTGTGTGTGTGAGAGAGTGAATGTGCTTTCCTCTGCAAGTGTAAATATATAGGTGCATATGTGTGACTGACCCTAAGTGTGTACCTATGTGCTTGTTTGTGTGTCTGTGTGTTTATGCATACTGTATATGCATGCATAGGTGTGTGTGTGTGTGACTGTGATTTTATATGCCAATGGTTTTTGCATACTTGTGAGGTGTGTGTGACTGTGTATGTATGTGTTTATGCAAATATACATGCATACGTGTGTGTGGCTGTGTGTTTACATTGTCTGTCTGGTTTTGCTTACATGTGCGTGTGTGTGTGTGTGTGTGTGTGTGTGTGTGTGTGTGTGTGTGTGTGTGTGTTTACTGTACATGTGTAGGGGTGTGTGTGTGTGTGTGTATATGTATATATGTTTGTATGTTGGTATGTATATGACAGTGTGTACGCCTATGCACATATGCATTCATGTGGACATCTATGATGTGTGTGTTGAGTGTATGCTGTCGGAGCAAGAGATTTGTTTGGGTAGGGACTTTATATGTACGTGGATTCATGCATATTCTTTATGGTTGTTTATTTCAGACATCAGTTCTGTGTAAAGCTGCGGTCCACGCCGGAATCTTCCCGGACCAGTTTGGTGGAGCGATCGCAGTAGAGGAGCATCGCGGACTTCGCTACTACGAGTCGGTCCGAGCCAACGGCATCCAGTCCAAAACGTGAGTTTTGTTTGGGGAGCACAGCGCAACAGATTTTGTCAGCAGACCATCCTTTCATTTTGCGAATCTGGAGCAAGCAGCTTGTTTTCCGGAGCGCTGGCAATCTAAACAGGGCAGAAGTGCTGGCTGGGAAACTGCTGAACAGATCCTGATGGCTTCTGCCTCATCTGACGTGTCTTGTTTGGTGCAAAAACATGACCACCTATTGATTTGCCCTAGGGGTTCGTTAAGCACCAGCTCTTTCAGAAATCTCCCCATCGGCATCAACCTTGGTTTTCTTCCAAATGTATTACTTAAAGGGAATGGCAGAGTGGGAAAATGCTCAATCCGGCTTCTTTTTTTAATCCCACAATAATTACGTGGATTAGGACAGCGTTGTCCTTTAGAGCAAGACATCTGAGCAGCAACGCTTTTTGTTATCTTCTCTTATTCCACATTTCTTAAAGCAAGTAGTCTTCAACGTGGATGCGTTCCAGTGACCACAACTTAACCTGAAAATACAGTCAAGATATGGTCTAGCCTACCGAGAATCTCAAAGAATGGTGATCAGTATGGGGTATACAGGTAGTCAGGGTTGTTTCTAGCCTTTCTGGCACCCTAGAGGGGATTCCTGTTGTTACCCCCCAATGGTTCTGCTGTCCCACCACAATTCTCTGCCCCCACACCATACAAATGATTTGCAACCTTCTATAAAAAAAGGTTAGACATTAAATAATCATTGCAAAATTGCCTGAATTGAAGTATGTAAACATATACTGGATAATAAACGTCAGAAGAAAAGCAGGTAAATAAGGGGTGCTCGCTGGCGCCCCAGCTGGGTGAACACCTAGTTTGCCTGTGCCTAGAAACGGTGCTGGAGGTAGTATACTGTAATTTGTTGATAAAACAAATGGCAGTGCATAAATTAGCAAGCGGAGCTACAATTGCTAAGAGCTAAAACACCAAAAACACAGAAAAGAATCTGAGGCACCGAGGCAGTAAGTGACGAGAGTAAGGCATCTCACTAGGTTCAAGACTTTCCTCTCGTCACTGATTTCAATCAGACAGTTTCTTGGTCGAAGCGAATCTGCTCGGAGAGGATTGGATTGATGATGGAGGCTCTCAAGGGAAAACTCGGTGGATCGTCGCGGTCGATATGATTCAATAATCACATTTCAGGGGGTCAGCGTACCCGGAGTGAGTACGTGCAGGTTTGTAGACGGTGGCCGGTGATTAATCCTGAGTCATCTGATTTATTTCTGCCTTTTTACACAGAGTGCGGGACTCAACTCTAGCGTTAGGAAATGGCTGCCAGGACGCTCGTGAAAATGGCACGCTCTTAACTAATAGCTGTAAGAAGTGCAATTTCCCACCACGCGCCCTCTAATTAGCTCAAACATCTCTCTGTGAGCCGGCTCGGATTCACCGCAGACGTGTGTGTGTGTGTGTGTGTGTGTGTGTGTGTGGTGGGGGGTTTTGCATGGAGGCAGCAGGGGGTCTTTAGGAACAAAAGCTTCACTTGGTTTAGCTGTGATTTAAGAGTGGGACAATAGAGGATCAGCTCTTTACCCCCTGTGGGCGTTTCCCTTCATTTATCACTGGAATTATAATCACACACTGATCTTTCTTTTTTTTTTTTTTTCTCTTTCAGCGGCTCTTTGTCCGATACGCTCTTCACATTTGTCACCAATGGTAAGTGTTTTTTTTTTTTTTTTTTTGCTCCATAAGCATGTTTATTTCTATGTTCCTGTTTGATGATGATGATGATGATGATGATGATGATGGTAATGATTCTGTCCCAAGAACTTCAAACAGAAGGTGTGGAAGAAGTGCTTTGAAACCGCTTTTGGCACATTATCTCCACAAAAACCCCACCCACAGGACACACTTTCAACATCCTCACTTAGTTATTCATAACAGCATCACAAGTGAACTCTTTCCTTTTTATTTTCCGTTTCCCTTTTTCGCCAATTAACAACGTTCACTTTCTGTATTTTTCTCCCTCGCCCTTCTTTCTTTCTTTTCTTCTTACCTTACCTTTCCTTCATTCTTCCCTCCTTCTTTCCTTCCTCTTCCCTCCTTCCTTTCTCCCTTTTTTCCTTTCCTTCCCCCTTGCTTGCAATTCACTTTTATTGTTTATTATATTTGAGTAATCACATACTTACTGTTTTTTCATGTTTAACAGCGAATCAGAAAGAGCTTTAATGCCAACTATGTTTGCATTGACACAAGCTTCCAGTTATTTATTACAGATAAATAAATAAAAAATAATAGTGATATTCCACGTTTAAGAATAATTAAATAAAAGGTGTTATTGCATGGAAAAAATATTTAAAAAAATTTGATACTTCAAATGTTTATTAAAAAATAAATAGAATAAAAGTTGTTTATTGCACATTTAGATTTAAAGAAATAAAAGTAAATAAAAAGTATTATTGCACGAATAAATACAAAAACAAAAGTAATCAAGTGGTTTTGCACATTTAAAAAAAAAAAATAATAAAAAAATCAATTCGGAAATTAAAAATAGTTGTACTGCACATAAAATAAAATCAGTAAAAATTATAATCGCATATAAAAATCGAAAAATAAGTAAATGTGGTATTGCTAATTTTTTTATTGCACAGTAGGGAGAGTATTTAACTTATTAAAGGCCGCTTTATATATTGTTAGAATCTTTCTTTTTTTTAATTATAATTTAATTTGTACCATCTCAATTATTTATCTTTATATTCCTATCAAGTGTGTGTTGAAGTGATAAAGGTCCTCCTGGTGGTTTTGCAGGCTTCTTTTAAAAGTGTGTGAACCTCTTATCTAAAGTAGATTTATTTCTACCTGACACTCAGAAGGGTTTTATTTCATCAGAGCAGCCTGACTTGTGCTGGCACGTCCCAGCGATTGTCTGTGCCAAGAATCAAGCTAACAAACCAAACGGCTGCCCTGCTGTCAACACCGAGCTCCAACGGCCACTACACACACCTGCTCACTTCTGCACCTAAGCAGATAAGCACTACCAGTCGTGTGTCCCTTGGATGATTACAAATGATGGCCCCCCCATACACACAATTTGTAGTGGCTACAAATCGATGAGCTTTTCTCTGAAATGGATTTACCTCTCCTCAGTGCACTTCAAACCGTGACAGACCACCCCCCTCCTTTCAAAACCAACCCAAACCTCATTACTGTCAATCCATCTCCTGCTACTACAATCAGGATCAGTGTCCTGCCCCTTCTCCAAGCTGTACCTCACACTCGTACCATCAAACACTGACACGCCGAGGAAGTGTTTTTCAGACTGAGCGCGCGTTCTTGTTTCTTTCCGTGATACTGAAATGTTCTGTGCACACGTGACCCTGTTTAATACACAGATGCTGAGCTTTTTTAAAGCCCCCCCCCCCCCTTCTGTAGAAGCAGTGAGCACCATAAAGACATCACGACCCACATGTGTTTTATGCTAAACACATTTCACACACAGCTTGAAAAAGCGTTTTTTTTTTTTTTGGTTTTATGCGGAAAAAAAGTCAATGTAAGTGGGTATATAAAGGCCTCATTACTATAAAAGTCACTGATTGAGTCTAAAGGGCCCTGATTAAAGCACTGACTGAAGCTCTAAAGGCACCAACTGAGGCTCTAAAAGCACTGATTGAAGCTCAAAGTTTCCTGTCTGAAACTGTTAGATCACTGACTGAGGTTCTAAAACCACTTATTAAAGCTGTAAATTCAATTATTCAGCTCTAAAAACACTGACTGAGTGTATAAGATCACTGACTCTAGCTCCAAAAGCACTGACTGAAGCTGTAAGATTGCTGTCTGAAGGTATATCTCCATTTTGACTTCCCGTCTGTCTGTCTGTCTGTCTGTCTGTCTGTCTGTCTGTCTGTCTGTGTTTGAGGCAGTACCATATCCTGACTCACTTCTTCTGGTCATTCTGGCTTTCCTAATCGTTTTGCACTGATGCTGGTGTTTCACTTCAAGTCTCACTCGTGTTTGAGTGTTTTCTCCTGGGTGCTGTAGCGTTTACCACAGAACTATAGCTGTAATTATAAAGGCTGTCCAGTGCTGGACACCAGAGTCACTTCCAATCCGGATCTATAGCGAAATCCTATTCCGTAAAGCTGCTTTATGACTGTCTATATCGATTCTGGAAAAATCACCCATCTTCCCTTTTTTCTTTTTACAGACTGTTCCAGACAGATGGTGCTTCATCCCGTATCAACTAGCAAGTCATGGGACGATTTCGACGGCATTCAAAGCGATTGGTCCCGAGGCCTCGGTCACTCCGTCTCTCCGACAGGAATCTGGGACAACGAGTCTGCCAGTAAACACTGGCTCCAGCTCGACCTGGGCGAGAAGAAGAGGATCACAGGTCAGAGCATCATTTCATGCTAATCTCTGACAGGAGATATAGAAAATAATGACTATGCAACAGATGATAGCATTCTCCAGGATATATGCAGTTGTTTTCCATCAGAAAAAAAAATACAATAAAAATTAAATGCATTTGTCCATCCAGAAGGTTTTATTTTTCATTGCATTTCGGGATCCAAAAAAAAAAAAAAAAAATATTATATAAATTTTTTTTCAAGTGTTCTTATCAGTTAACCCTAACCCAGAGTTTTCTCAAAATTCTATATTCGGTTGACTTTTATGCTAAACAGCATTAAAAAATTAAATAAAATGTAACAAATAAATGTAATGAATTCATAAAAAAAATTCAAGACACCCTGTACTTTATAGGAAACCGCTTGGCTGTAATGTCTGCTTTTAGCATATAACAGTATCTGGATTGTATCCTGACACTATTTGACCAAAATTGTAAAATCCCAGTGTATGGAGGTGTGGAGGACCCATGGAGACAGGAAGAACATTCAATGTAACAAGGGCTCGCTCGATTATTAGAATCAGAATCAGAATCAGGTTTATTGGCCAAGTGTGTTGACACACACAAGGAATTTGGTTCCAGCTGTTAGTGACTCTCAAAAGTACAGACATAAATAAACCTATACATAACAAAACAGACAAGACTCACTACTCAACAGACAAGACTCACTACTCACTACAAAACAGACAAGACTCACTACTTTTACACAATTCGGTGCCTCTATACTTTCTCGCTCTCTTTCCCTGAACGCACGAAAAACGACTGCATGCAAACCGGCTGTAAAAAAACCACAGCTAAGAATAAATAAATAAATCGGAAATAACGCAAATATGTTACAAACAATGCACAAACATGCTAACTTGTATCCGATGCACATTTCTATTTTTATTTTTTAATTGATGCATCACATTAACTTTTATGACGACGCTCCGAAGCGAATCTTATCATCTCTAGTAAGCATGAAGTTTTGTCATTTTTAAGCATGTAAGCAACTGTTTCTTGATCAGTTTCTCTTTATTGTTTATTTGTACATTTATATTCACATTTATGGCATTCGGCAGACGCCTTTATCCAGAGCGACTTACATTTATCTCCTTCATACTGTACAACTGAGCCGCTATGGGGGTTAAGGGCCTTGTTCAGGGGCCTAGGAGTGGCAGCTTGTTGTGGCTGGGATTTAAAGTCACAACCTTCAGAGCCCAAGAGCCTTAACCACTAAGCTACCACTCCCAATGTAAAAATCACAGTGGCACGAGCTGTTTTTTTCTTGATCACTGTTCATCTTTCCACTCGTTCTGGAATAATGCAGATTAAGAGGAAGAAACCTCTCTATACACACATCTGTCTGAGGGAGAGAGTGAGAGGGAAGGGGATCAGAGTCCAGGCTTGGGTCCAGAGACTGTACAAGGAGTAATTATCTTTACAAAGGCTCTTTCTCGTGACCCTCGATGAAGTATCCGACGTTGGTGCCCTAGAGCACATGAGAGTTTCCATGCTCCTCCGCCTCATACCCAGCTGATCAGTGTGGCTTTATTCCCGCTGTTACGTCAAAGCCTTGAAAGCCCTTCTGTCTTGTTGTTTCCTCGGCTTTTATTTTATTTACTTATTTATTTACAAAGGCGCATTTCACTATGGGAGCGGACCGGAGTTTCTTTTGAACATGGCAGGCCAGGACGAGAGAAAGCCTCGCTTTGTGTTCTGCACAGAAGCCACCAAGGTTTTTTTTTTTTTTTTTCTTCCCTCTTTCCTTTTAAATGTGATGGTTGTGACTGGAATCGGCTTCTACGAGAGAAAGAAGCTCTGTTATCTTAGCAGCGCTCGTATAATATGAAGAGTCCGAGTGCCACTGAAGAATACCGCTCTTCCTTCAGCCTCTGGTATTCTCCCAAGGACAGTGAGAAATTATGCCAACTCATGGCTCACGTACACAGGTCACGTGATCATCCTGATCATTCCTCTGGTTAATGTTGGTGGTCGAACAGAAGTTAGATTTTTTTTTTGAGGATTTGTTTTATTTCAATCATAGTAATGGTTCCATAGTCATTGATTTTTTTACATTTTTAAATTGTTTTTATATTTTTATGTTTTAATTTTTTTTAGATTGAGTTGAAATGTCTTCCTGTAGCAAAGGTCATGGTCGTTCAAACCGCGCATGCATGACCGAACACACAAAAGCATTTCAGCAGTCGGAACACCGAGTACATGATAATACTGTATAGAAATTTGTGGGAAGTGGTTCCTGATCGGAAGGTCAAGGGTTCGAGTCCCAGTATCGCCAAGCTTGCCACTTTTGGTCCCTTGAGCAATACCCTTGACCCTCTCTGCTCCAGGATTATCATAGCTAACCCCCTAGCTTCCAAGCATGGTTCTGTAGGTTCTGTCTGAAAGCATGGTTTTTGAAGGCTCTGTTTGAAAGCATGGTTCTGAATGGCTCGGTCTAAAAGCATGGTTCTAAAGGCTCTGACTGAAAGCATGGTTCTGAAGGCTCTGACTGAAAGCATGGTTCTGAAGGCTTTGTCTGAAAGCATGGTTCTGAAGGCTCTGACTGAAAGCATGGTTTTAAAGGCTCTGACTAAAAGCATGGTTCTGAATGGCTCTGTCTGAAAGCATGGTTCTGAATGGCTCTGTCTAAAAGCATGGTTCTTAAGGCTCTGACTGAAAGCATGGTTCTGAAGGCTTTGTCTGAAAGCATGGTTCTGAAGGCTCTGACTGAAAGCATGGTTCTGAAGGCTCTGACTGAAAGCATGGTTCTGAAGGCTCTGTCTGAAAGCATGGTTCTGAATGGCTCTGTCTAAAAGCATGGTTCTGAATGGCTCTGTCTGAAAGCATGGTTCTGAAGGCTTTGTCTGAAAGCATGGTTCTGAAGGCTCTGACTGAAAGCATGGTTCTGAAGGCTTTGTCTGAAAGCATGGTTCTGAAGGCTCTGACTGAAAGCATGGTTCTGAAGGCTCTGACTGAAAGCATGGTTCTGAAGGCTCTGTCTGAAAGCATGGTTCTGAAGGCTCTGTCTGAAAGCATGGTTCTGAATGGCTCTGTCTAAAAGCATGGTTCTGAAGGCTCTTACTGAAAGCATGGTTCTGAAGGCTCTGTCTGAAAGCATGGTTCTGAAGGCTCTTACTGAAAGCATGGTTCTGAAGGCTCTGACTGAAAGCATGGTTCTGAATGGCTTGGTTCAAACTGTTGGTTCAAATGTACATATAGTTGGTTATTCTAATTCATCAAAACTACACACTCAACCCGCATAGCTTTTGTTGTAGATCATCTTTTGTGGCTAAACATGTACATTTAATGTGAATCTTCCTTGTTAGAACAGGAGCAACGCAGGGCTAGAGACATCTGCTCAGGAAGGCTTAACATAAAATGCACTTCTACTGTTTTTGTACCAAGGAAACTGTTTTGACTGAGTAAATGTGTATGTTGTAGTTGCATTAAAACTGTGTAATCGAAAATGTGTATTTAAATGCAAATGTCACTTCCAAACTCTGATCTAGTAATTAATAGCAATAACAGTAACAGACAGAATTGGTCTCCTTTTATATTTTTGAACTGCTGTATCATCAAATGAGTAGGTTTTACGCACGATGGCGGAACACGCAAGCTTTCAGGTTCTGACAGGTAAAAAAATGAAGTAATGACAGGTCTCTGGTTCGCCACTCAGGCACCGTGTGTCTGGGAGACGTCTGGGCTGCACAGCAGCTGGATGTTGTGGCAAATCCCCACCAAATTTGGCTAAATCCCAAATAAGAGTCCAAAGGCTAGGGTTGTGATTCTAAAAAAGCTTTATTCATCTATAATTATTAGTAGTTTTGTGACCAATAATTGATACGTAGATCGATTCGCTAAACTGTTTCTCGAGCGCGTTCTCTCAGCACCGCCGCTGAATATGAAGTTTCAAAACACTGCAGAGACCGAGGCGTTTCCTAAAAGTCACATAGAATTAGATTAGATAGAACAGATTAACATGGCAGAGGTAGAGCTGCATCTTGCTGCACACAGAATACCGAAGTGATGTCATCACTATAAAAAAATAAATAAATAAATAAATAAAAACTGCATAGATTTTTTTTTTTTTGCTGCTTTTATCATGATACACAATATTTGGTCAAAATTTGTGGACATTTGTGCTGAATGTTTATTTGGCCTCGGTTATAGATTTTCAATACAAATTTTTGGGTTTTGTGTGTACTTATATATTTGGTGTCTATTTTCAGGGATATTAACTAAGGGCTTAGATTCCGGCTACTACGTGAAAAGCTACAAGATCGTGTACAAGGAAAAGAGCCGCTGGCGCACATACGCTCAGTACAACAGCTCCGAGGATATGGTAAGGCAGTGAAGTTGGAGTAGTTACATGACTACTGTCACTGTTTGATAGTCGAATCACTGTTCTATTTATCTGGCAGATCTTCGAAGGGAACGTAGACAAACTGTATCAGAAGCGCAACACTTTCCACCCGTCCTTCGCCGCACGTTACGTCCGTGTCGTCCCTCTGCAGTGGCACCAGGGGATCGGGTTGAGCACAGAGCTTCTCGGATGCACCTACTTCAGAGATCCTCCAGGTAAGCGTGTGTGAGGAAACGAGGCCCGGATGTGTCCATGTAAATTTAGATACTTCTACACATATATTACAATTCAACGCATCTTTTTACTCTACATGTTGCTCTTGCGTACACACCGAAATATTTTTTCATCCAGCGAGAATGGAGATTTCTGTGAGTGGTAGATTTGAAAACCAATTCCAATATGCAGATTAGACTGAGAAACCAAAGGGAAATTTTATTCATGTGACTCATTTGCCTTTAGAACGAACAAGATGGTGGTTCATGTTTTCCTGCATTTGTTGTGCCTACTGTCCACCTGATAGTGTTGTTAAATTAATATGCAGATTGCATTTTTTTCTTTTCTTCAAAGAAACGAAAGTAGTGAAAAAAAAGTACCTAACTGCAAAACTTCCTCAATTACAAGTCATTTTCAAGTTGATCTGAGTAAAACTGTCGATCATCTGATTTGAACAGTACTTGAGCATTTGACCCTTAGTGAACGCAAGCTCAAAGATGCACAAGTCCTCATTTTGTGAGGTAAAAGTAGTATAGTAGTATAACAATCTTTCAAAAATCTTCAATTACAAATAAAATGAGTTCCTTGTCACAAAGAAAAAGAACCGTTAGTATTCAATGGACAACTCAAATAAAGGTAAATCATTTTAGATTAAGTAAAACAATATATTCAGAGCTGACAGTGGTTTGATGCAGCTCTCTATATTTTTATTATTTATATTATATAGTATTTTACAGTTACTCTGAGGTAAAAGTGGGTACTGGAGTGTTTAGTCTCAATGACGTCTTGAACAGAGGTGTAAAATGTGTAAAGTACAGTATGTAAAAAGAACATATTGAGTCATGTAGTTGAGTGGTGTGTAAAACGTGTTTATACATTTGATACTAAAACTAGAAAGTATTCAAAAAATTACAAGTAAAATAATTTACTTTACTGCTATAAATGGACATTCGGTGCAACCCAGATGAGGATGGGTTTCCTCTTGAGTCTGGTTCCTCTCAAGGTTTCTTCCTTATGCTATCTCGGGTAGTTTTTCCATGCCACAGTCGCCACCGGCTCACTCATCAGGGAAAAACTTACTTATAAAGACATATTCACTTTTAATCACCATGTTATCTGTGTAAAGCTGCTTTAAGACAACGTTCATTGTTAAAAGCGCAATACAAATAAAAATGAATTAAATTGAATTGAGAATTGAATTGAATTTACTCAAACACTTTACACACCTGGTATATAGTATTTCTTTATGATGTTCTTCTTCCGTAGATAGCGTAAATTCTACTTTATTTAATTTCACTGTGTTTGTTTTTATCGGAAATTTGATCTAATTCCTCTTTTCTATTTTTCTGTAATAAAATGTTCACTTTCATTCTTTTATTTTTTTATTCTATTTTATGTCACAGACCAGTAGTTGTAAACATTTCGTCTCGTATCGTGTATGGTTACGCACGTGACAAATCGGTTTCAAATTAATGTGACTGTAGCCATAGATTCCAGACCCAATGATGTGAATGAAGTCAGAAAATGGTGTCTTTATTTATACATTTTTTTTATTTTATTTTATTTTTTTAAACCTTCCGTTAAGGGGTGTCCCCGATTAAGGATTTACATAGTTGAATGAGAATTTTCAAGTCAAGATATACAAGAAAATGTATAAAAACTTTTTGTATCAGTAAACCTGAGATAAATAAGAAAGACAGAAATGCACACACTGCAGGATTTTGCATGTCATGAATTCGGCTAAATTGCCGGCACATTCTAAGTACAGCGCAACGTCGGTGGTACAGAAAAACAAACAACAAAAGATTTTTTGGAATTCAATTGTAACAGAATATACCTTTAAAGGATATTCCAGACATTGTTAAATACTGTATTTAAATCCCTTTCTTCTTTCTTGTTTACGGATCATGGAAGGTGAATTCTCACGGGGGAGACGGAAAGAAAGCTTCTTTCTTTTCACCTTCTTATTCACAGCATTACAATAACAGGCTGTATATTAAGTTATTGGGAGAAAACCAGTAGTTCTATGTGAAATCAGACATTGCAGCACCCCTATATAACCCAAATGGCACGATCCACGTTTCATAACATAAGATTGGACTGTGAGGCCGGTAGTTGAATCAGGCTCCTCCTATTGAGGCATTGAATCTTTGACTATTCTGGGTCACCCCATGCTTCCTTTAAAAAAAGGATTAAACTGTGTTGCATAAATATTGTACTAAATTTGGAAACTTCCTTCATCCTGTTATCCTACAGTAGTGCTCGAAGGAGTCAACGTGACATCCCAGGTCACCCAGGAGGTTTTGTCCAACCGACCCAAACTGGAGGAAAAGGAAATCCCTGAACCCCTGCCTCAGTCTGATCTAGGTACCGCTTTATCCACATGTCCTGCATGATATCTTAATGACTACATATTTCCCTTTAATGTTCACCTTATAGTCACTGTGTCTCATTCTTCTTCTTTTTTTTTTTTCTTCCTGTCCACAGTGAAGCTGATCATCATCGTGGTGTCTGCGGTGCTGTGTGTGGCTCTAGTGCTGGTGTCTGCGATCTGCGGTTTTAAACTGCTGCAAAAGTAAGTGCACCCCATGCGTTAAGGCTGTTGTTACGACATGAGTGAACATCTCTTAAAGAGAAACGCAGCAGAGATGTTTGTTCTGGATTTCAAGTGATGCGATCGCGAATGTCCTTGGGATGTGCGTCTCCATAACATAACTCGGGTACATATAGAGTAGCTGATACAATACGATTCACCCAATTACGATGCAGTGCGATCTAATTTTGATGCTATTCGATGCAATGGAAAAATAGGATGCTCTGAGATTTAGCATGCTACAGATCGCTTTTATTTCTTCGGTTCAGACAGACATCGATTTACTTACGTGCCTTCTGGCTTCTAACTTTTACAAACCCTTTCACAAACACGCCTTTGTAGTGCAAAAAATTAATAAAGATAAAATAAAACCAGACGTTCTTTCCCTGTTGCGTGTGCAGGAAGTTACAGCTCTACCTCTGCCATGTTAATCTGTATTCTATGTGACTCTCAGGACACGCCTCGGTCTCGGTAGTGTTGAGATACGTCATATTCACGTAGCAGCAGCGGTGCCGAGAGAACGCACTCGAGAAACAGTTTAGAGACGAGAAATCCATCTACATACCAAATATTGGTAACAAATTAATTTAGGCAGATGCACCAAAACGTGATTGAGCGTACGGGTCAAACAGAAATGAGTCAGAAAGTCAAAAAAGTTAAAGTTTGTTACTTTTTTTTAAAGGTTTTTTTTTTTTTTTTTGGTTTAAAAATTCTGGTTTGGGTCATGTGACCACTCGGCTAAACCTTGACTAAGTGAATTTATATATATATATATATAATTACACAAAGATAACCCAAATAAATTCTTTAAAACTAAATTTTAAATGTGATTTTTATTTATTAAGGGAAAAAAAGCAGTGCAACTCTATCTGGTCCTAGGTGAAAAAGTAATTGCTCCCTAAACCCAAGAACTGCTCGTACCACCACTATGAGGCAACAACATCGTTCGTTTGGGGAAAAAACAAAACAATGCAATGACTTTTTCAGATCGCTGTGGAACAAATTTGACCCACTGTTCTTTGCAGAATTGTTTTGACACAGTGGAGAGGTTTTCAAACATAAACGGCCTTAGGGTTTCACTCCAAAACCTGTGTGTGACAAATATGCAAAAAAATAAAATCAATCAATAAATAAATAAATCAGGAAGAGGAGTTTTCACAGCACTGTTTGGAGGTGAAATAATGCCTAATTCCTAGAGTCAAGCAAATCCGGATACATTTGAAAACGGTATTATTTTTTTTTCCATTTCTAAAAACGCTCCTCGTACACTATTGTTTTGGAAAATTTTAAAATGGATCCGCTTCAGAGAGGTTGTTTTTTTTTCCTTTTTTTCATTGAAAGCTTTGCTACCGCAGTGTCGGTGCGTAAGGAAGACCAAAACGCAGACACAATTTGCATTTTTAAAGGCAAACGTATTAAAATGGACATGGCCTAAATCTGTGACTGAGAATCACGTGTGGATTTGTATTCGCAAGTACGGTATGTGATCCTGGGTTTAATCCCCAGCATCTCCAAGGAAGTTCTCTGTTGGTGGTGTTCTTGGTGTTCTAATGAACCAGCATCAGAATGTCTGGTTCATTGGTGGAGACTTTAATGCAATTTTAGTGCAAAGTTGCTCTGGCTGAGGACATTGTCTAGGAATTGATGTGCTGTAAAGTGGACACATTTCCTTATCATAGACGTTGTCATGTTGTGAGACACAGGAGCGCAGGGATAATTAATTTCTTAGGTGTGTGTGTGTGTGTGTGTGTGTGTGTGTGCGTGTGTGTGGTTTTGTGTCTATGGTGATAAGCATATGGGCCACTGATCTACACAAGTGAGCGATGGACCAGCAGATATTATCCTTCTTCTGATCACACTTATTGTATCGCAGCCTGTGGAAAAGAAAAAGGAAGGGAAGGAGGGAGGAGAAGAAAAGACGGGACAGAGGGCCAAAGGTCAGAGTCAGGAGATTGGCCTGCTCTTTGTCAGGCTGGGGATGGAGGGATTTGGAGAAAAGAGGATAAAGCTGTAGAGTATAGCAGGAACAATAACCTAAGAGCTGGAGATCCCGAGGGAAAGACACTGCTCACATTAAGCGCTCTCTCCTTCTTTTGTTTTTTCTTCATCTTTCTCTCTCGCTTTACTCGTTTTTCCTTTTTTTCCTGTATTTGTCGCCCCCTCTCTTGACTAATTCATTGTATGAAGCTGAGTCTCAACTTTCTCTTTTCTCTGTTTCTCTTTGTTTCTCTCTCTCTTTCTCTCTCTCTCTCTCTCTCTCCCTCTCTCCCTCAACTTTAATTGTATGCACCTTTCTTTCTTTTCAGCTTTCTATTTTTTTCCCCTTTGTCTCTCATTTTGTCTGTGTCTCCCTCTCTCTTGACTAATTCATCATATGCACCGGTTTCTCACCTTCCTTCTGTCTTTTCAAATATAATTTGATCTGTTTTGTGTCTTTCTGTCTTCCTTTGCTTCACTTCTCTTCTATTCTCCATGTCTGTCTGTCTGTCTGTCTGTCTGTCTGTCTCTCTCTCTCTCTCTCTCTCTCATTTGGTTTTGTCCTTTTTTGTATCGGTCTCTCACCAACTCTAATTGTGTGTCCTTTTGTCTCTCAACCTTCTCTATCTTTCTTTTCAACTTGATTTATTTCCTTTTCTTCCTGACTCTCTCTTTTTTGTCTCACTACCCCTCTTTCTGTTGCTCTCCCTCTCCTTGTTTTTTGTCTATCTGTGTCTATATGTAATTTGTTTTGTCTCGCTCTTTCTCCCTCTCCCTCTCTCTGTTTTCTTTATTTCTGTCTCTGTCTCCTACTCTCTTTCTCTCTTTCTCTTTCCTGTCTTTGTGCAACTTAAATTGACCCTTTCGCTCTGTCTCTCCAGGAAGAAGAGCAAAGAGAACGGGTACGACGCTGCAGATCTTCCACAAACAGGTCAGTCCATAAACGCAGCCCTAAAATTTTCTCCATTGAATTTCAGTGTTTGGCCAAAAGTATAAAAACTATTTTTTCTTCATTGTTCAGTTCAACCCCAAACCGAGTCTCTTTAATATCTGTGGGATCAAAGCCGAGATCATCTGCAACAATACTCTTTAAACTCACATTCTGTCATGTTTCACAGTCCTGCTGTTCTCCTAACGCATTTAACACCAAAATACACGAAACCCTGACGCGAGTAAGAGAAGAATATTGATTTCCACACATCGCTGTACTTCACACTGCTTCACACACGCAGCTGTAAACACACTAGAAAGCTCCAGAAGGAAACTGGGTGAAGCAGCAACATCGTCCTGACCATCTATAAACACCGAGTGTGTAAATACACACCAAGCTGCTGCGTTCTGTTAAGAGAAAAACCAACACTAGGGTTAATGTTACCTGCTGAACTTCAATAATTAGAGTCATATTCAAATAAAAACGAACTAAATTGTTGGTGTTTGCTACATGTATGTTGCACTCATTTGTTTTTTTTTACTCTCAAATTTACCACCAAAAAAGAGAAATATGACGCCTTCGTTCCTTTATTTGGATTTAATTTTAAAAGCAGAAAAAGGACAAAGTGGTTTTGTATTGTTTCTGAGCTCAAACAAAAAAGAGATTATTTATTAATTCATTTTCTCTATTCCTTTAATTACAGTGTAGCCATCAAAATCTTACATTACCACATATGATCAATGTTCTAAAGTGCACAATAATTCCAATCTAACATTCAGTCTAACATCCAATCCAGCAGTTAATCTAAGATCTAATCTAGCGTCCAGTCTAGCGTCCAGTCTAGCATCCAGTCTAGCATCCAATCTAACATCAAAACTAGCATATAGTCTAACTTCAAATTTAGCACCAGATCTAGCATCCAGTCTAACTTCCAATCTAGCATCCAGTCTAACTTCAAACCTAACATCAATATAGCATCCAATCTAACTTCCAGTCTAGCATCCAATCTAAGATCCAGTCTAGCAGCTAATCTAACATCAAATCTAGCATCCAGTCTAACTTCCAATTTAACATAGTCTAGCATCCGGTCTAACTTTAAAACTAACATCCAGTCGACCTTCCAACCTAGCATCCAGTCGACCTTCCAACCTAGCATCCAGTCTAACTTCCAATCTAGCATCCAGTCTAGCATCAAATCTAGCATCCAGTCTAACTTCAAACCTAACATCAATATAGCATCCAGTCTAACTTCCAACCTAACATTCAGTCTAGCATCCAATCTAAGATCCAGTCTAGCAGCTAATCTAACATCAAATCTAACATCAAATCTAGCATCCAGTCTAACTTCCAATTTAACATAGTCTAGCATCCAGTCTAACTTCCAACCTAATATCCAGTCTAACTTCCAACCTAACATCGTCTAACTTCCAATTTAACATAGTCTAGCATCCAGTCTAACTTCCAACCTAATATCCAGTCTAACTTCCAACCTAACATCCAGTCTAACTTCCAATTTGACATAGTCTAGCATCCAGTCTAACTTCCAATTTGACATAGTCTAGCATCCAGTCTAACTTCCAACCTAACATCCAGTCTAACTTCCAACCTAACATCCAGTCTAACTTCCAATTTGACATAGTCTAGCATCCAGTCTAACTTCCAACCTAACATCCAGTCTAACTTCCAACCTAACATCCAGTCTAACTTCCAACCTAACATCCAGTCTAACTTCCAACCTAACATCCAGTCTAACTTCCAACCTAACATCCAGTCTAGCATCCAATCTAAGATCCAGTCTAGCATCCGGTCTAACTTCCAATTTAACATACAGTCTAGCATCCAATCGAACATCAAATCTAGCATCCAGTGTAGCACCCAGTCTACAAAACATTAAAACCAGAGCAATGTATTCAGAGATATTAGACAATCTAGTGGAACATGGTAAGGGGTAAATAAGGGTGAGATCGTGCTGTCGAGGGCGGGGCTGTCGAGGGCGAGGCAGTTCAGGGCAGGGCAGTTCAGGGTTGTTCTGTTCTATGGCATAACTTTGCAAGAAGAGGATATATGACTCCCATTTCCTGTCACAAACTTGTTCCTTTTTAAAAAGTTCATAGTGATTCATATGAAGTTGGATGAGGCTACTGATGAATTGTGTGTTGGTGGTTGGTCAGTTATTTTACATTCAGGTTGTTCAAGAATCCCACAATCCCAAATTACTATGACTGAATAGGCATGTTTAAAATATTTTTTATAAACAGTAATTTCATCACTTTCATTTTTAAACAAAACAAAAGCGAATGAACACCACGTACACGATGTGTTGTTTGTTTTGCTGTGGTTACTTAGCAACCTGTGTTCAGCCAACCAGATCGCAAGTTTTGAACAAACTGTTGCATGTTTTGAAAAAAAGACTGTAAAAAAAAAAGCATGCAAGATTTCTTTTATGTTTATAAGCATTTCGGTTGTTGCTTCGAGCTGAGAAACCAAACAGTCATTTACACAAAGGAACAAGCTTTAATCCGAGCACATCCGCCATATTCATCTGAACAGTCGTGTCAGATCTCAGTTTGGTGGGAAATAAACTGTAACCTTGTGTTTGATTTATTCCTGTTGGAACATGGACATGGTTGTGTCTATATTTAAAAAAAAATAGAAAGAAATCAGTCTTGCGCAAAACAGCTCGAGGCGGTCTTTAGGATCGAAATAAACTTTTGTGAAATGTTAACAAGCAGGTCACGTTTTGTTTAATTTCTGCATCAACACCGCTGCAGGCTTTCTCCTGAACTTTCCTTTTTCTCTCAGACACAGCAATGCCTGGTTTAATGCTGTAGTGCTTTTATTACATTTCTCTGACTGGTTCCTGTTTTTTCACGTCCAGGTTGCTGGAAGCAGGTGAAACCTCCGTCTGCCAGGCAGCAGTCCACAGAGTTCACCTTCAGCTACAGCTCAGAGAAAGAGCATCTTCCTAAAATAGACCTGGTCACCAGCGACATGGCAGGTCAGTAAGATGCCTCGCTTATCCGCCTGATTCCGGTTTGACCCGGAAATCTATTAGGTTAATAAATAATCATATTTAGCCCTCTAGCTGGGTGGAGGATTTGATCCATGATTGAAATAATAGAATTTATTATTTAAATTAGCAATTTATTTATTTATTTTTTTTACATTCCCCCAGTTCATTTCCAGGATCTTTTTGAAGTCAAGTCTGTTTTTTTTTTTGTTTTTTTTCTCAATCCCTGTTATTTTCTAATCTCAGATCTTGTTTTATTAAGTATATTTTGCATTGCATGGCTCCTATAAACTTGTATGTTTCGCTGTAAGGTTCAATTAAAACCATTCATTTGTATCTCTTTTCAGTTTCGCTGTCTGATCACTCAAGTTTAATTTTATACAGTTCAATTAAAACCATAAAAAAAAGAAAAAGAAAAAATGTTGTGGTTAAAGGTGAACGTGTCTGATGCCTTTGTCCCGATTAAATCAGATTTTTCCATTCTCACTTCAGTCTCTCATTATCTCATTCCGAATTTTCTCTGATCTTTTTAATCTCACTTCCCAATTTCTGGCTCTAATCTCTTTCCGATTAAACACACTCTAATCTCACTATGATCTCATGTTTTGATCTTTTTCCAATCTCATTGTCCGATCTCTCATGCTTATCTTAATTTCTGACCCCTTTTTAAATCTCACTCGGATCTCTCAGCATGATCTCTTTTTGAATTCTTTCTGAGCTCCTTTTAAATTCTTTCTGAATTCTCACTCTGATCTCTTTCCAATCTCTCACTCTATTCTCTTTCTGATCTCACACTCTCTAATCTCACTATGATCTCAGGCTCTTATCTCTTTCCAATCTCACTCTCTGATCTCTCACTCTTATCTAATCTCATTCTCTGACCTCTCTTTTTGATTTCATTTTTTAATGAACTTTTTTTTCCTCACTCTCTTGTCAGACTACCAGCAGCCGCTGATGCTCGGCGTAGGGATGGTATCCAGGAAAGGCTCAACCTTCCGGCCCATAGACACGGACAATCCTAAGGAAAATCCCGGGGAGGCCACGTCTCATTACGACTACCTGCACACGGCCAATCAGTACGCCCTCCCCCTGACCAACCAGGAGCCGGAGTACGCCACGCCCATCATCGAGCGCCACACCTTCCGCAAGGACGTGTTTCCGGACCCAAGCTACAGCGTCCCCGGGGTCGTCCTCAGCAAAAGCTCCTCATTTAAAGCCACAGACAACGGCAACTACAGAAAGGTGGTGGGAGAAAACCAGTCTGGGGGATACCAGACACCCCAGATCAAAAACCAGTCTGAGGGGGTTTACGACAGCCCTAAGGGCAGGAATCCTGCAGTTCTGCAGAACGGAGGCTGTTCGGAATATCAGAGACCTCAGGCAAAGGGGTTTTTAGCACCACGTGACTGCAGGATCAATGCTTCCATCCCACACAGACCCGACCCTGAGGGCAGCAGCCTGAGTGGAACCTGAAAAAAAATAAACATCTATGGGACCTTCTTATAACTTATTTTTTTATACCAGGGAGTGATTTTTTTTTTTTGCATACCCGTGCTGAAAAATATGGCCGTCTCGGTGTGCGAGAGGAAACGTCGATGCTGTGTGTGTGTGTGTGTGTGTGTGTGTGTGTGTGTGTGTGTGTGTTTAAACTGCTGTGCAAATTGAATATATTTTGTCTTAAGAGTTTTATCAGTTTTATTTTTTTTTATGGAACAGGGTTCTCTTTCTTTCTGCCATGCAATCCTGTATATTCAGCAATTTAGAACAAATGACAGAACGTCGTCTTTTTCTTCTTTTTTTTTTTAACGCCACTGGTGTTTTATCTACAGAAGCCCTAAATGTTTTTCTTTTTTGTTTTCTCTCAACATAAAATTTGCTTTATTTTCTCGTGATTTTGACATAAACGTTGTTTCCTGGTGATCGGTATTGAATTTTTCGGTGTATTCGCCATAAAAGCGTGTTCTAAAGGCATGGACTATAGCATAACTATTTGTGGAGAACACGTGGAGAAATTGAATACGTGATCACAAGAAAACGGCTTTCATGTCGAGAACAAGAGAAAATTGTGATCATGAGAAAACGGACTACAAAAATTTGAACATCTAGTTTTCTGAGGGTGACGTAATTTTTTTGTTTGTTTGTTTTTTTTTTCTTCCTTTGATTCGCCGAACTGCTCCAAACAGGACGGGTTTCCTCTTTTCCAAGGACACACTTCCTCTGTTTCTCTGAGCCATGTGCAGTGGTACTGTTGTCAGTGTGACTTTTTTTTTTTTTTTTTTAATCCAGTGTGCATATTCCCTATACAGATTCAAAAATGTATATTGTGAAGAGAAGGCGAAAAGACGGGCGTGGCGTATTCGAAGCTGCAAAGCTGCGCCTGGGCGTGTGCTGCTGCTGCTGCATTAAAGAGACTTTAAAGAGACGTGGACATGTCATGTGGTCTTTACCGGCATGAGAGAACGAGAATGTCTGACATTGCTGAAATGTTCCTGCATGGTTTCTGTGTGAAGAGTTCAGCTCGGAGACTCCCAGCGCTGCCCTTCAGCTGTGAGCAGAGTCATGAATGCTGGATCAGCAGTTGACCTGGCTGTCTCGGGCTGTCTCACCACCGTGTGTGTGTGTGTGTGTGTGTGTGTGTGTGTGTGTGTGTGTGTGTGTGTGTGTGTGTGTGTGTGTGTGTGTGTGTGTGTGTGTGTGTGTGTGTGTGTGTGTGTGTGTGTGTGTGTGTGTGTGTGTGTGTGTGTGTGTGTGTGTGTGTGTGTGTGTGTGTGTGTGTGTGTGGCAGTTGTGATCTGTGAGAGCGACATGCTGGAAACCTCCTGCATTCCAAACACACGGCTGTAAAACAGAAACACTGATCTACTGGCTGCTCACACTTCCTGAACACACAGGATGTGCATTATGAGTCGGGATAAAAACAACACACACACACCAGTTGAACACATTAATTGTGTGTTGCTTGTCAGACTTCCACCAGAAGTGCAGGAGGAAAACTTGTGTGTGTGTTGGAATGTGACGGCATTGCATCAGTTATGAACAGCAGCTGACCCCCATTTACACTGCAGTTCAAACCTATTAATAATCCCCATTCATATATTACATGCGGTTGAGTGCAAAAGTTTACACCCCGTTCACATTAAACGTTTATTTATTTTTTTATTTTAAGAATAATTTTATGATCACAGTTTTAGGAAGTTGGGATGACAGGATGCGCACGTGGTCAGATTAGCACCAGTTGCACAGCTCCACCAAGTACACAGGACGATGTCTTTTCGCACACTGACTTGTGAAGTTCGGTGCTCCCTGTGACTCTGCATCCAGCTTTGTGCTGCCATCTGTTACAAAACTAGTCTCAAAACTTTTTGATACCACCTCATACAGTGCCTATGGAGCCCAGAGGGTTAAGGGCCCTGCTCAAGGGCCCAAAGAGAGGCAGCCATAACCACTGAGTTACCACTTACCCATCTGCAACCAGAACCAAAAAAAATCTATACAAGTATCCAGCAATTCTTTCTCTCTAAAAAAAAAAATAATAAATGAGTACAAATAGAAGAAAAGAAGGAATGATGTAGATTCAGTTCATTTGCAAACAACTTTGAGGACAAAATTCTACATCAAATGTGTAGTCAAGGAATTTCATTCATCTGCCCTTAGAGAGATAAGGGCCATACTCAAGGGCCCCAAGAGTAGCAACTTGGCAATTCTGGGACCCAAACTCCTGACCAGCAACCCAGAGCCTTAACCACTGAGCTCCTGCTACCCCTTACATAATTGTTTGTATAGTAACAGAAAAGGCGAGATGAATACTGAATGTTTTTTCTGAGCAGCATTTCTGGAAGATGTCTCCAGTGCGAGCTCTTTGTACCAGTGAGATGTAACATATTAAAGTAAAGAGAAGCTGAGGAAATGTCTGGCTGTAGCTGCTGAAAAGCAGGAACTTGTAAGAAAACCATCAGCTTCTGCATATATATCAACAGTAAATACACCAATTAGGCAGAACATTATGATGTTAGAACATTATGAGCGGTGAAGTGAAGAACACTGATGATCTCTTCATTGTGGCAGCTGTTAGCGGGTGGATCTATTTAGTAGGCAGCAGGTGAACATTTTGTCCTTAAAGTTGACGTGTTTGAAGCAGGAAAAATAGGCGAGCGTCTAGACGTCTGGGTCAGAGCATCTCCAAAACTACAGCTCTTGTGATATGTTCCTGGTCTGCAGTGGTCAGAATCTATCAAAAGTGCTTCAAGGGAGGAACAGTGGTGAAATGAGGGTGTTTGAAGTCTGGTCTGATCCAACATACGAGCTCCTGTAGCTCAAATTGCTCAAAAAAGTTAATGCTCGATGAGAGTCAGGACTGTTTTTGCAGTAAAAGGGGGACCAACACAATATTACGCAGGTGGTCATAATGTTATGCCTGATCGCTGGCTATTTCAGAACCAGGATATCATTGATATGCATCAGCTTAAAGTTTGTATTCAAGTCAAGTTTATGTCTATAGCGCTTTTCACAACAGACATTGTCTCAAAGCAGCTTTACAGAATTTCCTTACTTCCTGCACCTGGACAGCATTTGAAGTGAAGTAGCTCCATGCACCACGTCACACTATTGCAGGTTATCATTAAGACTAAAGGCTTAGATGATTAGTGATTTGATTCTTAGGGCAGACTTTGGTATGTGTTTGTGTGTAGGCCTTTTCACACCAGGGTGTAGGCAACATTTTCTGCACGGCGCCCCTGGACGTTCCGCCGACGTGTGAACGTGGCATGTTGAACAAGAAAGCATGCAAGAAGCTTCTCTTATTTTCAGAGCTCTGCGCTTTTCTGCTTCACCAAATATGTCCAGACATGTCTCTTCATGCAGAGTGGGATAGTGGGGGGATCGACTCAACGGGTTCTCTGCGTGTGTTTCAACAGATCAGTTGTGTAATATAATGAGACTTAACTGAGCTGGAGTATTTACAAAGATTCACATCAATCATAATATACAATAATTGGCTTATAATAGCATTTTCTGGCAACATGGTAGTACTAAATGCCATCACACAGACTCGAACTATTTGCACGCATGCGTACACGTACTCACGAGTGGATTTCAGTATCACATCGCCCCCTGGTGTCTGAACAACATGCGTGTCTTATTGAAGGAAAATTCCAGTGTTTTCCAACCTGATTTTTATTTAATGTCACAAGTTTTTCAGTCAAAGTTTTATGGAAATAAATCTACACAATTCCTCTATTTAGTCAAAGGACCTTTTTATAGAAGAAGGAAAGGTGGTTACTTATATCTTATTTTTTGATCTGGTGGCATATCCATCTATCCTTTCATTTCCTATACCGCTTATCCTGCACATTGGGGCATGAGGGGTTCCTGAAGTACAAAAGACAAGGCAGGAGACACATGGGACCAGATGGAAAACCCATCAGAGGTTGGAATCACACCACTGAAATACAAGAACTTGCAAACTTTACTCACACAAGGATGGAGACAAGACTTGATCAGACTTGTGTCTCATCCAAACACTTTTCATTGTTTACACTGCAGTCCCTATTCTTTTATCTCTAATGAGCGAGATGGTATGAGGATGAAACCTTGAAAGGAACCAGATTCAGGAGGGACGCAGAATGTCCATTAATTATATTGTAGGCAATTATGGATAGATGGATGGATGGATGGGAGAAGGGGAGGATAGATAGATAGATAGATAGATAGATAGATAGATAGATAGATAGATAGATAGATAGATAGATAGATAGATAGATGGATAGATGGATGGATGGATGGATGGATGGATAGATGGATAGATGGATAGATTTCTTTATATGTTAATAATTTTGGCTTACAGCTAATGAGAACCCAAAATTAAGTATCTCAGAAAAATAAGAATATTGTGAAAAAGTTCAATATTGGAGACTGATGGTGTCGCACTCTAATCATCTCATTAAATCCAAACACCTGCAAAGGTTTCCTGAGCCTTTAAACTGCGTCTCAGTCTGGTTCAGGCTCCACAATCATGGGGGAAAACTGCTGACTTGACAGTTGTTCAGAAGACGATCATTGACACCGTGCACATGGAGGGTGAGACACAAATGGTCATTGCTAAAGAAGCTGCAGTTCACAGAGTGCAGTATCAAAGCACATTAATGGAAAGTTAAATAGAAGGAAAAAATGTGGTAGAAAAAGGTGACGCGAAGCCCATTCAAGAATTTGGGGAGATTCATAAAGAGTGGACTGCAGCTGGAGTCAGTGCTTCAAGAGCCTCCATGGGATACAAGTGACGCATTCCTTGTGTTGAGCAGCTCCTGAACCAGAGACAACATCAGAGGTGTCTTACCTGGGCAAAGGACAAACAGGACTGGTCTGTTGCTCAGTGGGCCAAAGTCGTCTTTTCAGATTAAAGGAAAAATATTTTTGCATTTTATTTGGAAATCAAGGTCCCAGAGTCTGGAAGAAGAGCAGAAAGGCACAGAATCCAAGTTTCTTGAGGTCCAGTGTAAAGTTTGCACAGTCATTGGTGGTTTGGGGAGTCATGTCATCTGCTGGTGTTGGTCCACTGTTTTTTTTTATCAAGTCCAAGGTCAGCACAGCTGTCTACCAGGAAGTTTTAGAGCACTTCATGCTTCCCTCTGCTGACCAGCTTTATGGAGATGCTGATTTCATTTTCCAGAAGGATTTGGAACCTGCCCACACTGCCAAAATCATCAAGTTCACCAAATCTGAACTCCATGGAGAATCTATAATGTATTGTCAAGAGGAAAATTAAAAACAAGAGACCAAAAAATGCAGATGAGCTGAAGGCCACTGTCAAAGAAACCTGGGCTTCCAAACCAACTCACCAGTTTTGAGGCACTGAGGCAGTAATTAAAGCAAAAGGAACCTCTACCAAGTATTGAGTACATACACAGTAAATGAAAATATTTTCCAGAAGGTCAATAATTCACAAAAGATTTTTGTGAATTATTGATTCTCCATGGAGTTCACAAGTATTCTAATGTTTTGAGAGAGTGAATTGGTGGGTTTTTGTTAAATGTGAGCCGGAATAATCAAAATAAAAAGAAATAAACACTTGAAATAAATCAGTGTGTGTGTGTGTGTGTGTGTGTGTGTGTGTGTGTGTGTGATGAATCTGTATAAAATACAAGTTTACTTTTTGTATTGAATAAAAAAATAAATCAACTTTTTAATGATGTTCGAATGTATTAAGATGCACCGGTATGTGTGTAAAAATAGATTAGAACAGATGTGTGTAGAGAATGTGTTCAATATTACAATATGGAATGTATATACAAATTATATATAGATATGAAGATAATCTAGAATATACTGTTCTTTATGGATATATTGTTACTGTTATTGTTGGTCATCACCAGCTGTTTACTGATTGAGACTTGAGTGCAAAACTGTTACTGGGAATTGCAGCCCTGAGCCAAATCTGTTTACATGAATTACGGTCCAAATCCATCTTCATGGTTCTTGAGTTTCACCTTCCACTGTAATCTCATGCATCTGCATGATCATCATGTAGAACCATCCTCAGCAGCAGTGAGTGGTTTCCAATTGAAAAGAGCTCCATCTGGAAACAGGGTTTTAGAAACGGAAATAGGCCAAGTTCAACTGCCCTCAGACTTTCATGAGGAAAGAAATTTTGTAAAATAATTTTTAGATAATTTTACCATCTTTCTTATCGTGATCTTTAAATATAACCTTGTTCTAATATTCTTTTACCTCTTGTTGCTTGTACCTTTGCTGTAGGTCTGTAAAAATGGCTGCTACAACAATACAATTTCCCTTTGGAATCAATCAATCCATCCATTCAGGAAGTCTTAAAACTCTGGAGTATTCCTTCAAAAGCATTGTACACTAGCAGAGCCGAAGCCAAGCTGAAATAAGCAAATAAGTTTATTCCAATATTTGTTATGCAATAAATACCGATATGACAATTATACCAAACCTTTCAGGTTGCAGTAGACATGTACCGATATGAAGTCTTTTCAATTTGTTTTATTCTTTAATACAGTTAAAAGATTTCCTTCATGCGAATTTGCAAAAAAAAGAAAAGGGAAACCCTTTGTTTTCTTTTACACAGTTTCCTAGGTACTATGGATAATCTACAGTATCTGCAACACCATCTGAGTTAATTATCATTATGTATCGGGCAACTGATTATCGGCACATGCCTAGTTTGCAGAAGAAGTACATATTATGTGAAAAACAGCAAGTTAACAATCACCAGGAAACCATATAAGGAACAGGTGAATTTAAAACCCAGGATCCATGATTTTGGCTTTGTTGGTGTTTCCTGTGGCATGCAGTGACTGTGATCGAAGTCTTACAAAATACATCAGTCACAGAAAACACGATCCATAATGTCCACAAGATGACAAATTGCCTCCTTGTTTTTTTTTTTTTAGGGTCTAGGGAATTCCCATCTGTGGAAAAAATAAATGCCTCAGAAGAGAAAGCAGGTAAAATACTGTTGTAGCGATTTCTAAAATAAGGATTAATGGAGTAATCATCTGCGTAATAAATTAGGTTTGTTAATATTTTACTGCGACACACACACACACACACACACACACACACACACACACACACACACACACACACACACACACACACACACACAAACCCCATAGCTCTCTGAGTCAAAGGCCAGAGTTTGGTTGTGTTGTTTTTTTCCCCCGTTATTAGCTTCAAGAGAGGATCAAGGACATCATGATGAGGTGGAATAATGGAAGTAGAAGATACCAGTGATGTTTTGTGAGGAAAAATCTATGCTACAGAAAAAAAAAAAGTATGAGGTTAAAGGAAAAAGTAATAAAAGTATTAGTCTGACATTTCTTTTTTTGCTGTTATATATTTCCTATAACAGCAAATGTACATAATCGCTAGGTGAAGAACAAACTGTTCACCTCAAGTCTCACCCATACATATATTGCACATATTTCTCAGGAAGTAGTTTCTCGAAGAAGCAAAACGTGATCAATTGTAAGCCCAAGCTGTTTCATATCAACTTCTGATTCCATTCAGAACCTTCCTATATCCTTCAATATTCCTGTTTTTATTGTTTTTCAGGAATTGAAAGAGCACTAACGCTAGGCAACCCCACCTCAGCGTACGCTAAGCTAGCTAATGGTTGAGGAGATTGATTTAGCTAGCTAGTACCTAACAAATCTTTTAAAAGTAAAACGTAAATGCAGAATGTTCGAGAAAACGTGACGAAGCTGTAAATAATATCAACATGTACCTCAGATGTGTTGGTAGTATAAAAAACCAAAACAAAAAAAAACAAACAAAAAAAAAAGTTTTCATTGCAGAAATGATATTTATATTTAGTGTTGATCGCTAATTAAACTGCTGAGAGAAGCAGCAACAATAAATGAAGTAAATAATGTAAAATTCTCACATTATTCACATTTTATCAATTGAAAACTCTGAATATTCGATCCTCATTTGAAATGTACATTGGGATGTGTAAAATGTGTTCTAGGAGCTCTAAGTATAACACAAAGTCTTTTTTTGGGTCATTTTTCAACACATCTGAGGTAAATGTTAATATTCGCTATGACTGGGAAACATTTCCATAGACGTTCTGTGTTAAGATTGTTCCTAAAAGCACCTGGCGAGCTCGATTGTTCAATCCCTACTCTTTTTCCACTTTATAACACGCATAATCAGAGCCTTTGCCTTGATAACTCGTGTGTTATATAGAAATGGCCCAGGATTTATATTCTCCCATCGTTTGGCTTAAACACTCCAGCTGGTTAAACAAGACCTGAGCTGCGTCTTAAACCACATACACACCGAAATACTTCAATATTTTCTACATTTGTACGGAGGTGAAAAGTATGTGATTTGAGACGCAGGACGCATCAACAGCTAACACAATTTTGGAAATAAATCTCGAAGTTGTCCCCCTCACAAATCTTTGTATATATTTTTTACACACACACACACACACACACTATTTCCAAAAGTATTGGGTCACCTGACCGTTCCTGCTATATGTGGTTCTTTTCCAAACCCTTACCACAAATCTGGACGTCTTTAGATGCGCTTTAATAAAAGTTTGCGTTCACTTGAACTTGGAAGCCAAACCTGTTCCAGCATGGCGATGCCGCTGTGCACAAAGTGAGCTCCATGAAGATCTGGTTTACATGCTTTGTAGAACAAGATCTTGAATGTTCTAATATTGGGGTCTGATCTCATCCCTACTGATCTCTTTGGGATGAATGTGAAAACTGACTGCACCCCAGGTCTCCTCACCTACATCAGTACCTGACTGTCATAAACACCCTTGTGGCTGATGAACACAAATATCCATAAGCACACTCCAAAATCTAGTGGAACATCTTCCCAGAAGAGTGGAGGGAATTATAAGTAAACGTAAATGTGGAATGCAATGCGCAAAAATCACATACTGTACTAATGACCAGGTGACCTAATACTTTTGGAAATATAGTGCGTGTGTAAATATATATATTTCCATTCATGTTATAGCAGCAAACACGCTGATCTGGTGGAAACCTTCTGGTAAAATCAGTAACATTTTAAAAAGATCTGTGTGAAATTACGTTTTCATGTGTATATAATAAGTAAAATGTTATAAATTCAGGAATAATATTTATGTCATGAGAAATCTTAGATTCTTACTATTAATTTACACTTTCTCTCTCAATTTCTGCAGCAGGTATTTTCGATTTCTAACCTGTCCCTTTTTCAAAATACACACATTCAATAGTTGCACTGTAGCTACATCGGTCAGATATCACACTCTGCCTTAGTCTGTGTTTTAGTGTCCAATCAGAGCACGCTGATGTGCAGGAACGGCTGTGGTTTGGGCAAACATGTATATCCGATGACAATAAACGAGGCAGGCTTCACTGCAAAGTCAGGTCTATTTCCCTTTTCCTTGGAAATGAATTTAAGTGCATACTCACTCACTAGGACAAATCCCTCTTACCCTGGATAATAAAGTAAATACATTTCACAAATCCCTCAGATGATCTGAATCATAACATTACACCCAACCCTTCCACAAGTGGAAACGACACCAGAAAGACGCTAAAAATGTCATGTACAAAACAGGAAAATCATCATGAAATCACCAGAAGCCCCCCGAATAATCGTCGATTTTTGATCGTAGAGATATAGATGCTTTAAAAGGGGGCTTGGTCTTGTAAAAGCTCTTCAAGTTCCCCTCGGACTTTTCAGGCTGGATGGAGGAAATTTAAATCTTTGAAAGATTGAATCTTGCAAATATTCATCCTTGGACCTTCTGTTTTAGAAGTTCAAATATTACACTACAGGCCATGAATATTATGCATAAATTATTTAAAACATATGGACCTTAAATGTAGCACTGGATTTTACAGGGCCATGTCCCCCTTTTTTTCTTCTACATCTCGAAACAAAATGCTGATACTAAGCCTGAATCTTTGCCCAATATTTCTTTCGAGAATGACATTATTTCCTAGAAAATACAAAGCAAATCTGAGATGCTTAGATCTAGCGATTTGAGATGGATTGACCCTTACACACAACCATGATTAGATGCCATATGCTAACCTCCAATGTTATATCCGATTCATTTACAGAAAGAAGAGATTAGATTATTTTTATTAATACCCCAGTACAGCGTTAGAGCTCAGGTCTAATTCACCTGCTTGGGGGGGGATCAGTAACCGCACACAAAGGATATATATAATAAAAAAAAAAGAAAAAAGAAAAAAAGAATAAGAAATATACACCCGTCACATTATCCCATGAAACTGGAGCTGTTTCTCTGTAAATACACACCACACGCAGCCATTTTTTCTGACCACAAACAATAACTCAGAAGGCATCGCCCCTGGATACGACTCCCGTTGTGAAAAGCCGTTCTCGCTTTGTTTCTTCTCGGTGTGGTCTCCAGTGGACTCTGAATCGGTGTCATGTCCATACGGTACAAAACACACTTCTTGGTATATTACAGCTATCATACAGGGTCTTTGTTTTTCCCCCTGTGACGTGGGGGACCGGAGTTCCTTCGGCCCGCCCGGCTCTTCATGAGGAGTTTTGAAGAGACTCGGCCGTCTTAGAGGGCGTCTCCTCAGAAGGGCTCTCGCTGGAGATGCCCGTGTCTCCGTTCTCGGCTACATCTGCCATCAGATGCTTCTCCACAACTGCAAACAAAAGAAAAGACACAAGTTTAAAAGACACCTGTACAAAGCAGAGACGTGTGGTAAAGACTTGGTAGATACATTTGGAGATATACCAGATAGAGATCCCAGTTATTGAATCTCCATGACACTTGAATCTGATAATATATTACATTATATTGTTCTTGCCTTGCAGCGACGCCGAATCAGCATGTCCATTTCCATGGCTACCGGCCTCCTCCAGCTCGTCCAGATAGAGCCGATAGCGATGCCCGCTCTCGTCCTCGTACTCCACGTTCTCGTCATCCGAGTCCACCTCCGGCGCCACGTACACCACCTCGAACTCGATCTCGCCCCTCTGTAGGATAACAATAAAACAGTCCCTGAGCTGCTGTACGTGTAACGCTGATTCTTACAAATCACAGCAGAGGCAATAACCTGCTGGGAGAGGATGGTCACCGCCTCCTTGTGCTTGGCGTCCCTCAAGTTGATGTTGTTGACGGCTAATATGGCATCTCCCACGTGCAGCCCTCCGCATCGCTCTGCAGGCTGGGCCGGGTGGATCTCCGAGATCAGGATGGGAACGCCATGCTCTTTACCCCCCTGGAAGATCAGAAGCACACGAATGTAATTTCAACATTTACTTAAAAAATTTTTTTATTTAGTTCATTTTCTTTTTATCTGCCAACTTCAGTTAATGCGCATCAGTGATTCACCTGTAGAGGCCGCTCTCATACTGTATAACAACAGCAGACCTTCAGACACCCCTCTAATGCAGATGCAACCCGGAAAAACTGTCTGTGTGAATTTTTGCCGACTTTGTCTATCGGTTGCGATTAACTGAGAAAACGGTTGAATCGGTCGACCTCTAGCGTAAACGTTCATACGCAAAGTGCAGCAGCTTTATTCTGATCAATTTGAATTATAGACACAACATAGAAGATACGTAAGCTCAAGCTAGAACTCACTGTGATCGAGATCCCAAGCCCCTCGTGGTCCTCTTTAGAGAGAAGTACTTTGCGGATTGGACCAACTCCTTGAGTCTTCTTCAGAGAGTCGGGATCCTGATGAAAGATATCACGGTTATAAATCACCGCAAACGATGAAAAAAAAGGGGTCCTAAAGGTTGCCAAGAATGAAAAATTTCCACCCTTTCATTCAGTGTTAATGCCTTGTTTTCTCCTTTAAGGAAAACATTGATAGCAAAATAAATACTAAACACAAAATAGCTACTTTTTGAAATTTTCAGACACCCAGAATAAAGCAGAGGCTTTCAAAAAGGGCTTTGTGAATCTCTTTATAAAACTTTTATTGTCATTTTTAACCTAATCAGTGTTCTGGTGCTAAAACAACACAGAGCTACATTCCCAACATAAAGCTACATAACAGAACACAGAGCTCAGGACTAAAGTAAGTGTCCAGTAACACATAGGTGAAGTTCTCCGCTAGATGAACACCAAGGAATTTGGTGCTCTTAACGATCCCCACAGAGGAAGATCCGAAAAGAAAAAAAGAAGTTAGTTCTTACATGTCCTGCTGGTGATGGCAAGGGCTTCTTCGGGTCGTTGCGCCCTCTGCAGGCCCGGATGACTGTTTTGTGGCGATGCAAATGAATCTCTGCTTCCAACTGGTTCCACAGTTTATCGTGAGCTGGGCCCTTCATGTCTCGACCTAATAACTGAATCTGCTGGACCCTGGAAGGCAGAAGAGACAACTCAACATGCGTTTCTCCACACATTGTATCACACTGATTACTCAAAAACTTTCCTCAACTCAAATTAATTCAAATCTTGGACTATCCATTATGTTAAACAATTCAAGATGTAAATAGTGCAATATTATTGTCTTTAGACAAACACGTAGATTAATTTTTTGCTAATCTGGCAACCGAGCATCACTGTAACGTTGATGCTGCGTTTCGCTTTCTCGTACCTCCCAGCGAGCTCCTTGTCCAGGTATTTGGCCGCCAGCCGTGCGCCGTACACCTCAGCCTGCAGTACTGCGATGTGCCTGCGGAGGGCCTCGTTCTCTTTCTTTAGCATCCTCACCTCGGCTTCCAGCTTCACCTCCTTCACCTTCTCCCTCTTACTCGCCTCCAGTTCCTTTTCCTGATCACCGCATACACGGGAAGATAAGTTACACATGCTCTACTATTTGTGTGTATACGGTCTAAAGTGTAAAATACACAACACGTATACACACACACACACACACACACACACACACACAAGCACAGACTCTTACACACATCGACTACAACTAATCTAAGCAAACTGTGACACGACAGACACACAATAACAACACTACAGTCTACAGAAATGGCTTTCATAACAACATGTCCATTACAAATTATAACCTAATAAGCAGGAGGGCAGCACCTTTCTGAAACATTTAAGACGGAAATGGGCAATTTCTCCAGTCTTTCTTTCTTTCTTTACACTTTCTTTCTTTCTTTACCCTGCTTTCTTTTTTTCTCTCTTTCATTCTTTACACTTTCTTTCTTTCTTTCCCCTTTCTTTCCCCTTTTTCT
The DNA here is from genome assembly GCF_946808225.1 of Silurus aristotelis. Lineage (NCBI taxonomy): Eukaryota > Metazoa > Chordata > Actinopteri > Siluriformes > Siluridae > Silurus > Silurus aristotelis. Next base: position 21,253,619 of record NC_139588.1, on the reverse strand, counting down.
TTCTTTCTTTCTTTCTTTCTTTCTTTCTTTCTTTCTTTTTTTCTTTCCCCTGCTTGCTTGCTTGCTTTCTTTCTTTCTTTTTTTCTTTCTTTCATTCTTTACACTTTCTTTCTTTTACCCTGCTTTCTTTTTTTCTTTCTTTCATTCTTTACACTTTCTTTCTTCCCCCCTTTTTTTTTTCCCCTTTCTTTCTTTCTTTCTTTCTTTCTTTCTCTTTCCCTCTCTTTCTTTCTCTCTCCTGCTTTCTTTCTTTCTTTCTTTCCCTCTCTTTCTTTCTCTCTCCTGCTTTCTTTCTTTCTCTTTCTTTCTTTCTTTCTTTCCCTCTCTTTCTTTCTTTCTCTTTCCCCTGCTTTCTTTCTTTCTTTCTTTCTTTCTTTTTTTTCTTTTTCTTTCTCTTTCTTTCCCCGCTTTCTTTCTCTTTCTTTCTTTCTTTCTTTCTTTCTTTCTTTCTTTCTTTCTTTCTTTCTTTCTTTCTTTCTTTCTTTCTTTCTTTCTTTCTCTCTCTCTTTCTTTCTCTCTCTCTTTCTTTCTCTCTCTCTTTCTTTCCCCTGCTTGCTTGCTTGCTTTCTTGCTTTCTTTCTTTCTTTCTTGAAATTGCCCATATCCGTCTTTACGCTGCTCAGAATGTGATAATAAAATACTGCAAATTCAGAAACAGGCAGAACTAAAAGGATCAGCCGCGACAGATAATACATGATGGAGAGCACGACTGTTCACCATCATGTACAGAACATCGGTTAGACACGTCCACAAGGACAGACAGGACACAAAGCGAAAGAGAGAGACACAGGCAAAGAAAAAAAAACAAAACAAAAAAAAAAATATTCATAACAGAGCACTTACCATCTCCTCGACGGAGGCAACAGGCTTAGGGCCAAGGAGAGAAACACAGAAGGTCAAAGGTTAGAAAGGCAGTGATTTCAGGATCAGGGAGGTAAAAGCAGACCTGTAGTAATGGCTCAGGGTTTCTCCATATGCTCAGCTCAGTGAGACAGAACAGAGACAGAAGAGCAGTTAAGATCAGACCTCAGAGAGGATTAGCAGCAAACACATACAGGTGAAATGACTAACCCGTGACCGATCCAAGTTTCAGAGTATTAGTGGAAATCGCAGGACTGAACGCTACAAATCAAAATGATGACAAGTTTGCATGCCCTGTGAACAAAACTGCTATTTGTGTCTCTGTACATTATTATTCTATTTACATCTGCATTACGAATCTCATGCTACCCCATCCATCCTCCACCGCATCCAGATGTTGGGATTATAATCAGATCTCGAGCTCTTTAGTATCAGTAGATCACATTTCACAAGCTTTTACATTACCATAGGCTTGATTTAATGTTCACATAGCTTCATTACGTCGTGTTTCGGGAACACGATGCTAAATTTGTCTTTTTAGACGATTTTTTGTGCGTTTTTTGGAAGTATGTATTCTAAAAGAAATCTTTTTGTATCTTGTAGATACACTGTATAATAGAGATTCCCGATTTCCGTTAACCTACAGAAGGTGCACCTTGGGTATTGCATCCTATTAAATAGAGTATGAACGGGTTGTTACAGGTCGCAAGAAAGACTGTTTATAGCCACTATAATCAAAGTGCTAAAACTTTTTCGCACATGTATTTTTGTACAGGTTGACCGTTTTTGCTGGAACTATTGGCTACAGGTAAAAATCCATACGTATAGTTTTCACCGGTAGCGTCTGAGAAGGTCCAACATGATTACGAGAGCGGCCTCTAGGGGCGAATTACTGACACTACAAGCTGTTCGTGATTACACAGGAGAGTGCGTGCTGCACGGAGAGTGCTTATTATCGTTATTATTTATAACTATTCGTTACATAATCATGTTTAATAATTAATAATGAACATTTTTAATTAAATATTTTTTTGTTATAAAGTTCAGTACCATTTGACATCCAGTTTTGGGTTGTTTTTTTATTTAAAAAACTATTTCATTGATTAATCAGTTATCGGAAAAAATATCCATCGGTAAAAATCGGTCGACCTTTATTTATTTGTGGCTGTAAAATAAGACCCCGTTTCCGTTCAATTACAGGGAATGCAAACTTTTGTTCAGAGTTTGTTTAGTGTCTTGAGTTTGCCCACTTGACCCATTATATCACTAAAGTGCTGCTTCAGAGAGCTAACAAAGGCTAATCTTCCCACCTGATTACTACACTATTACTTACTCATACGTGAAAAATGTAAAACAGCTTTTTATTTAACAATAATTTTCTTATACTGTTGCGCTTTTGATATAGTCACAGGATTTGATATCTGCTTTAAAGTTTACTGGTGTTCTCTGAAAGGCGTCTCGAAGGCACCTCGAATTCTTACGTACATCCTGGAAAAGGTCTAAATCAGGTCCTACTGACAAGCAAATAAAGATGTGAAAAATGTATGAAGGTGCACACCATCCTGTCTTTAATGGAGCTGGAGTCGACTGTCTGTCCTGCTTTGGCATGGAGCTGCAGCTGCAGAGTGTGAAGGTGGAGCAGCTGCTCATGAACCTCCTTCTCCACCACCGTCTTCTCTGCCTGCACGTCAGTCAGCTCCGACTTTAGATCCACCAGTTGGGCCTGACGCAAGCACATGGTATAACAGAGAGAGAGATTTGATTTATAAAAAAAAAAAAAATAAATAAAATAAAAAAAAGACTGATAAAAAGGTTAAATTTAAGTCAACGCAGAAAAAAATTAAAATAAACAGATTAAAAAAATAGATTAAAAAGTTATTTGCATTTTTATTGCACCAGATTTTCTCAAACATCACCAAGTTTAATGTCTTTTTGTAAAAGTGAAAGTCCACTAGAATCCTGGACTTCATCATTGCTGCTGTCACCAATTTTGCATCAATGCTGCCTCTTTGTTGAATTTTATTTCTCCGGCTGATGTAAATGCTCATCTTTGCCTGACCCACGACAAAGTTTAAGAGCTGACATTCCGCTTGCATTTGCATTTGCAGTGTATTTTACCCACAGGATAAAAGTTTGAACCGAGAAGGATCTGTCAAAAGCGCTAAAAACAGTCTGCAAAAGGGTAAAAAGTGGTTTTAAATCTGAGACACTGAGTAAAAGCGTGAAATATTGTCTCTCTCTGGAGACAGAAGGGACACTCGTGACCAGTCTCTGGACACAGAACTGAGACAAAAGCATTTACAGCAATGATTCTGTGCAGGATTCTCCATTGTATATCTCTAGTTTTTGCAATTCTGAAGTTTTTTAGCCAACCGGGCAGCGTCAGGCCGTCTGTAGTGCCAGAAGGCTTTACACATTCAACATTAAATTGTCTACAATCAATAGAATGACATGGTATCTGCGAGAAATAAAGTGAATTGCGAGAAAGAAAAAAAAATTTATGTCAGGTGGCTTCATAATCATTTCAAACAAAGGGGGGGGGAAAAAAAAAAAAAAAAAAAAGTGTTTCCTTTTTTTTTTTCTCCAATCTAAAATTAATTTTGATTTCTGACAAAATGTATTTACACAGAAATTTAAGTGTTGCGATTTCAGCAATATAAATGTAAATTTTTCTTAAAAATAGAAACAAAATACTTGTTAATTTTAAGAGACCCGTCTTATTTTCTCTTGTATATTTATTATTGATCTGTAATAAAGAAAAAGCACTTCTTATCTGATTATTAGTTGGAATAATCGGCAGAATACTCGTTTACTAAAATAATCAACAGCTCTACAATGGACATTGCCCCAAAGCAGCTTTACAGAGATAAATAGGGTATAAAATATGAATTTATATGTTGGTGGTTAAAATTTACATTTACAGCCTTTGGCAGATGCCTGTATCCAGAGCCACTATAACAAAAGTCATTTGTACAGCCATGCACTCAAGTGTGGATTTTATACAATAATTTAAGTGTAAAACAAACCAAGCTGACAGGATTTTACAGCATTTTAGATATAAATACACTATTTTCCAACATTGCTAGTTATTGCTATGTGATCAAGATTTTTAAGTAGCCTTCATTCATAAAAAAAGGAAATTCGGTCAAACTGGAAGTCCAGACCTTGAAAATGATACGAATCCAAACAGCCGTTTTTTTTCCCATTCAACATCCATCCACCTCTTCAGCCCATTTCTACTTATAATATCGCAGTAATCTTTCATCCAGTGTTTGCGATTTGAGAGTAAGAATAACAGTTGCTTAGTCGCACTTCCTTGGCTTTAATGCTTTCCAGTGTTTTAATGCTGGAGTATTAGCCCTAATCCTTGTTCTGGGACTTCTTCCAACACTTAATGAGCAGTGTGAAGACACAACAGTTTGGATGAGAAGATGTCTGGGGCAGTTGCCAATTATAACTCTTCACGCTTACGATTTAACACGACGTCGTCCTGCCGAGTCGGAGAAGTTGTGCTATTTTTAAGAAAGCCTTTAAAGAAATGTGGAAAGTGAGAATGAATCAGTGAGAGTGATGTAATACACCACTGAAATACGCTCGTCAGGGTGGAAAGATGCAAAAGAGCTGAACAATAAAAAAGAAATGAGTGGTGTAAAGTATGAGGAAATGTACTTTGTTACTGTAGTTATTTGTTACGTTTTATAACACTGGGGTTATATACATGGCAGACCATCACCAAATCCATCATATTTAAATTGCTATATAAAACATTTTGACTTACTTTGACTTACTTTGACTTACTTTACAAACTTTGACTTACTTTGACTTACTTTACTTACTTTGACTTACTTTACTTACTTTGACTTACTTTACTTACTTTGACTTACTTTACAAACTTTGACTTACTTTGACTTACTTTGACTTACTTTACAAACTTTGACTTACTTTGACTTACTTTACAAACTTTGACTTACTTTACAAACTTTGACTTACTTTACAAACTTTGACTTACTTTACAAACTTTGACTTACTTTACAAACTTTGACTTACTTTACAAACTTTGACTTACTTTACAAACTTTGACTTTACATGGGTAGTTACTCTGAAACTAGGTGGGGTTTCCCCATTTTTAAGGTTATACTGTGTATAACAGCATACTGTGAATAATTTTCCGTGGTTAAAATTGCATCATTATAGGAGTCGGCATTGCATTCATATCTTGTGACTTGCCGAATTTCTCTTTATAACGGATACTGTTAACTGAAGTTCCCTTTTTGAAAGATTGCTTTACTACTTTGTCCCTTTTTCAATTCTGGCATGCTGAACAGGTTGATTTCTGGTTAACGCGTGTCGAGGTGTTCAATTTGTTTTGTATTTTAGGAAATGGGCAGGTGTGTGTGCCTTTCCAAATCATGTCCAAATCATCTGAATTTATCACAGGCGGACTCCGATCAAGTTGTAGAAACTCAATCACAGGGACGATCAGTGGAATCGTATGTGTGTGAGTTTTTTTTTTATTTATAATAAATTTACAAAGATTTCAAACAAACTTTTCACATTGTCCTTATGGGGTATTGTTTGAAGAATTTCATCCATTTTGGAATAAGTCTGTAACGCAAAATGTGGGGGAAAATTCTTTAAATTAAAACAAACAAACAAATAAATAAATAAATAAATAAATAAGTCAAATGATGTGAATAATTTTCTGATGCACTGTATATTTTAAGAAACAGACATTCATCTGAAAAAATCACAAAGACATGCAAACAATGATAGCTTCAGTAGCTGACAGGAGTCTTCCTCTCTTTCTCATGCTAATCTCAGAGAGCCGCTAGAGTCAGTATGCTCGGGTATGCAGAAGGGGGCAGACAGCTTTATAAGGAGGGAAGCCTGGTTCTTCTGGCAGCCGTGTGTCTGCTGAGGGGTAGTTACTGAGTGTGTTATTTAGGAAGTTACGGAGCAACACTGGAGCTTTGAGGATGGATTTGGACTGTAATTAATGCTACAATAACTCAAGACCACAAGTTATATTTAAGCACCTATTACACCCTCACCTATTACACCACACCTCAACAACTATGAACTGCAGTAAATGGACATTCAGTGCCACCAAGATGAGGACTGGTTCCCTCGAGTCTGGTTCCTTTCAAGTTTCTTCTTCATGCCATCTCAAAGTTTTTTCTTGCCACAGTCGCCAGTGGATCGCTCATTAGAGACAAACTTACAATTATAAAGAACGATCTTGTACATTCTTTATTATCTATACAGTTTGATCTGAAGATGCAATGGTCAGAAAGAGAAGTTAGTGACCAAACGTTCACAACTTCTTGTTCAAAACGATTAGACCTAAAAGCAAGAGGACTTGACGCAACCCATAATTATCTCCATGCCACTATTCCCTGGTCTCTGTCTAAACATCACCAGTCGCATTTCAGGGGGAAAAAAAAGTGCTGGTTTTCAAAATGTAATTTCAAGTCTTCTTTCTTCTCAGGTCACATGGGAATCTGTAGGACCAGGGGTCATGAACCAAAGTCAGGCACTTTTCATTGTTTCATTTCTAGGACTTTTCACAGATCCTCGGGTTTAATTCTAGGACTGACAATCAAGGCTGAAGGCCACCCAGGGTTCAAGAACCAAGGCAGAGGATCAGCTTTAAAAACCTGTATTTGAGGACCAAAGTTTGAGATCTAACGCAAAGGATCAAGAACCAATGATTAAGAACCAAAGTCAAGGCCAGAATTCATGAATCAAAGCCAGAGAACCAAAAGGGTTTAAGAATCAAAACCAGCAGCTATCGATTATTTTACTAATCGAATATTCTACCAATTAATCAGATAAGATCCCTTTTTCTTTATAAAAGAGCAAAACTAAATATACAAGAGAAAATAAGACGGGTCTCTTCAAATCAAAAAGCAATTTGTTTCCTTTTTTTAAAGAAAATTTGAAATTTTTATTGCTGGAGTTGAAACATAATATCTGCGAAAACTGTATCAAAGCGCAAATACAATTATATAAATTGAAATATAAAAATAAATTTCCCTCAGACCCTAAAAAGACTCGGACTGGAGGTCGACTGTTATTGGATTTTCTCTGGCCGATGCCAATATTTAGAAATCAAGGCAGGCGATGGCTGATAGATGACGCCGATTGTTTTGGCTGATATGTTTTCCCGGTTTTCTTTTTTCCCCCTTAATCTCAAAAAAATTTTGAAATAAGATGTGATACAGAAAATCACAGAAATCGTCCGGACAAACAAATCGGTCGACCACTACCTTAAGACTAGCAATCAACAGCCAAAGCCAAAGACCAGGGTTCAAGAACCAAAGCCAAGGGCCAAAGTTTTGAGATCCAAACCCAAGAACCCAAGTATGAGAACCAGGAACCAAAGTTTAGGATTAGCAAACAAAAGCCAAGATCAAGAACCAGGGTTCCAGAACCAAAGGCCAAAGTTCAAGAACCAAAACCAAAGAACCAGGGTTTCAGAACCAAAAGATAAGAACCAGGGTTTAAAAACCAAATTAAGGAACGGGGTTTAAGAACCATATTAAGGACCAGAACTTCAGACCCAAAGCCAAAGAACCAGGGTTTTAGAACCAAAGTTAAGGACCAGAACTTCAGACCCAAAGCCAAAGAACCAGGGTTTTAGAACCAAAGTTAAGGACCAGAACTTCAGACCCAAAGCCAAAGAACCAGGGTTTTAAAACCAAAGTAAAGGACCAGAACTTCAGAACCAAAGCCAAGGAACAGGACTTCAGACCCAAAGCCAAAGAACCAGGGTTTTAGAACCAAAGTTAAGGACCAGAACTTCAGACCCAAAGCCAAAGAACCAGGGTTTTAAAACCAAAGTAAAGGACCAGAACTTCAGAACCAAAGCCAAGGAACAGGACTTCAGACCCAAAGCCAAAGAACCAGGGTTTTAGAACCAAAGTTAAGGACCAGAACTTCAGACCCAAAGCCAAAGAACCAGGGTTTTAGAACCAAAGTAAAGGACCAGAACTTCAGAACCAAAGCCAAAGAACCAGGGTTTTAGAACCAAAGTTAAGGACCAGAACTTCAGACCCAAAGGCAAAAAACAAGGGTTTTAGAACCAAAGTTAAGGACCAGAACTTCAGACCCAAAGCCAAAGACCCAGGGTTTTAGAACCAAAGTTAAGGACCAGAACTTCAGACCCAAAGCCAAAGAACCAGGGTTTTAGAACCAAAGTTAAGGACCAGAACTTCAGACCCAAAGCCAAAGAGCCAGGGTTTTAGAACCAAAGTTAAGGACCAGAACTTCAGACCCAAAGCCAAAGAACCAGGGTTTTAGAACCAAATTTAAGGATTGTCATAACCGAAGACAGGGTTGGTTTTATGTTTTAATTTCCACATTGTATATTTAAATGTTTATGGTCCCCTGGTGGTCTAGTGGTTAAGATGCAGCGCTCCCACCGCTGCGACCCGGGTTCGATTCCCGGTCAGGGAACCATCCCCAGCCACTCTTAGTGCCGGTCCCAAGCCGGGATAAATTGGGGAGGGTTGCGTTAGGAAGGGCATCCAGTGTAAAACATGTGCCAAATCAAACGTGCGGAGGGTCCGCTGTGGCGACCCCTAACGGGAGAAGCCGAAAAGAAAGGTTTTTTTTTTTTATATTTAAATGTTTATTAAACCGTCACTAGACCCTACTGCGCAGAATCAAACAATTCGGTTTCCTCGAAAACAACGACACAAACTGAAGCCTCGGACAAAAGTCAGTAAATAGAAACGATTCGTCATGAATGAGTAAAAAAAAGAAGAGTGTGTTTACAGAGTCAACAGCAACTTCACTTCCTTCCACACACCTACTCACACACCTACACACACACACACACACAGGATCAGAGTGCACAAATGATGATGACGCAGGTGACAAACACCCAGGTATTCGAATCATAATGGGAGCTTTACGGGTTTAACTGGATTGTGCAATCAGGATGGTGTAAAGTGAAGGTTTCTTACTGATATAAACACACAAACACACACTCTATATACATTTTATATATATATATATATGTGTGTGTGTGTGTGTGTGTGTGTGTGTGTGTGTGTGTGTGTAGAGAGTTCATTATAAACCCAGTATCAGTGGTAGAATGGGATCCAGGACACCCCCGTAAGCATTAGGGACCCCCAATGACAAGTGAAAAATGGACTTGAAGGGTCCCGAGGATTATTTTAGTAAATTATTTTATTATTATATATTAGGTCCCCTGGTGGTCTAGTGGTTAAGATGCAGCGCTCCCACCGCTGCGACCCGGGTTCGATTCCCGGTCAGGGAACCATCCCCAGCCACTCTTAGTGCCGGTCCCAAGCCCGGATAAATTGGGGAGGGTTGCGTTAGGAAGGGCATCCAGCGTAAAACATGTGCCAAATCAAACGTGCGGAGGATCCGCTGTGGCGACCCCTAACGGGAGAAGCCGAAAAGAACGTTTATTTTATTATTATATATTATTTTAGTAAAAAATATATATTAGACATAAACTTTGGACCCCCATAAGACTCAACTCGATCACTTGGATTGTGTTGGACATTATGATGGACATGTGAGGGACATGGAAGTGTCTTTCTGAGCTTGTGTCCTCACCTCTAGTTTATGGTTGAGCTGAAAGACAGTCTGAGCTTTATGACAAAGCTGAGCAAAGCACGAGCTCAGGCTCGTCATCTTCTGCCGGCCTTCGTACGTGATGTCGGCCTGGTCCGGATCGATCTCTCCGAGCAGCAGATCCACATCCACGAACGCCTTATCGAACTCCTTCTCCAGCACCTCCAGCCAGCGGAACACCGACATTCCTCCGGCCGGGGTGGAGAGCCGGGAACCCGGCGAGGCCGCGGGGGAAGCGCCGGTGGTTGCGGACGCGGACATTGGGCAAACAAGACGGCGAGGATCCCTTCTCTTCCAGGAAAAACCGTCTTCTCTCTCTCTCTTCCGATCACTTATATCTCAGCTCCTGAGCAGGATCTCACAACGATCTGCTCGGATAATGCGGATAACTCGTTTGATCTATTCTCTAATAGATTTATATTTAGATATATCCGTATTTTTGCGTTTCCGTGTTCACATCAGCATGTACAGATCCCAAATCGAAGCCGAGTCGTCAACGGGGATCGATTACGCATGTCTGCCACACGCTTCAGGGCTCCTGGGCAGGAAAAATAACGGAATACATATCTTATCGATCGAAACTAAATCGAGCCCGGAAACTGTGATTTTTAATTTAATTTTTTATTTTTATTCTTTAATTTGTGAACTATCGTTTTTTTTCCCCCTTTCCCCTTATTTATGTTTATTAAAATTTGTAATGCAAATATTTATTTATTTATTTATTTATTTATTTATTTATTTATTTATTTATTTATTTATTTATTTATTTAGTGTAATCTATTATAGATTTGTTTGTAATATCATATTATATTATAAACTCACCATAAATCTAGCACACCTTGGCAGATTCTATTCTATTCTATTCTATTCTATTCTATTCTATTCTATTCTATTCTATTCGTTAAGTGGCTTGACTTGTCTAATATATTATAATATAATACAATATAGTAAAAATTCATATTTTAATTTGACGTTAATTAAATCTCACTGGTTTAATGACCATCTGAGTTTGGTTTTATTTGGGTTTGGTTTTAATTTACACTTGAATCTATCATTTGCCTCACTTTTACATACCCTGTATTTATTTATTTGTTTATTTGTTTGTTTGTTTGGGTTTATAGCAGCAGAAAATCATGACAGATTTCTTGTACATAAAACCTATGATAATTAAAACAAGGTAAGATCATTATATTATATTATATTATATTATATTATATTATATTATATTATATTATATTATATTATATTATATAAATTCTATTAGTATAATATAATATAATGAATATTCTAATATGAATATAATTAAATGGATTAATGACAATCTGATGCCTGTATTCCACCACATATTACACATATTATGTGTTTATATTTTATTGCTATATTCTTCTCCTTCCTACCTGTACAGAAATATTAGTTTGGGCAAATAAATTAGTTTGAATTATTTTATTAGATTAAAATATGTAAATTCTATTTTTATTCTATTCTATTTTTTTTTATATCACAAAGACAGACAATCATTCTATTCTGTTCTGTTTTGTTCAAATTTATTCAAATTTATTCAAATTTATTCTATTATGAGCAGAAGAGCATTGCAAAATGCATGGCACATCAAAATGTGGATAAGCTACAACACCAGAATACAACATCAGGTTCCACTTCTGTCAGCCGTAAACAGGAATCTGAAACAATCATGGGCACAAACTCACCCAAACAAGACAATGTAAAGAGTCTAAAAGCCAGATGTTTAAATTTCACGTGTGAAATGTTACATTTTTATGTATTATAATGGGACTTAATGGGACCTGCTGTCCCCATGTCTTCTTTACCAAAGCAATCAGTTTGCGTCAGATTTCTTTAATATTATGGAGCTGTGCTAATTCTGCCATCCTGTTTTGCTTGTCACATTGTGCTGACAGGATGGACCAAAGGCGGAATCCAGTCTGTTTTTCTTTCCTCGTCCTTTGCTAATGCTGACTTTGCAGTTCTTCGTCTAAAACTTACGTTCACTGAACACAACAATGTCTCTTACGGAGTTCTTCTGTGAATAGATCGGTCTGTTTTTCCCATTAAACCATAAATTCTCCTTCTTGGTTGTTGCTCAAAATGTGGACAGGATTGCAGGTGGTCTTTTGTAGCGTAGTCAAGGTTTCATGGAAATACAATTAAATGTGCTGTGCAGTTTCAGTCTGTATTCCGCTCGAGATCTAATACAGAGCTTAGCGGTGAAAATCTCTCTGGAGCAGTGAACATCTGATTCCTGTATTTCACATATTATATTTTAATATTGACTATATTTTAAATTGAACAGGATGTTGTAATATTGGATGCAGACATTGTGTGTTCAAAACAGTTACCAAAACCATTGCAAGTCAGCAAAGAATGCTCCATGCCCCGAATTTTAGCAGTTTACAACAATTCTGGTGTAAACCAGGCTTCTTATGAAAGTATTACATGAAATACTCTATGTGAATGCAGGCTTTACTTCCATTATGTGCTTCAAATCAAAGTAATGATCTCAGTAACAGTCCATGTGAGGTCCAGTCTATGCTTTCTAATAACTCCAAACCTCAAAACTACAGCACATCACACAATCTCAATCCTCTCTCTCTTTTGACCTGAGCACCAGCCCATATTCTCTAATATATAACAATTTAAAAATATATAACACTAAGCAATGAGCAATATAAAGACAAAAGTATCGGGACACCTGATTTTTCCAGCCTTTATGTGGTTCTTTCCCAAACTGTTCCCACAAAATTAGAGGCACATAATTGTAAAGGACGTCTTCGGATGTGGTAGAATTACATTTCCCTTCACTTGAACCAGGAGACCCAAATCTGTTCCAGCATGATACTTCTCCTGTGCACAAAGCCGGCTCCATAAAGATATGATTCACATGGGTTGGAATGGAAGATCTCCTGCTATAGCCAAACCTATTAATCACCTTTGGGATGAACGTGAACGCCGACTGCACCCCAGGCCTCCTCACCTGAATAAACACAAATCTCCACAAAAATCTAGTGGAACATCTACCCAGTAAAGTGGAGGTTATTAGAAAAATTTAATGGGGATTAATTGTGGCTTGGGATGTGCAAAAGGTACATAAAAGTTTAATGGTCAGATGTCTGCACACTTTTATCTATTGATGCATCTATTTTTGTTTTATATATACAGTACATATATTTCTATGTGATTAGCATTTAATACACTGTGAATATTTGAAGTGGGATTTTGTTTTTATAGGAATGATTGAAGAGTTACAGTCTGAATTTCAAATGCACAAAATGCACTGGATAATTATTAACTACATTTAAATCTGTAGGTGGATGTTTGTCATTTTCAAACTGTAGTACAAAATTAAATCTATTCATTCATTTAAATTAAATTAAATCATTTGGTTTTTTTTTTCTTTTGTATTCATATGCTGTAATGTATATTTCTTTTGTTGCTGTAACATGGAGATTTCCCCATTGTGTGACGAATAAATGTATTTTATCTTATTTTATGGCTTGTATGGTTTTTGTAAAGGGGACATATCACACAGTTTTGGCCAATCCCATGTTAATATTGAGTACCTATAGAGGAAGAGCCTTTAGTCTGATCAGATTTATAAAAGAAACAGCCGAGATCCTGTAGGTGTGCCGTGGGCGGAGCTAAAGAGTGCTAAAGAGCACGTGCAGCAATCTTCTGTGACATTGCTATAAATATAACAGTTACATCCAGAGTCAAAAATTGAGAACATGAACAAGAACAACCACAACAAGTCTTGTCTATATGTTCAGTAAGTACCGAACAAGGTTCTCTTTTTCCTTACATCCAAAAAGACATATCTTTGAAGACATATTTCTCCAGTGAGCTCAGTGCAGCGTTGTGACGACTTCCATAACCGAGTGAAGCATGGTGACGGGTGCGGCTCTTCCCGAAGAAGTGTTTATACAAGTAAATCTGCCCTCTATGATGTAATAAAGAGCCATACTCAATAAAACTTACATATATTTATACAAACATGGAAGGAGTGAATTTGGCATCCAAATTTTAATATATTGTTTTTTACTTTAGCAATGTTTAGCTTGAGAATCCAACTCTTTAACATTGTAAATATCTCAGATTTCATGAAATAGCATTAAACCCCTGCTCTTAAAGGTTTTCAATTTCAACTGAACGACTTTTGTAGTTTTTTCTATCTATTTCTTTATTTTCTATGCCAGCTTCTATGGCTATGGTCGAGGCGAAAGCCAGGTTGAGTTATACAAATATGTACATAAGATGTTTAAGAATTTGGAAGACTAAATTTGGACTTCTGTAATCAGAGGCAGAAAATACAGACTAATTAAAGCATCTTTTTGTTGGTGTGATCCGTTTCAAATCCAGGTTCCAGTTTTCAGAACATCTGGTGAACAGCAAAATAGCACAGATTCCATTGGCATCACTTTGAGCCACAAAAAGCTGATAGTTTAGGATTTGGAAAATGTGAATCTGGATTTGAAGAACTGAAGTTTTATACATTTAAAACCCAAATTTTACTGCCAAATTTTCCAATTATGGAGACACTGGACTTCTGATTGAAAGGTTATGAGTTCAAACCCCAGCTAATCTGCCAATGCTGGGCCCATTTTTTTTTGCACATCTTTCCTTATCTGCTGCTATATTGCTCTTTTGCACAACATTTTGTTTACATTTTGGCTACTGTTCAATTTTGTCCACTTTGTTTTGTTATAACAGGTTTACAGGCGGAGCTGTTTTGTGTTTTGTGTATTGTCCTGCAATGTCTTGTGTTGTCTTTGCACTGTCTTATGTTGTCTTTGCACTGTTTGCACTAGGTTGCACACATGCACTTTATGTGGCGAGGACACTTACTAGTCCTTGGCCTTGTGTTTTCTGTTTTTGTGACTGTTGTTTAATGTAGCATCAGGGTTCAGGAGGAACGTTGTTTCATTTCGCTGTGTACTGCGTCAGCTATATATGGTTGAAATGACAATAAAAGCTACTTGACTTGACTTGACTTGACTTGAGCAAGGCACTTAACTCTCAACTCCTCAGTTGTATAAATGAGATTATTATTTGCTCTGGATGAGAGGGTTTCATGTGCTATAAATATATTTGCAAACTGCATACGAAGCTATTGTTATGTGCCACCAAATAGTGATTGTCCTCTTTTTCAGTCGCTCACACTAAAGGGACTCAGAAGTACTTGAGTGGAGGAAATTGTGTTGGGCTGTAAACAGTGTATCAGCAAGTTTCTCACGTCTGCAAACACACAGGACAATCTACAGGCGAGATGCCAGTTCCTTGTCAATGTTTTCTGACTGAGATAATGATCTAAACCATTGTTCCAGATAAACCAGAGGAGTCCTTCTGTCACTAGCAGATCAGCTATTTAAACCTGCGAGTCTCACGAAACACCGACCCAGCTCGAGTCATGTCTCCATGATGTGGATGCTTCACGTTCTCATTTACGCTTTGCTTTACAAAATTGGCTCTGTGTGCTGCCATGAGTGTCCAGCGAGGTGTGTGTGTGAAGCAGCAGCGTCTGTGCAGTGTTTCGGGGTGCAGTCTGTACCATCAGGCATTGCAGGAGGCGTGAGGAGACTGAACTTGGGATATAACAACATAGAGGAGATAAAGGTAATGCTTGAATACTTTACCTTGACTTGGGTTTTGACTGGTCACTAGTAGCTTTGTACTGGTATTTCTATTTTGGTTCAATTTAAAGAGGTCTACCAGGTAGCCTGTAAATCATCTAAGGCATTTCTAATGGTATAAAAAATGTCATCCAGATGTTTGTAAGATAATGTCAGATTATACCTAAATCCTGCTGTTTAGTCTTTGTAATATAGAGCATTCATGATTATCTGAATAGAACTTACAAATATTGAATTCACTTACAATTCTTAATAAGAATTATTCATTTTCTTTTAAACTTGTTATTTGTAAAAAACAGTACAGGCAAAAGTATATACAGTGGAACCCGGTTATCTCGACCTCGGTTAACTCGCCAACCCTATTAAGTCGACGTTTTTTTAAAGTGGAACTGCCAAATTCTCACTTTGTCTTAGCATTTTTTATCGGTTATGTCGATTCCTTAATGTCGACGAACCCTGAAATCTCAAGCACAAGGGGGGCCAAATTTGCCACTTAACGTCGGTTATCTCGAGCCGCATGACCATTCGCCAGATTTTGCCACGTCCCCATCTGACTACCGTATTTTCGCGTATATAAGACGCGTTTTATTGAAAGATTTACATACCCCTCACCCAGGGTGCGTCTCATATACGCAAAAATACTGTAGTGAGACGGCACTGTGCAGCCGCAGAGGAACTCAAGGAAGTGACGGAAAAAGCTCTCTTTTCAGAGCTGTGTGTCA
This sequence comes from Silurus aristotelis, assembly GCF_946808225.1. Taxonomy (NCBI): domain Eukaryota; kingdom Metazoa; phylum Chordata; class Actinopteri; order Siluriformes; family Siluridae; genus Silurus; species Silurus aristotelis. The sequence goes on along the minus strand of NC_139588.1, from coordinate 21,237,784 downwards.
GAGTGAAATGACCTGAGAATTTAATTTTGACACTGGTTAGCTTTTTTGTAAAAACAAACTACACCCCGCATGTTTTTTGTGATTTTGTGAGCGATCTTTGTGTTTGCAATGTTGGAGAATATAATAAAGGTTTGTTTTGAGAATCGACGGTGGTTTGTATTGTATACTGGTAAATCTCTGCTGTTAGTTGGTGTACATATGCCTTTTGGTGTAAACAAACATGTATGTACATTTTTATAGCATGCCTTCATCAAACAAATCACGGCAATACACGTGCATGTACATTTTCATTTATTAACGCACATCATGTACATAAAGAAATTTCAAGCACGTTAATATACTGCCGCCATTTTGATTTTCGTTTATCTCGATCATAGGTTACCTCGATGCTTTTTGGCGACCCCCTCTGCCGGCGACATAACCGGGTTCCACTGTATATATACATATATATATATATATATATATATATATATATATATATATATATATATATATATATATATATATATATATATATATATATGTACTATATAGACAAAAGTGTGTGGACCAAAACAATTTGTGCTTTTTAAACATCTCGTTCCACATTTGATCCCTATTTCCTCTTTTAATAACCTCCACTCTTCTGAAAAGATGATCCACTATGATTGTGTACTTGTGGAGATTTGTGAGAGATTCAATCAGATACAAGGGTGTTAGTAAAGTCATATACTGATGAGGGTGAGGTGAGGTGAGGGGAGGAGAGGTGAGGTAAGGTGAGGTGAGGTGAGGTGAGGTGAAGTGAGGTGAGGTGAGGAGGCCTGGGGTGCAGTCAGGGTTTACATTCACCCCAAAGATGTACAATAGGTTTGAAGCTTTATAGCAAAGAGATCTTCAACCCTGAATCTACTTCAACCCGGGCTTTGTGCACAGGGGTATTGTCATGCTGGAAAAGGTTTGGGTCTCCTAGTTGAAGTGAAGGGAAATTTTCCTGCTTTACATTTCATTAAATTGTACTGAATATATTGTCCAAGGCATTTTCCATGCTTTTTGAATGTGGTACCATCCACAGAAATCTCATGTTTTCACACTTCCTCATTCGTGCATAAGAATGGGATCCAACAAATCCGGAGAGATGAAGGGATTTGGATCAGTGGTATAATTTAGGAAAGGCATGTGCAGCTGGAGAGAGAGAGAGAGAGAGAGAGAGAGAGAGAGAGAGAGAGAGAGAGAGAGAGAGAGAGAGAGAGTAACCCAGATATATATACGGTGGATAAAGATGGTGGCATTGTGTTAATGCTTTATCCATCTCTAAGGCTTTTATCTAAAGTGTCTTAGAAATGAAAGAATATGCAACCGAGCTAAAAGGCTTTGCACAAGAGCATTTTGGCGGTGCTTGAATTTGAACTCATGACCTTTTATTCGATGGACTAATCATTAAGAAAATCTCCTGAGCCTCCACTTCTTTACAAGGCATGTAACTTAACTATACTTAACTAACATAACAAAACTATTACACTTGTTTCTTCAGGTTAATGATATATAAAGGTGTAGGAGGAAAAGTTTTGCATCTGTGTGTGTGTGTGTGTGTGTGTGTGTGTGTGTGTGTGTGTGTGTGTGTGTTAGTACAGTATTAGTGTTTGGTATAAGTAGTAATGCTAGAAGTAAAAGTGTTGATATACAATACCTGTCAAAAATTTAGCAACATTTAGTTCCTTTTGTTTCTATGCAACAAATTTGGTAAAGTAACAGTATGAAGATTTAATTTGACCAAACAAATATGTAAATGTCCAGATGTTCCACTTTATTTTTCATTGAAAAAATCCTCATTTAGCACGAAGAACAGCTTTACACGCTCTCTGCATCCGGAAAGTTCGTTTCTCCGAACATTCAGCTGGAACACTTTGTCACTAGTTGGTGATTTCTTTCTTGTGATCCAGTTCATCCCAGAGCAGTTCAGTAGGATTTAGGTGCGGTGACTGCGCAGGTCTTTCCATGATTGATATCACTCCAGACGACTGCTCTCTATGTATCACTAACAGAGCCCGGACGTATTCGTCGATTCGGCTCATCGTCTTGTTAAATGGTGAAGTCGGTTCCAATTAAATCCAGACGGAATTGCATGGTGTTGAAGTATGGAATGGCAGCCATGTTGGTTCAGGATTTCTTTAATTTGGAATAAGGGTCCAAAAACAACCCCAAACCATTAAGCTTCCACCTCCAGTCATTCACTCTCTCTGTCCAGTTCTTTTTTTTACCAGGTTTGTTGCATAGAAACATGCAAGTTTCTCAAAAAACGTAAAAGGCTAGACGTTTCTAGACATTTGACAGCCTCTGTATTCAGTAGTAGCAGAACTAAAAGTAATAGTAACTTTTGTAGTATTGCTAGTAGAAGATCTGTTTCAAATCCAATCATATTTTATTTGTCACATACACATTCGTACAGAGTGAGACGTGTAGTGAAACGCTTTTTGAAATGAGACCGTCTAATATTGAAAAATGATTGTGTAATAAATAAATGGTATAACATTAAATTTAAAGTATAGACGAATAAACTATAAAGTATAAAATCTAAGAATAAAAATGTCACAAGGATATTAAATAGATACGGTATGTGCAAATAGTATAGGATGGGTTATGGATATGACGGAGATACCGACAGATTTAAAGTGTCACAGTATCATTATACGTGTTCATGTGCTGTATTAAAGAGTCACTGACGTGTGCCTGTGAGTGTTAAAGTGTCAGTTGTGCAATTGTGCACAAAAATTGTGCAAACGAAGAAAAAGATGGAAATGTAGACAGACAAACTTCTCGTTTAAAACTTGTGTTTTTTGTTTGAAGGGGAGAGAATTGTCTGGGTTGCCAGGTCTAGAAGAAGTCATCCTGTCATCATGTGGATTGGAGGAGGTGGAAGCCAATGCATTCAGGGTTCAGAAGCATTTGAAATGGTTGGATCTCCAGAAAAACAAACTTCCCATCATCCCTCGTGCCCTTCCCTCCAGCCTTAAGGACCTAAACCTGGGTCACAACCAGATTCATACCCTGCAGGAGTCTGCTCTGCACGGCCTGAGGAGACTTCGTGTACTAAACCTGCAGAATAACCTGATTACCACAGTGCGCACCAGCTCCCTCTCGGCACTGCTAAAACTGGAGACACTGTATCTGGATGGTAATAAAATTAAAGCCGTACAGGGAGTTCTTAGGTTGCCAGTGCTGACTTGGTTGAGTCTAGCAAATAATAAGATCTCATCACTCCCATCAGCTTTCTTCTCATCAGTACAACATCTAAAGACTTTAGATGTGTCCTCAAACCTTCTAACCAAACTTCCTCACAACCTCCCCCAAGCCCTGGTTCACTTAAACCTAAACAGAAATCAGATCAGATCGTTAAAAAGCCGTGATCTGACCCGACTGTCTGATCTCAGCACTCTGGCAGTCTGCTACAACAGACTGGTGTCTGTAGACAGAGGTCTCCGGCTTCCCCATCTCACCGTGTTGGAGTTGGCAGGTAACCAGCTGCGAGTGCTGCCCAGCAGGCTGTCTAGTAATCTTCAGAAGGTGGACTGTGGACAGAATCGGATACAGGAAGTGACCTATCAGCATCTGTCTGGTCTTAGGCAACTGAGACATCTCTTTCTGGAGAACAACACCATCCAACAGTTTGAACCTGATGCTCTAAAGGACTGTGTTCACCTCACAAACCTGGCTCTGGAGCAGAACCTTCTTTCCACATTTCCACACTGGTCAGTTCATTTAATTTTTATTTTAGACTTATGAAGAGCAGATTTATCTTTTATATTAAATATGCAAAATAGCTAAAGGTAATCTTTTTTTATTTTATTTTTTCTTATAGTAATTAAATCCCATCTTTATAGATAAAAAAAATAAAATAGATAAAGAAATCAAGATGGTGGATGGAATCTTTTTTTTTTTTTTTTTTGTCTAAGTCCAATTTTTATGTCCAATCTTCAGATGTCCCAAGTGGAATGACAGGATGAACAGACTATTAATCCTAGTCCAATCTCTATGTCCAGTCTTTAGGTGTCCTAGATGAAATGACAGGATAAGGTAATGGTGAGGACCAGTCCAATCTTTATGTCCAATCTCTAGTTGTCCTAAATGAAATGACAGGATGAGCTGATTTTAAGTCTGAGTCCAATCTTTATGTCCAATCTCTAGTTGTCCTAAATGAAATGACAGGATAAGCAGATTGTAAGTCTAAGTCCAATTTTTATGTCTAATCTCTAGGTGTCCTAAATAAAATGACAGGATGAGCTGATTTTAAGTCTGTGTCCAATTTTTATGTCTAATCTCTAGGTGTCCTAAATGAAATGACAGGAAAAGGTGATGGTGAGGCCCAGTCCAATCTTTATGTCCAATCTCTAGTTGTCCTAAATGAAATGACAGGATAAGCATATTGTAAGTCTAAGTCCAATCTTTAGGTATACAATGTTTATGTCCAATCTTTAGGTGTCCTAAATTAAATGACAAGATATGCAGATTGTAAGTCCTAGTCCAATCTCCATGTCCAATCTTCAGATGTTCTAAGTGAAACGACAGGATAAACAGAGTATGAATCCTAGTCCAATCTCTATGTCCAATCTTTAGGTGTCTAATCATTATGTCCAATATTTATCTGTCCTAAATAAAATGACAGGATGAGCTGATTTTAAGTTTGAGTTAAATTTTTATGTCTAATCTCTAGGTGTCCTAAATGAAATGACAGGATAAGCAGATTGTAAATCTAATTCCAATTTTTATGTCCAATCTCTAGGTGTCCCAAATGAAATGACAGGATGAGCTGATTTTAAGTCTGAGTCCAATTTTTATGTCCAATCTCTAGGTGTCCTAAATGAAATGACAGGATGAGCTGATTATAAGTCTGAGTCCAATTTTTATGTCTAATCTCTAGTTGTCCTAAATGAAATGACAGGATAAGGTGATGGTGAGGCCCAGTCCAATCTTTATGTCCAAACTTTAGGTGTCCTAAGTGAAATTACAGGATAATCAGATTTGTGAGTCCTAGTCCAATCTTTATGATTACAGCAGCAGCTTTAAGGTGCATCTACAGGATCTGATTGAGATCAAACACTTAAGAATGCAATACTTGGGCTTTTGTTCCATGCATGATCTGATCGTTCTGCTGACATTTGTGTCCTCCTTAGGCTCCCTGAATCACTAGTGCGCCTGGATCTGAAAGCGAACTGCATTACCACGATTCAGGAGCATGCCCTGAAGCCCCTCAAGTGCCTTCAAGTGCTGAATCTGCGCAACAACAGGCTCTCCTCGCTGCCTGCCATGAGCCTGCTGCCCAGACTGAGAACTCTGTACCTGGAGGGAAACCTGTGGAACTGCACATGCAAGCTCCTCAAAGTCAAAAGAGCATTGCTGAATCGGGACGTGGATATGAGTGCCGAATTCTGCACTGAACCCGTCCATACCTTACTGGACATTTGGCAAGTATACATCATGGCCCAAGAGACATGTGAGGAGCAGACCAGAGAGTTCTTACCAGAGAGCCACACAGTAAACACAGACAACGAGGAGTACGATGACTATGACTTATAATATGAAGAGAAAAACAAAGCAAGTTTATCAAATATTAGTTACAGTGTGCAATTTACTGTTTTAAAACAGTGTGTGTGTTTTTTTTTTCTTTTCTTATTAGAGCCTAGAGGGGAAAAAGATTTCACCTATATTACGACATGAAACCACCAGAGGACGCCAGATTTCCATTCCTACACACTTTCATTTCTTATTTAGTTTAAGTATACTAGTATTATTATACAAAATAAATATATACATATACATCTTTACATTTTTGTAACTGTGACTTGGTCTAGAGTAAATTTTATTTATTACTATATATATATATATATATATATATATATATATATATATATATATATATATATATATATATATATGTGTGTGTGTGTGTGTGTGTGTGTGTGTGTGTGTGTGTGTGTGTGTGTGTGTGCAGCCATCCTCTATAAGATTTAAGCCCATATTAAGGACAGACAGACAGACAGACAGACAGACTGATAGATAGATAGATAGATAGATAGATAGATAGATAGATAGATAGATAGATAGATAGATAGATAGATAGATAGACATTCATTTAATATATTTAAAGTTGTTATAATAGTAATAACATTAATTTGTTTGTGTGTGTGTGTGTGTGTGTGTGTGTGTGTGTGTGTGTGTGTGTGTGTGTGTGTGTGTGTGTAATTGTGTAACAGCTCCACTCTCCTCTCCGTAAAATAAACTTGGATTTCTCATTTTAAGAAACAGGAAGTATTCGTCACGGCTTCTTTTCTTGCCTCACAACTTCCGGTGTTTGACCAATCAGAGCGCTCCGCGTGACTCAGCGCGTCCAAAGGTTAAAGGTTGTACAAAATGGCGGCGGGCAGGTTGTGGTGTTGGCAGTAATCGAATGGCTCGGTTCCGGCTCGGTTAGCGCGCGCGCGTTATTATTTTATCGGCGACGCGATGTTTGGGCTCCTGGCGAATTTAAAATACAATTAAATTGGGATTTTTGTCCTGTTAGTGTTTATTATTATTATTTTAATTCATATTTAATGTAATTATGGCGCTGGTGTACGAGTTCGTGTGGCGGGTTCTGCACGTCGTCCTGCAGCTCCAGCGCGCGGCGGTGTCGTGGTTCCAGGCGCGAGCGTGGAAGCGCACCTGGCTTTTGTGGAGACGAGCCGCGGGCGCTGTGCTGCTACCGGCGGCGCTCGGCCTCGCCGCGCAGCGGAGGATCGGAGCCGGGGCGGGGAGGCGACCTGGCCGCCGGTGTCGGCTGCTGGCGGACGGCAAGGCTCTGGAGAAGCTCCCGCTGCACATCGGGCTGCTGGTCACGGAGGAGAGCGAGGAGGAGGAGGCGCAGTTCACAGACATCGCCAATGTGGTGGTGTGGTGCATGGCTCTCGGGATCTCTTATGTCAGCGTGTACGATAACCAGGGTAAGAAAATATCCAGATTTGTTGTGATGATTGTAATAATAAACGAACCCGAGAGATGTTGGGCCGTATCCCAAATACATTAGTATTCCCTCTATAAATGTCCTGGCTTTAATTTGGAATTGTATCACCCTACGTAGTGGACTAGCTGTTCGATTTGAGACGCGGCCCGTGTCTGGGACAGTCAGGTGCATGGCTGTCGGCATCATCATCACCACTACACTTCTCCATTTGGGTTTTTCCTCATTTTCCACAGCGCACTCTGTAGGGTAACTGAAAAATAATAATCAGATTAGTGTTGATGATTATTAGTTACTTATGATTAATGAGCAATATGAGTATGTTGAATCCAGACTGCCAGGCGGGTAGACGGACAGACTGCCAGATTGATGGATAGACGGACGGACAGACTGCCAGATTGATGGATAGACGGACGGACAGACTGCCAGATTGATGGATAGACGGACGGACAGACTGCCAGATTGATGGATAGACGGACGGACAGACTGCCAGACTGATGGATAGACGGACGGACAGACTGCCAGATTGATGGATAGACGGACGGACAGACTGCCAGACTGATGGATAGACGGACGGACAGACTGCCAGACTGATGGATAGACGGACGGACAGACTGCCAGACTGATGGATAGACGGACGGACAGACTGCCAGACTGATGGATAGACGGACGGACAGACTGCCAGACTGATGGATAGACGGACGGACAGACTGCCAGACTGATGGATAGACGGACGGACAGACTGCCAGACTGATGGATAGACGGACGGACAGACTGCCAGATTGATGGATAGACGGACGGACAGACTGCCAGATTGATGGATAGACGGACGGACAGACTGCCAGGTGGCTGGATAGACGGACGGACAGACTGCCAGGTGGCTGGATAGACGGACGGACCGACAGACTGCCAGGTGGCTGGATAGACGGACGGACCGACAGACAGCCAGGTGGCTGGATAGACGGACGGACCGACAGACAGCCAGGTGGCTGGATAGACGGACGGACCGACAGACAGCCAGGTGGCTGGATAGACGGACGGACCGACAGACAGCCAGGTGGCTGGATAGACGGACGGACCGACAGACAGCCAGGTGGCTGGATAGACGGACGGACCGACAGACAGCCAGGTGGCTGGATAGACGGACGGACCGACAGACAGCCAGGTGGCTGGATAGACGGACGGACCGACAGACAGCCAGGTGGCTGGATAGACGGACGGACCGACAGACAGCCAGGTGGCTGGATAGACGGACGGACCGACAGACAGCCAGACAGACATACAGATAAAGAGAGAGACTGATAGATAGACAGACTAATCGATGGATAGAGAAACAGAAGGCTGGCTGGACAGACAGACAGACAGACAGATAGATCCTGACTTAATATCTGTATGGGGTTTCCTCGGTTTCTCTATTTTTTCCCATCAAACCTTCAACCATGTATCATATTCTCCCTGGGTGAGAACTTGTGTGTAAACCAGTACCTCTTTCAGGGCGTTTTTCTACCTCACTGCTGCTGTTTCCGGGATCAACTCCAGATCTTGTGACCCTGACTAGAGTGAAAAATGTCCTGAGGACGAATAATGATATTGTAGTAATTAATACCCAAAATATGTGTAATGATGTAGAACACTGACACATGTATTTAATCTAATGCATTTAATACAGTGTGAGTATTTATCTGTAAGGTGAGGAACGATTTTACTGACCCCTTACAGATCCTTGTCTATGAACAGCTTAACAGCAGCAGGTTATAAACGTTCTATTGCCCCATGAATCATAGGACAGGACATGCAAATCCGTGTTCGCCAACGTGTCCAGACAATGTGTCCAAACACGCCGCTGATGTTTTCACTGGGTGGAGATCAGTCTGTAGTGTGAGATCTTACTTTTATTTATTTTCCATTTGAAAAACTGGTCAAACTGCAGCCTGGATTTAACCGAGATTAAGCAACTCAACCAGACAGACAGGGCCTACAGTATCACACAGGCTGAGGGAAGTGTGTGTGTGTGTGTGTGTGTGTGTGTGTGTGTGTGTGTGTGTGTGTGTGTGTGTGTGTGTGTGTGTGTGTGTGTGTGTGTGTGTGTGTGACATGATAAGGACTACTAATTAAAGCAGTGTGTCGTTGTCCACACAATCTGCCTCTATGTCTAAATCTGTGTGTGTATTTTCATGGTTCTCAGTTATTGATGTTGAAACCAGATGGCTCCTGAACCGGTGTATCTTCTTTCAGAGCCCCTCCCTGTACAGTCCCTGTCCTTCTGTAGTGCTGAATGGAGGCTTACCACTCACTGTTACACTGCTCACCTCACCTTTGTTCTCTAGGTGTGTTCAAGAGGAACAACTCCAGGTTGATGGAGGAGATCGCCAAGCAGCAGAAGGAGCACCTGGGCTCGGAAAGCTGCAAGTACTCGTCAGAGTTCTCGAATAATGGCATGGAGACACAGGAACAAAGTGAGTTCTGACACCCACGATCGCTCTCGAACAGGTTCCACCTGAAACGCATGTAGAACGGCTGTAACAGCAGCCATTCCAGGACTGACGGGTGTGTCTAAAAAATCAGCTATGGTTACCGGTTTTGCTTGGAGATCGGAGTGTACAGAATAGGGCTGTTTGGATCTACAGGAGTTGAGGGTGGTCTTAAAGACAAGTGGCAGAAAATGAGCTCATTCCTACCACTGAACCAAGAGACAACCCTTGATACAGCTTTTCATTTTTCAGGTTATCTAACGATTTAAAGTTACAGCCTGTGAGAAAATAAAAACGTGCTCGGAAATCATACTTATAGAATGAAAATGATTAATCCAGAAACATGGACTAGAAACGGTCAAATATCTCAGGTGATCAAATATCAGGCTGAGGTAGGAACAATCAGAAATGTGGACAGGAAATAGTTCAGCAACAATAAAACCATCCAGTGAAATAGGGTTTGGTAGTATCAGGTATATGAGGATGGGAATTGAGCAGATACTTCATGTTTGAAAAGTGTGTGTGTGTGTGTGTGTGTGTGTGTGTGTGTGTGTGTGTGTGTGTGTGTGTGTGTGTGTGTGTGTAGTGTCACGGTGCCATACAGTGGTAAAGGTCTTGTCTCCAGATGATGGGAAGCTCAGTATCGTGCAAGCAGCGCAGCAGTTGTGTAAGGCTGTGGAGCAGAAACAGAGCACATCCAAAGACATCAACGTTACTGTGCTGGACTCCTTACTGAGGGGTAACAGTTCAGTACACACCAGCGTTCACTCAATACACTATGTAGCATGATTCTACAGATTCACTCATTCAACCACTCATTCAATCACCTGCTCATTTCTCTCCCCACTCTTTTACTCGTTCAATCACTCATTCACTCACCTACTCATTTATCTACCCCTCACTCACTCATTCATTCAATCACTCATTTACTCACCTACTCATTTATCTACCCCTCACTCACTCATTCATTCAATCACTCATTCACTCACCTACCGTAATTTCCGGACTATTAAGCGCACCCAAATATAAGCCGCAAACACTGAATTTCACAGATTTTTATTTTGAACATAAATAAGCCGCACCTGTCTATTCCTACACTGAAACTAATGAACTTTACACAGGTTTAACGAAAGACAGTGTCTGTTACACGGCTTGTATCTAAACAGTGGCCTACCAAAAAAGTAATTATTCACTGTCTTCCTCCTTCCTTTCACAACTATTTCTCTCGAGAGTTTTTCTTTAAAAATCACCATCGGTGAATCTTTTCTCCCGATGCCGCGCAGCTCAGAACACAGGTGAAGGGTAAGCGGCTTATAGTCCGGAAAATAGGGTACTCATTTATCTCCCCACTCGCTCACTTTCACTCACCTACTCATTTATCCACTCACTCACTCACCTCACCATGTTATGTACCCACTTACTCATTCAATTACTTACCTACCCATTTATCTACCCTCTCACTCACTCATTACATACTCACCCACTCACTCACTCACCAGAACAATATAAATATAAATGTATGTTATATATAAACACACACTCCAATATATCTGAAGTATATTCCCTTTGATATTTTTAGTCCACCTGGGTGACTAGGAACAGGAAATTGTTTAACCCTGACTTCCTGTTTCACAGGGGCATAAATATGAGGTAACACGTGCCAAATTCCGTGAAGTGAAATTTAAAAATATAGCTGAGATTTACAAAATGGGAATTTCCTGAATGAAAATAGCACAGGCATTGCAAACGCCCATTTCCACCATCCGTAATAAAGGTATTGCTGAAGGACAGTTTGGTTATATCAGGGTTTCGACCTCACAACCCTCTGACATTCCCAGTAACCTGATGTCTTGACGCCTGGAGGACAGAGCGCCTCCTCCTCTTGCATGTACTTAATTTCTTTTTTTCCTCAGAGTCAAAGAACATCCCAGACCCCGAGCTGGTGTTAAAGTTTGGCCCAGTTGAGAGCACGCTCGGCTTCCTGCCCTGGCACATCAGACTAACAGAGTTCATGTGAGTATCACACAAAGACCATGATACCAAACTGTTACCACAAAATTGGAGGCACACAATTGTTTAGGGTGAAATTGATTGTGATCGCTGACTGCACCCCCAGGCCTCCTCACCTCACTTACATCAGTACCTGACTTTACTAACACCCTCATGGCCGAAAAAGCACAACATCTTCATCTTCCCATAAGAGTGGAAGTTTTTAGTACATCAAATAATGAGTCCATGTAGACTAGTGTGTCCAAAAAGCACATCAAGCTCAGGCGTCCACAAACTTTTGCCCATATAGTGTATGTTTAGCTTAATGCTTTCTGTAAACCTTTAAACTGGAGATGCTAAAACTAGGGTCCTTCATAGGAAAGGATGTTTACAGATCCTGTACTTTAAAGCCTAAAGCTTTCAGCATTTCCCTGAAAATCCACATGATGGCGATGTATTACCTTTTTCCGGGATTTTCGCCTATTACAGAATCCCAATTGTTCACTTTCGGAAATCAGTAGGCCTTTTATACCATTGTGTGTCTCCAATTTTGTGGTAACGGTTTGGAGAAAAAAAGGGGTGTCTCGATACTTTTGGCTGCACAGTGTAGCAACGCATGTTTTTTGCGATGGAACCCCTCGATGTAATAAAGGAAGTAAGGATGTCTGAATGGTGTCGCTCGTCTGTTTGGATTTCCTCCAGTGCAGTCTATTCTGATTGTGTGGGTCTGTCTCCCGTGCAGCTCTTTGCCCTCCCACAAAGACATCACCTACGACGACTTCCTCCACACGCTTCAGCGTTACGCGTCCTGCGAGCAGCGCCTGGGGAAGTGAACGGGGTCTTCTGGAGCGGCAAAAAAAACACCAGACTGAAGGAATCCACGAGAGAGACATGTTCATTCGCTCTCTCTCTCTCTCTCTCTCTCTCGTTCTATGTTTACAAACCATGCAGCTGAGCATCAGCATCTCGACGCCGCATCAGCAAATCTCATTCACCTCTCGTTCACACACAGCCCGGTTCTGACCCGGTACACCAAGGCTCTGTGTGAGTGAATGAGTTGGTGTGTGTGTGTGTGTGTGTGTGTGTGTGTGTGTGTGTGTGTGTGGCTGCCCTGCTGCTGCATGTACACGAAGCAGGGCTACCCGTCCACCCATAAACGGCTCCCGAGACGCGGTTAGCAATATGGTGTAAATTCCAGCATCGCACTTTGTCCCATTTTGCCCTCTTGCTCTGTGTGTGTGTGTGTGTGTGTGTGTGTGTGTGTGTGTGTGTGTGTGTGTGTGTGTGTAAACGATGTAGCGTGGGCTGCTGAGTCAACCAGCACGGTGCACTGACGAACAGGAACATAACGACAGCATCTCAGCAGCATGCGTCACAAGGAACCTCAGAGATGGTCTACTGCAGATGGAATGAATCATGAGAACGAGCACGAGTAGTGTTTTAAATGTGAACTTGTGCATGTGTGGTACGTGTGTGTGCGTGCGTGTTTGCTCAGGCCACTGATTGTACAAAAAAAAAAAACTTTACTTTGATTTACAAAATTGTTTATGATCATATACTTTTTTTTTTTTTTTTTTTTTACACAAATCAGTAAAATCTTTACTGAAATTCTCTGTCCAATAGGGGTCTTTTTTTTTTTTTTGCCCCCAAAATGAACATTCCCCCCCAATAGGTCGTGGTAGGGTGGCAGTACAAACATGATCAAAATTATTATTTTTTTCAGCTGCATTAATGATATTTTAAAAACCCCAAACAGTCAGAACAACCTGACGTGCCAATGTAAGAAACACGAGTTGTTTGATTGGGACAAAAGCAGTCATGCTATCCACAACACTCTGTCTTTCTCTTTGTGACATCACCTGCTCCTGATCTACAGCCTGAGACCTGAGAAAGTAGTCCATGGATGTAGATGTGAGCGTGAAGAGACACTGCACGGAGCTTTACACCGTAATGCCAACCTCGGAGGCTCAGACAACGAGTATCTTACTGTTTGTTGAAAGTCTTAAAGCGAGCAGTGTATTTATTAGTCTTTGGCTCATTGTATGAGGAGGTTTGATGTAATAGTGTCCAGTGTGAATGCTTAATAAATGTTACTGAAGTCCTGTTCAAACCAATTATGTATTTGTATAGTCTGTTTACACAACGGAGCTTCTCACAAAGCATAGAAATTAATAGAATGGGAGTATCAATTTTAACTTCATGAATATGTTCCTAGTTTGTCCCTGTAAGGTACGTTTTGGGAAGTGTGAGTTTTTAGTTAAAATCCCAGCTCTTCCAAGCTGCTGCTCCTGGGTCCTTGTAAGATATGTTATTACTCGTAAATTCATTCCTGTAAGTTTGAAATTGGAAATTTGTCCCTGTAAGTTTTTCTCTCTAAGGTAAGTTTGTACATGGAAGTTTTTCCCTGTAATGTAAAGTTTAAGTCCCTTAAAGTTTTAAAAGTTGTAAGTTTGTTATCTCTATAAGGTAGGTTTGTCCCTTTAAGGTATGTTCATATAAGTTTGTCCTTGTAAGGTAAGTCAAGTTTGTCTCTGGAAGGTTGGTTTGTCCCTGTAAGGTAAGTTTTACCTCGTAAATTTTGTACCTGTAAGTTAGTCTTTGCAAGGTGAGTTTTAACATGTAAGTTTGTCCCTGTAAATGTGTTCTTAATGAGCAAGCCATACGCAATAGTGGTGAAGGATGATGATAAGATGACAAAATTATGAAATTAATCAAGAGTCGAAAGTTAACACGTCCTCAACAACGTTTTCATCACTGTTAAGCTTCTCAACTGTTTACTGTTTGACACTCGATTCCAAAACTATTTGTAGCTGTTTTACTTCTAGGCCTTTATAGTACAACTGTTCATATAAAGCCTAAATTATTTTATATATGTTTACAATCTACAATAACCATTTTCCTGGCTGTCCAGCTTCAGCAGCAGGAGGTTGCTTTCAATTTAATCATTCTAAACAAATTTTGCACATGTGGTTGTTTGCAGCAAGTTGGAGACCATTAAACACCTCAGAACACGTGTCTTGATGAGTTCATGTATCTTGAATAGAGTCAATAATCGTTTCCTATTAGATTATAAGAAACCAAATATGAAATTCTTAACAATAACATATTTATTAGACATGTAAGCTTTAATCTGTCGTATTTGCCACTGGATTCAATCTATTTGAACTGGATTCAATCTAACTGTGATCTCCTTAAAATAGTTATAGAGATGTCCAGATGTAGATTTTGATCCATAATGAACAATGTAGAAGTGACTGTGGTAGTGAGGTAGAAACCTGGAGATGGATCAGATTCTCTATATTAAAAACATGGAGGCCTGTACAAAGCATTAACTAATGCTCTGAATGAAACCACTTTATGGACAGAAGTTTGTGGACACCTGATCATAAGTGTGGTATGTGCTTTTTGAACATGCGATTCCACTTTTATTCTCATTTACTGTTATAATAACTTTGTCTTCTGGAAGATGTTCCACTAGATTTTGTAGTGTGATTGTGGAGATTTGTGCTCATTCATTCAAGTCATGTAATGGTGTAAGTTAGGTGAGAAGGCCTGGGGTGCAGTCAGCGTTCACATTCATCCCAAAGGTGTTCAATAGGGTTTAATCATTCTATAGCAGGAGATCTTTCATTGCAACCATGATCCAAATTTGTTTTTGTGACAAATTTGTAATTTTAACTCACCACGGTTGTGTCATCTGCGAACTTAATGTGGTTCAATCTGTGCTTTGCTACACAGCCGTGAGTCAGCAGAGTGAACAGCAGAGGGCTGAGCACACAGCCCTGAGGGGCCCCAGTGTGGTTGTGCTGGAGATGCTGTTCCTGATCCACACTGACTGAGGTCTTTCAGTCAGGAAGTCCAGTATCCAGGTGTGTTCAGGCCTAGTAGGTTCAGCTCCTCATTTAGGTGCTGAGGGATGATGGTGTTAAATGCTGAACTGAAGACAATAAACAGCATTTGTACGTATGTGTCCTAATTGTCCAGTCGGGTGAGGTCCAGATGGAAGGATTTGGTGATTGCATCATCGGTGGAACGTTTTGGACGATAAGCAAACTGCATGGGTACAAGTAAGGGTGGTAGCTGGGTCTTGATGTGGGTCTTGATGTGCCTCTTGACGATCTTCTCGAACCACTTCATTACAATGGGTGTAAATGCAACGGAATGATAGTCATTGTGGCAGTAAACTGTAGACTTCTTTGGCACAGGGATGATGGTCGTTGTCTTAAGGCACGTAGGAACAATGGTTCTGCTCAGGGAGATGTTGAAGATGTCGGTTAAAACATACGCTGACTGTTCTGCACAATCCCTGAGCACTCTGCCAGGAATATTGTCTGATCCAGGAGACTTGTGTGGTTTAACTCTGCATAGAGTTTTCCTCACTGCAGCCTTGGTTAGACAGAGCACCTAGTCGTTGGGAGGTGGAGTGGTCTTCCCTGCCACCAGTCTGTTCTGCACCTAGCAGTAGAATTAGAAAATGATCAAAATAGAATACGCATTTAAGTTCGAAGTTTACATTTTGAGCTATAGAGATACAAGATATTGTGTACTCTGTTTATCCTCATTTCACATACATTGCTCTTGACTTGTTTAGCACGGGAGACATAATCAATACCCGGACACTTTACACTGATTAATCGCTTGTACTTGTCGGAGCTGCTGCAGCTCTGTGCTATAAACAATGCCTACTTAAATCTGATCAGCTTTGTGCTGATATTTATGTTCAGCACTGTTGGTCTCGAAGTGTTGATAGCAGTTCAGACTACAAGGTAAATCACAGGTTTATAATACATGAATGCACTCTTTGTAGTATGTTACAGTTTCTATATCAACAAATTACAGAAGGATGTACTGTACTCTATATGGTGGACTCTACAGAAACAAATGTAATGAAGCAAACTGACGTAAAAATGCTTTAGATGAGTAAACCGATTTCCCCATATTATTATATTATTATATTATATTTTAGGAAGAGACTCAACACAGAGGCTGGTGAAGGAACCAGTGCTTCTTTATTGTAAGTGATGCCAGAAAACTTTCATTAACGGTATCAATAAATAGATAATATATTTTATGTCTTGTTCTTTATTAAATAGAAAACTGCACTGGTGTGCAAAATACAATGATCTACTGTATGTCAAGGACAATCCACAGCTAGGTGTGTGTTATGAGATCTTTCTGTATGATATCGAGGGGAACAACTGCCCTAGGTGTAGCAAAGAGCTTTAAAATGGTGTAAGACCTCACACCTGGCAGTGGACCTTTTACCATGGTCACTTTCCATATTTGTTACATCTAAAAGTCTGCACATAAAGTAGTGCCATAAGGTTACATTTATTTGAAATGAATTGTAATAAATAGATATTAAGCAGTGGGTGAGTGGGTGTGTGTGTGTGTGTGTGTGTGTGTGTGTGTGTGTGTGTGTGTGTGTGTGTGTGTGTGTGTGTGTGTGTGTGTGTGTGTGTGTGTGTGTGTGTGTGTGTGTGTGTGTATTATTTGTCTGTTCTGCATCTAATAAAAAAGCTGTTGCTGTTACCTCCTGGTGCCATTTTTCCTTACAGTATATATATATCATTTACTTCACAAGTTCAACAAATTCATGTTGTCCAACACCTTTATTAAAAGCGCTGTATTCGATAAATGTGTTGAGGCACAACATGAAGTTATCAAAACCACTGTATTCATCGGTAGAAGAATGATGAGGTGCCATGACGGAGGAAAAGAGGAAGGCCAAGGAGGAGGTTTATGGATGTGGTGAGTGAAGACATGCAAGTAGTTGGTGTGATAGAGGCAGATGTAGAGGACGGAGTAGTATGGAGACGGATGATCCGCTGTGGAGAACCCTAACGGGAGCAGCCGAAAGAAAAAGACGACTCTTTTCACGATATAATTTAAACAACACATTTAAAAATCTTACATGCGATTCAGTAAGGTTCAAATTAATGACAATCCACAGCTAGGTCTGCGTTACATGACTTTTCTGCATGATGTGGAGGTGAAGAGCGGCCCGAGCTGAAGCGGAGAAAAGAAATAAGGCCTTACACTGTGGCTTATCACCTTATACCATGGTCACTTCCCAGCAATAACAAGTTAAAGCTTTTATAGATGTTTGCATAGCTAAATTCGATTGAATGGCTCAAAATAACGCTTAATTTTTTTTTTACTTATTTTATAAACGGCTTGTTAGATATAAAATTCTGGACACAAAGATAAAGTTTACATTTGTTTAACTGAATTTTTATAAAAAATATATTGAGGAAAGGGGGAAAAAAGTGTGTGCGTGCGTGTGTGTGCGTGTGCCAGTTAGAGATCACTAATGTACACATCCTTTACCTAAGTAGAAGTACAGATACTCATGTTTTAAAAGACTCTAGTTAAAGCTGAAGTAAAGAAGTTTGGGCTCTGACATCTACCTAAGTAAAACGTAGCCATTACTACTACCTGTTTTAGTGTCACGCTGAACCTCACCTTATATCAATGTTCAGGCTGAACAACCACCATATAGAATACAAGCAGAGAAAAGATTAAAATTACATAAAAAAAAACTAATATATATATATATATATATATATATATATATATATATATATATATATATATATATATATATACATACACACACACACTGGCGATCAAACTTAGAAAATAATTTATAAACAATTGAACAATTCTGAAATAGTCATCTTCACTGCTCAACAGTTTTTTGGATTTTTTGTCCTGTCTATACCATGCTACCAGAACACCTTTTTCACAAATTAACTAGGGCATTTAAAAAAAAAAAACATAATTTTGCAGACAACACTGATCAAAATTAGAGAACACTTTCAGATACCTCCCAGTTATTGGTGTTAATCTGGTATCTGGTGCTAATTTCCTTGATTATCTGTCAACCCCTATTTAACTGGCCGCCTAACTTCCAGTTTCACTGACTCTGTAAGATGGTGGGCCGTTCTAAAGTGACTGAAAGCCTCCGGCAGCAGGTTGTCCAGATGAAGGCCAAAGGGATGACCCTATCAGCCATAGCAAGATGTTGTTTCTTGGGTTTTTTTTTTTTATTATTTCAAAAGAACCCCCCAACCACCGCAACACCGCCGGTATTTGGTCGACTACCACCGCGGTGGTAAAAAAAAAAAAGTGCCATCGTCACAGCCCTATGTTATTTTTTTTTTATGTTTTCTAAATAGGCCCATAGGCTCATAGGTTTTTTTTTGTAAAAAAATTTTTTTAATTCCCAGCACCCCCTGTTCAAAATTACTTCCAGCGGCCCTGCCGGGATACGCATGCGCGATAACAACGACCGCCGTGAACCAACATATACCAACAATAATGGACAGTGAGAGTGTGGAAGTTTAAATAGGAGCTGGTGATGATGATAAACGAGCACCATATGTGCACGATTGAAGCCGGGAGGCCGAAGGGGGCGTGGCAGGTGGATTCCTGACATATAAACATGTACTGTATGTATTTTTATAGCACGCCTTCATCAAACAAATCGCGGCAATGCTGTTGTGTAAAAAACCTCCAAAAACACGCGCATGTACATTCTCATTTATTAACGCACATCATGTACATAAAGAAATTTCAAGCACGTTAATATACTGCCGCCATTTTGATTTTCGTTTATCTCGATCATCGGTTATCTCGATGCTTTTTTGGCCTAGGACATCGACATAACCGGGTTCCACTGTGTGTGTATATATATATATATACATACAGTACAGACCAAAAGTTTGGACACACCTTCTCATTCAAAGAGTTTTCTTTATTTTCATGACTATGAAAATTGTAGAGTCACACTGAAGGCATCAAGGGCTATTTGACCAAGAAGGAGAGTGATGGGGTGCTGCACCAGATGACCTGGCCTCCACAGTCACCGGAACTGAACCCAATCGAGATGGTTTAGGGGTGAGCTGGACCGCAGAGTGAAGGCAAAAGGGCCAACAAGTGCCAAGCATCTCTCGGGGAACTCCTTCAAGACTGTTGGAAGACCATTTCAGGTGACTACCTCTTGAAGCTCATCAAGAGAATGCCATGAGTGTGCAAAGCAGTAATCAAAGCAAAAGGTGGCTACTTTAAAGAACCTAGAATATGACATTTTTCAGTTGTTTCACACTTTTTTGTTATGTATATAATTCCATATATAATTCCACATGTGTTAATTCCTCTACACTACAACGTTAACTGTGCACCTACAACATCTGGAGCAGTTCAGAAGCAATATTTGTCTAGTAACATGACAAAAACATTAAAAATGTAAATAAAATCCAACTTAATCCCCAGAGATACAGACTCATAATGTGCACCGCTTCTCAGTTGCTGTATTCCAGTGGTACCACTCGTATTCACTGGTAAGAAAGTGGAGAACAAACCCTTTCCTGGGCTGAGACACGCTAGCTAGCTTCAGGGTTGGTCGACCTCCTCATGATGTCAAGCTTTTCTTGAAAATGGATTTTTAAGTATGTCCAATACCAATTTCTCTTTCTCCGTCAGTCAATGTGGGCGTACAAAAGTCTAACTCAGATGTATTTATGTGTGCAGCGCTACACACGTGTTTTGTGTTTGTGTGTCTGATAGAGAACGAGAGCGTGTTGAAGCTGAAGCTGCTTAGAATATCGATTGACTCCCTGCTTTGTGGATCGGCGTTGGCAGAAATCCGAACATTTATCTTGCCGTCGGCTTTTTCACGTTCTCAGCAGCTGAATGCAAACTGGACGACAAGAGCTGAGGCCCAAAAGCGCTCGGGGTTGCTTTGGGAAGCGAATGAAGAGAATGTTTTTTACTGCTCATGGACTGGTTTTGCCTGTTGGAGCACTCATTTGTTACATGCCAACAGCAGATTATTCAATCGAACAAGATTTTAATTATTTAGCAGCCAGAAAAAAAAATTCACAGACATTAGTTTTAATTAACCTAATCCCTTTACTCAAATGGGCAATCATGCATCATTTGGCTTTTTTATACCACCTGAGTGAGAGATTTCTGATTCCTCTTTATCCTTTAAACTTCCACATACAGAAGCCAGGCTAATAAAAAATTCACATTTTGATGCATAGCCGAAGATACGATACATTAACGATAAATATGAAGCCTCTACTGATGCGATGCTATGTGATGCGATACGTTTTAACCCCATTACGATGCACAATGGGATTCAATGCAATATGCCGCAATGGAAAAAATGTAATTCTATTTAATATTGCAGAAATCATACAGTTCACTTTTATTACTGTGGTTCAGACAGACAGCAAATCATCGATTTACTTCTAACGCATGACCCTTTCACAAACATGCCTTTGTAGTGCTAAAAAGTAAATAAATAAAACCAGACGTTCTTTTCCTGTTTTGTGTGCAGGAAGTTGCAGCTCTACCTCTGCCATGTTAATCTGTATTCTATGTGACTCTCAGGACACGCCTCGTTCTTCGTAGTGTTGTGATACATCATTTTTACGTTCAAACGCGCTGGAGAAACAATTAAGCGAGGAGAATAATCTACAAATTAAATATTGGTCACAAATTATTGGTTACTAATAATTATATATAAATGTATTGTTTTTTACCGATGCAAATAAGCCAACACATCGTTAACTTTTATGATCATATATCAAATTGTATAAAGCATTATTATTGGAAATTCATATTTATTTCTGTCTCTCTGTTACTATTAAGACATGCAATTAGAGTGGAACCCAGTTGAGTTCAAAAGTTTGCACACCCCCTACCATGAGCTGTCAGTTACAAAGCACCGACACTGGAGACTCCTTTCTTACATATCAGTTTATGATTGAACTTTAGGTTACTTACGTAACCCCGGTTCTCTGATAACAGGAGTGAGGTATCTCACTATGGGAATCGCCTCGGGCGTGACCAATCCTGGAAGCATCAATCACACCACGTCTGTCGGCTGACAGACCAATCACGACAGTGATGCGGGAGTCCCGCCTCCCTATATACACCGCCGCTGGCGGTCCCTGCCTCATTCTCACATATCTCTTCTCCGTGCACTGCAAGTGTGGTGAGATACCTCACTCCTGTTATCAGAGAACCAGGGTTACGTAAGTAACCTAAAGTTCTCTTTCAAACATTCGTTTGGTATCTCACTATGGGATATAGACAACTCCCGTATTGCAGATATGCTGTCCGAAGCAGGTGTCAACCAACTCAGTGATGTGATAAAAAGAGATAACCCCTCTCACTGAAGAGAGTGGAAAGTGAGAGAAATGACAAACAACCGATCCACGATGTTACCATCATCCGTTGTCATTATTTATATATATATATTTATATATAATATATACATATACACACATACAATATATACATATATGTATTACACACTCAGGACGGAATGAGCCAGCGAAGGCTCCGTGACATCCAGCCTATAAAAACGGACAAAAGTGTGCGGCGAAGCCCAGCATGCTGCCGCACAGATGTCCTGAATCGAAACACCCTTAAAAAGCGCCCACGAAGCGGCCAAGCCTCGGGTACTATGAGCCCTCAGTCCTTCCGGAGGGTTAAGACCCACGCTATTATAACTCATTATAATAGCCTCCACGAGCCAATGGGACAGGCGCTGCCGGGAAACGGGACTTCCCTCACGGGAATCAGCCCATGAAACAAACAGCTGAATACTCTGTCTCAATCCCTTCGTCCTGTCAACATAGTGACGTAACGCACGGACAGGACACAGACAGTGAAGTCGCTCCTCCTCCGCTGAGGAAAAAGGAGGCGGATGAAAAGCTATTAAATCCACCTGTCTGCAGGCAAAAGCTGACTTGCTCACCTTAGGGATAAATGCCGGATTAGTCTTGAGAGCCACTCGCGAGATATCCAAAGCAAACCGCATACATGAGTTATGAACAGACAAAGCATGAAGTTCACTGAAGAGCCAATAACAAAGCAACCTTAAGCGACAGGAGCTTTAAATCAATACCCCCTATCGGCTCAAAGGGAGACTGAGGATGGAGAGACCACTCCCCGTACAGGGGATTTCCCCTGGACAAGAGATCCGCCCCCGCATTCAACACTCCCGGCACATGAGTTGCTCGCAGCGACAGGAAATGCTCCATGCCCCACACCATGAGATCTCGCGCTAGACGTTGATGTCGAGGAGAGCGCGTTCCGCCCTGGCGATTTATGTACACCACCGCCGTCGTGTTGTCTGATCTGACCAATACGTGGTGACTCCGAAAAAACTGCACGAAATGTTTCAAAGCTAGAAACACCGTTAACAGCTCCAGAAAGTTTATGTGCGCGCACCGAAGCGAAACTGGCCATTTCCCTTTCGCCATCCTGCCTTCGCACACTGCACCCCAACCTGCGAGTGAGGCATCCGTTGTCACTACTTTTCTCAGGGAAACAGCCCCCAGCAAGGTTCCCGACTCGAGAAAAACGCCATTTTTCCAGTGATGGAGAGCGCGTAAGCACAGTGACGTCACCATCACCCTGCGATTGAGGTGGCGCTTCGGACATAAGCGCTGTGCCGTAACCCAGCACTGAAACTCTCTCATTCGCAACAGTCCCAGCGGTATGACAGACACTGACGAAGCCATCAGCCCCAGCAGGCGTAAACAGAGTCTGAATTGGAACTGTCCTTCCTCTCTGGAAAAGAGAGAGACAACTGCGAATCGACCTGATGCACTCTTCTGATAGAAAAGCCTGATACAGGTCTGAGTTCAATCTAAACCCAGGTATATTATTTCCTGTGTGGGCACCAAGCAGCTTTTTGTCTCGTTTATTCTGAAACCTAAGCCAGTCAGGTGAGACAGAAGCACACTCGTATCCACCTCCGCTTGCTGCCGTGACGGAGCGCAGAGGAGGAGATCATCCAAATACGCTGACACTCTTAAACCCATCGTTCTCAACGGAGATAGTGCAGCTTCGACACATTTGGTAAAGATCCGCAGAGCTAGAGCTAGCCCGAACGGAACCACCAAATATTCGTAGGCTGTGCCCTGATAGGCAAAGCGTAGGAATTTCCTGTGTGCCGGATAAATGCTGATGTGGTAATACGCGTCCTTCAGATCCACTGACGTAAACCAGTCTCTGGGACGAATAACACTGTACAAAGCTTTCAATGTGAGCATCTTGAACTTGTACTTTCTGAGTTGTTCGTTGAGGTTCCGTAAATCCAGAATGGGACGGAGACCCCCCCCTTTCTTGGGAATGACAAAGTACCGGGAATAAAAGCCGAGCTGGCTGTCTTCTCGCGGCACCGATCGAATTACCCCTTTGCTCAGTAAGGAGGTTATTTCGTCCTCCAAAACCTGAGCAGACTCGCCCTCTGCTGTCGACCAAATCACACCGCTGAAAAGCGGTGGTATCACGGAAAATTGCAGCCGATATCCCCGCTGTATTGTGGAATACACCCAATGATGAACTGCGCATGCGCGCCAACTCTCCGCGCGAGCAGAGAGTGGGCCTCTGTGGCTCTCGCTCACAGACGGCGCGGTGGCACCATCTGGCGGCGGCGCCGGTGGTTGCAACTCTGATTCGAGTTCTTTTATTGTGTGTTGTTTTTTTTTTCCTTTTCTCTTTATTACACACATCTGTGCCCTCGGCCCACTGCCTGGATGCACAGAACAAATCTTTAATATTTTTGAATGAACATGGACATTCTGCTCTCTCTCTTGCATAACCCCGTGGGTGGAGAGGGGAGAAGTAACTTTCCGGGCACTGGGGGAACTGGTGCCAACACTTCAACCGGAGAAATCTTTTTCGTCGAACACAGTCTTTGAAACGCTCCCCAACGCCTTTTCGCTGGAGGGGGAGACCAAGACTCCTGAGATGAGTCGAGGAGTGCTACAGAAACTCCGAGAGTGCTGCAACCTCTCTTTTGACCCAAAATCAGACCACAGGTTAGGTCGCCCGCCTTTTCTTCCCTCCCTGAGGGTCCGCTGGGCGATGCCTAGCAGCTGCCGCTGCAAAAGAGGTCTTGTTCCTGGGCTGGGGCTGTTTCTGGCGAGTCTCCCCGCGCATTGACTGCTGGGGTGGGGGTTGCCTAGGGGCCCCGAAACCAGGCTGTCTCTCCCTGGGCGCAGGGGCGAAATATGAACGTGCGGGTTGGGGAGGGCAAGCAGGAGGCTTTCTTGGGAGGCATGCCTCAAACGCTTCACCATCCTTCTTGCGAAGGTCGCATTGGTGGCGCATATTCGCCACAGCAGCCCCGAAAAGGGCTTTCGGCTCTATCGGGGCATCAAGGAACTCCACCTTCATCCTCTCCGATAAGCCCGTCAACCCCAACCACAGGGCTCTTTCGCCTACCACAGCGAGGCCCATGCTGCGGCCGCAGCTCTGGACCGCTCCTCTAGAAGAACGTAGGTTGAGATCCGCAATGACGCAGATTTCTTCCCACAAGGCTGAATCTGGTGACCCAGCATCAATCTGCCTCCCCATTTCCTCCATGAGCTCTGCCTGGTAAGCCATGAGCATTGAGGTGGCATTCAAAGCTCTAACCGCCAAGGCCGAGGAGCGGTAGATCTTCTGGAAAAGGTAGGCGGACAGCCTTTCTGTACGCCCTGGCAGTGAAGGGGAGGAGGAGGTTAGAGCAGCTCGTCATTTTGGGTGGAGGTGGCTAGCCACCGACAGCTCTACGGGGGGGTTGTACATCCCCAAAGCCTCCATATCGTGCACCTCCAGTCTAGAGAAACCCTTAACTGGCACTCTATGCGAGAAGGGCTTGTCCCAAAAAACGACGCATTTCTGTGACACACGCCGGTACAGCAGGAATCAGCTGCTTAACTGGGGAAGTGCGCGACGGCAGCCTCTTCCCATCATATAAATCCCTCTCAGCGTCCTGATGCACCTGCTGAGATGGCCATTCGATGGAAAGTTTCTTGGCTGCTCTCCTACACACCTCCACGAGGTCCAGCTCACCTGGCATGGGGAAAGGGCCCGTAGCACTTCCAGGCCTGGAGAGAAGATCAGGAGGAAGTTTTAGCATCCTCCTCGTCGTCCTCCAAATCTTCCTCCAAAAAATGAGCGACCTCATCATCTTCCTCTCCCTCACCCTTGTTATCCAGTAGAGAGTTAGATTCGAAGAGTGAAGGAAGGACGGGAGAAACCTCATCCATCAACTCTCCCCAGCTGCACTGTGCTTGCGAAGCAGCTTCGTCCCTCTCTGCGGGCAGCGGAGAGAGACATGGGTCCCCTTTATTCGCGGCCGCGACTTGCAGGCGGCGCTCCCGAACCCTTGACGGGAAAAGAGCGCAGTGTGGGCAGCACTCGGGGTTGGCGAGCACGGTTTGAGCGTGCCGAACTCCTAATCACACGATGCACAGGTGATGAGAGTCTTTTGCCGAGATCGTAGACCCGCATGCACACGGTCAGGATAGAACTTTCCCCGCCGAGCACCCGGATAAACTCGCAGTCACCATAAACGGAGGTGCAATCACCGGAAAAAAAGGAAACAACGAGATCACCACGACGTGCTTCTCGAAACGGGTCTCGAACGATATTCTAATACTCGCTTGACGCGATGTGAAAGAAAATAAGGAAAGAAACAGTAGAAGGGAATATCCGCTTTGACAGTGGATATTCTCCTCAAGAAGCAGCCGCGCTCGGAGACGTACCTTAACGGCCTGTCTGTGAACAGTTAAGCGACCCCCAGAGGATCTGCTAAGGATAGCTTCCTAAAAGGATCTTCACGGGGAAGAGAACGAGAATGAGTTCACGACTGTTCATCACCAGCATGAAGCCTCCTGAGAGAACGTTTGTACCCCCTCATCATCTATCAGTCTTCAGACTGGACAGAAAAGCTCTGGTGTTAATCCTTATGTGTAAATGATGTTCATTTTACAAAACAGGACACACAATAATATAACTTGAGTTAAGCGTGTATTGAGCTGTATGAGTCAGAACACACTCCCATTAACAGACACATAAATGAACACTCGTTTAGCTCTCTTTTATTGATTTCAGGGTGTAATTATAGAACACACTCCATGAGGCTTTTTTTTTGTTTTGCAGAGTTTTAAAGCAACCCACAGGTTTGGGGAATTAATGGCACCCTGATGCATCGTTACCTCTCGACTAAGCTGGGTGGGTGGCGATTGAGAACGTTTCACTCAGCAACACAATCATCAGTAAAGGCTGCATATTGACTTTAAGACGATTTTTTCTCCCTTTCATTAATTAAAGCCATGTGCATGCTCATGCATTCACACACATTTCATTTAAACAGTTACAGTGAGTGTAAGTGATTAAATAATTTAAATAAATTAAATGAAGAATGTATGTAAATCGTGCAATTCCACAATCATTTCATAATACATTTATATTAAAGGCTGTAATGTTATTATTTAAATTTTTTTTACTATTTAAAAGAAGTTTTATTTGAATTACACATTACTATAATTATAATAATAATAATTATTATTATTATTATTGCTGAATGATTTAAACAATAATCATGCTCTTGATCTCTCTCTGTCTCTCTCTGTCTCTCTCTCTCTCTCTCTCTCTCTCTCTCTCTCTCTCTTTTAGCCCATGTCTTCGCTTATCTGTCTTTATCTCTCTCTTTCTGTTTTCATCTCTCTCTCTCTCTCTCTCTCTCTCTCTCTCTCTCTCTCTCTCTCTCTCTCTCTCTCTCTCTCTCTCTCTCTGACTCTGTCTCTTTCCTTCTGTCATTATTTCTCTCTCTCTCTCTCTCTCGCTCTCTCTCTCTCTCTCTCTCTCTCTCTCTGACTCTGTCTCTTTCCTTCTGTCATTATTTCTTTCTCTCTCTCTCTCTCTCTCTCTCTCTCTCTCTCTCTCTCTCTCTCTCTCTCTCTCTCTCTCTCTCTGTCCCTGACTCTGTCTATTTCCTTCTGTCATTATTTCTCTCTCTGTCTCTCTCTCTGTCTCTCTCTCTGTCTCTCTCTCTCTCTCTCTCTCTCTCTCTCTCTCTCTCTCTCTCTCTCTCTCTTAAGATTTAAGATTTAAGATTTAAAGGTTATCTTATTGGCATGACAAATATGGACATTTATATTGCCAAAGCATAGAACATACAGACACATAACACCAGAGATGTTAATAATACCTCCCCCCCCCCCCCCCCCCCCCCCCCCACACACACACACACTTTCTGTCTATCTCTGTTCCACACATTCAGGAGTGTAAGGACCATTAACTATCAAATGAAGCCCTATATGCTGAGTGTACTGGTTGGAAGAGAACGTACTCGAACATGTGTTTACACATTCCCAGGTTTTTATAGAACGACACACACAGTGAGTTCAGAATAGTTTCAGAGCCTTTCAGTTTAATCCACAGTCAGAGCTCATTCTGGATTTCATATCGAATGGATTAAATGGACTTTTCAAACACTAAAACTCTGTATGCAATAAAACAGGAAAACCAAACACAATAAAAAAAAAAAGAATAAACAAGTTAGTACATAAATAAGTAATAAAATGTTATTTGTACCCAAAACGACACTGTATATTAAAAAGACAAAACATAATATATATATATACAGTGAGGAAAATAAGTATTTGAACACCCTGCTATTTTGCAAGTTCTCCCACTTAGAAATCATGGAGGGGTCTGAAATTGTCATCGTAGGTGCATGTCCACTGTGAGAGACATAATCTAAAACAATAAATCCAGAAATCACAATATATGATTTTTTAACTATTTATTTGTATGATACAACTGCAAATAAGTATTTAAACACCTGAGAAAGTCAATGTTAATATTTGGTACAGGAGCCTTTGTTTGCAATTACAGAGGTCAAACGTTTCCTGTAGTTTTTCACCAGGTTTGCACACACTGCAGGAGGGATTTTGGCCCACTCCTCCACACAGATCTTCTCTAGATCAGTCAGGTTTCTGGCCTGTCGCTGAGAAACACGGAGTTTGAGCTCCCTCCAAAGATTCTCTATTGGGTTTAGGTCTGGAGACTGGCTAGGCCATGCCAGAACCTTGATATGCTTCTTACAGAGCCACTCCTTAGTTATCCTGGCTGTGTGCTTCGGGTCGTTGTCATGTTGGAAGACCCAGCCTCGACCCATCTTCAATGCTCTAACTGAGGGAAGGAGGTTGTTCCCCGAAATCTCGCAATACATGGCCCTGGTCATCCTCTCCTTAATACAGTGCAGTCACCCTGTCCCATGTGCAGAAAAACACCCCCAAAGCATGATGCTACCACCCCATGCTTCACAGTAGGGATGGTGTTCTTGGGAAGCTACTCATCCTTCTTCTTCCTCCAAACACGTTTAGTGGAATTATGACCCAAAAGTTCTATTTTGGTCTCATCTGACCACATGACTTTCTCCCATGACTCCTCTGGATCATCCAAATGGTCATTGGCAAACTTAAGACGTGCCTGGACATGTGCTGGTTTAAGCAGGGAACCTTCCGTGCCATGCATGATTTCAAACCATGACGTCTTAGTGTATTACCAACAGTAACCTTGGAAACGGTGGTCCCAGCTCTTTTCAGGTCATTGACCAGCTCCTCCCGTGTAGTTCTGGCTGATTTCTCACCTTCCTTAGGATCATTGAGACCCCACGAGGTGAGATCTTGCATGGAGCCCCAGTCGAGGGCGATTGACAGTCATGTTTAGCTTCTTCATTTTCTAATGATTGCTCCAACAGTGGACCTTTTTTCACCAAGCTGCTTGGCAATTTCCCCGTAGCCCTTTCCAGCCTTTTGGATGTGTACAATTTTGTCTCTAGTGTCTTTGGACAGCCTTTGGTC